>NC_041381.1:336521485-336531277 GCF_002162155.2 Triticum dicoccoides | reverse complement strand
CGGTAGCAACGTGTTATTGTGTTAGACAGCTAGCCCATGTAGGGCTTCCTTTGCATCAGTTTTGGGAAGTTTTTTCATGATTTTATGTGCTTTTTACCGGTTTATGCTGGTTTTTTATTTCCTTTTTCTATTTTTATATTTCTTTTTTACATTCATTTTCTAATAAAACATGAATAATTTGCAATTTTTGTTAAGTTTTCCAAAATTTATAAACTTTTTTTTCAATTTTGAGATTTACAGAAACACCACAGACATTTTCATATTCGTAAAAAATTTAAAATTTGCAGAAAAAAATCGTATTTTGAAAATTTACAGACATTTTAAAAATCATGATTAAAAAAATCTTTGACCGGTTTTTTATTTGAGAAAAAGAACGGTAGCTGGGTTTTTCCTTGAGGCCCTAGGCAGCAACAGTAAAAGGCAAGCAAAATAAACCAAGCGAAAGCGAGCGACAGGCGATGGAGAACGCTAATGGGTCATGGCCTGTGCGAACGTCCCGTTTGGGTGCTATAGAGGTTGGTGGCACCTGCTGCGATGAATGGGGGGCAAATTTGTGATCATAGCATCAGACTGTAAGGGTGTCATCAATGACATCAAGGAAGGCACGGGTGGGCAGTATGCAAGCATTATCAAGGAGATTAAAGCGACATCAAGACAATTTGCAAGATGCTCCTTCATCTTCGAAGGACGCGATACCAATATTGAGGTACATAGCTTCACTAAAGATGCTCTAAGACTTTCTTTGGGATGCCATGTGTGGCTCCTTAATACTCCGGACCTAGATTATATTCCCATGAACCTTGTTATTCATCAGTAATGAAGAGTGTAGTTAGACTAAATTTTTTTGAACGGTATCCTCATTTAAAAAAAACTAAGGGGTGCCCACTGGGGAGATCATACCACATCGCTTCGGAGCACAAGTGTGTGTGCTTCCTTGGACCACAGTTGTGTTTCACCCACGCGGGACCACAGGTTAGTGTTAACTAGGAGCACATATTAGTTCACATTGGAAGCACATGTTAGTATTAGCCGGGAGTGTGCGATAGGCGGAAAGCGTCTTACCTCGTTGGAGGGACGCGCGGCATGTTTATATAACAAGGGCGCACCTCCCTGGATGACAGCGCATACAAGTTTGTTGAGATTACATTCTTGGAGGAGAAGGGATAAGAGAGGAATTCAGTTACATGAGATAGAGTACATTGTAATCTACCTAGGCCTACCGAAAGCACTTAAACATCTATCCCTATGTGTCACGTTACAATGCTGCGTTTAACACCCTCCCTTAATCACAACTTCATCAGGTTGAGATTATGCTTGAAGTCTTCAAAACTTCGTGTGGGCAAAGCTTTGGTGAATTCATCTGCAACTTGATCTCTAGAGTGCACAAAACGAATGTCAAGTTGCTTGTTAGCAACCCTTTCTCTGAAAAAATGAAAATCTATCTCTATCTGTTTTGTCCTGGCATGAAACAAAGGATTAGCAGACAGATAAGTAGCACCAAGATTATCACACCATAAACATGGAGCTTTAGTATTTTTCACACCAAGTTCCTTAAGAATGGATTGAACCCATATAATTTCTGTTGTTGCCTGTTTGTATTCTGCCTCTGTACTAGATCTAGACACAGTTGTCTGTTTCCTTGCACTCCATGATATCAAGTTAGGACCAAAAAATACTGCAAATCCACCAGTGAAGCACCTATCATCCAGGTTGCCTGCCCAATCAGAATCAGAGAAGGCACTAACCAAAGTAGGTGGTGACTTGCTGAAATTAAGACCAATGCTCAAAGTGTTTTTGACATATCTAACTATACGTTTGGCAGCAGTCCAGTGAATAGTGGTGGGTGCATGAAGAAACTAGCATACTTTGTTGACAACAAAAGAAATATCAAGTCTTGTCAAAGTTAAGTATTGTAATGCACCTACCAAGCTCCTGTATTTAGTGATGTCCTCTTTGCTTAGAAGTGTACCTTCTGTAAGAGACAGTTTCTCATAACTTGACAAAGGAGTGGGTGAGGGTTTACAACCTTGCAAGCCAGCCTTTTTTACCAAATCAGTGGCATATTTTTTCTGGGAGAGATGAAGTCCATCATCATGTTTCTTCACTTCAATCCCTAGGAAATAATGAAGATTTCCAAGATCCTTAAGAGCAAAATCGGTACTCAAATCCTTCAACAATCGAGCTATTACCTAGATGAACTTGTAACAATAATATCATCAACATAAATGAGAACAAATATGGATGTGTTCAATTTATTGTAAATGAATAATGAAGTGTCAGACTTGGAAGGAACAAAACCAAGTGTTTGCATCTTATGGCAGAGACGTGAGTACCATGCCCTTGGTGCTTGCTTTAACCCATAAAGTGCTTTGTCAAGTTTGCATACAAATGAGGGTGCTTTTTCATTCTCAAACCTAGGAGGTTGTTTCATGTATACCTCCTCTTCCAGAACGCCATGCAGAAACGCATTCTGTACATCTAGCTGTCTGAGACTCCATCCCCTAGAAACAGCAATGGACAAAACAAGGTGTATGGTTGCAGCTTTAACAACGGGACTAAAGGTGTCCTCATAGTCTATTTCATACCGTTGCTTGAACCCCTTGCCTTGTACCGGTCAATGGTTCCATCAGATTTTCTTTTTATTCTAAAGACCCATTTGCAATCAATAAGGTTTTAACCTTGCTATGGAGGAACTAGATGCCACGTGTTGTTTTTCTCCAGTGCCAAATACTCTTCCTTCATTGCCTTTTTCCATTTTTCATCACCAAGTGCTTCCTCAAGAGTACTTGGCTCACCTAGTTCACCGGTAGAACAAACTAGGCCATATTTTGTTATATGCTTATAATCAACAAGTTGGATCACACCTTGTTGTAACCGTGTTCTTCGTTGTGACGGTGCAGCAGGATCAGTTGAAGCAGAAGATCCCGACCTCCCGACCGGCTCATCATGGGCGCATGATTGCACGGGCCCGCGCGGATCAGCATCGGATTCAGCGCTAGTCAGCCGCGCCTCAGCGCGCTGGTTGTAGCAGCATGATTCGTCTGGGAAGCGCGCACCGCTTCGGCTACCCAAGGGCTGCCAGATGCCAGGCGATGAGTGGCGCAGAGCGGGTGCGGGGTCGCCTCCAGCTGCGGACGGGCGCGTGGCGCGCGGGGAGTCGCTAGCGGTCGCACGTTCGGGCGGACTTGCTGTTGGCTCTGACGCGTCAGCCTGCGCTGATCCCGACGCAGATTGTCTGCGCTGCTACTCTTGCAGCGATCCCGAGGCGGATCCGGCACACTCCGAGGCAGATTTGCCCCCCACGCCATGACATATGAAATATGGCGCTTGGGGATTAATTTGTGCATCATTTTCTTCTCTGTTTTCACTTCTGTTTTTCTCCTGCAACATCACAAAGCTCATGTGCATGGTTAAGAGGGTTAGTCATCATTGGACCATCACAATTATTTTCTCCCCCGTGATCAAGGCCGGATAGATGACGTGGCAAAAGAAGTATTTCTTGACGGAGTCTAGAGCCGGCATTAGGATGAAGATGAGTAAAGGGAAATTTTGTTTCGTCAAATATCACATCACGAGAAATATAGACACGACCAGTGGAGATGTCAAGGCACTTAACACCTTTATGAAGGGGACTATATCCAAGAAAAGCACATTGCTTTCAGCGGAACATGAGTTTGCGATTATTGTATGGGCGAAGATTAGGCCAACATGCGCAACCAAACACACGAAGTGATTTGTAGTCAAGTTTGATGTCAAGTAGCCTCTCTACTGGAGTTTCATTATTGATAACACGACTAGGAAGCATGTTGATGATGGGGACAACCATGAGAAAAGCCTCGTCCCAAAACTTAAGGGGCATGGAGGCGCCGGCTAAGAGAGCTAGTCCTACCTCAACAATGTCTCTGTGTTTACGTTCTGCAGAACCGTTTTGTTGGTGAGCGTGAGGGCATGACACATGGTAAGAAATGCCAAAATTTTGGAAGAAAGAGTTCAACTTTTCATACTCTCTCCCCCCCAGTCCGATTGGACAGCAATGATCTTGCTGTCAAACTTGCACTCAACAAGAGCTTGAAAGTTTTGAAAAACTTGAAAGACATCGGATCTTTTCTTAAGGAGATAGATCCAGGAGTATTTGCTGTAGTCATCAATAAAATTCACGTAATATGTGTGTCTACCAACGGAGCTAAGGGCAGGACCCCAAACATCGGAAAAAATTAATTGCAATGGTTTTGTAGACACACTAGTTGATATTGGATATGGTAATTGATGACTCGTAGCACGTTGACATGAATCACAAACTATTTCAACATTGCGCTCACCAACAAACGCGAGCTTATTTTTCCTAAGAAATCTTTCAACTAAAGAAAAAGAGGCATGGCCTAATCGATCGTGCCATCGTGTTGACGAAAGATTGGCAACACCGTAGGCTCGTTTATTGAATCTCTGACGCCCCGGAATCAACGGGTTGAGCCCTCGAACGCATCTACCTCGATAAAGAATTTTCTTCGTTGCCTTATCCTTGATAAAAAGGGGGGGTTTATCATTTATGCCCCTGGTTGTGTTTCACTACTCGACTTTGCTACTAAGAATTTCAATTGCTCAAAAATGACATCTTTCGTTAGGCGCATGCTCAAAAATGCCACTGGACACCATTATTGTCAGCTCAAATCCCATTTGTCATGTCATAATGACCAAAATACCTATATAACAACATGTCAGCTCTCCCTCTATCTCACTGCAATAAAGTGTGGGTCCCACTTGATCCCAATAGCACTCTTATTTTCTCTAAAATTATTCGCTTGCTTACTCCTGACAAGTGGGGTCCACACTTATCATTGTGAGATACAGAGAGCTGACATGTGGGTATAGGGGTATTTTCATCATATAACATGGTCAACGAGTCTGGCCTGAAAATAACGATGTATAATGGCATTTCTGAGCAAACATCTAATGGAACGATGACATTTTTTTAGATATCTAATGGCATTTTTGAGCAAACATCTCGCGAAACGATGTCATTTTTGAGTAGTAGTAATTTCTAATGGCAAAACTGAGTAGTGGGACACAACTAATGGCATAAATGATAAAAACCCAAAGAAAAAAGGATGAAACTCGAGGAAGACGTGATTGTCAATGGCAATTCTATGAACGGAGAGAAGATTCATACTAGCACTAGGGACATGCAAATTTTTTCTAAGATGAAGTTTGCGATGGGGAGTTTTAAAAATTGTATGACCAACGTGACGGGTCCTCATACCTGCACCACTAGCAATGTGGATTTGATCCTTGCCGTGGTATTTCTCCCGTGTGGTCACCTTCTCGAGCTCGCTGGTGATGTGTTCGGTGGCACCACTGTCGATGTACCAGTTGGTGTCGATGCCATAGGAGCCATCATCAGCAGCAGCCACCTTGTCCTCGTCCTGGGAGGAGTCATCATCATCATCATCGTAGCGGTACCAGCAGTCCCGAGCACTATGACCGAGCTTGCCGCAGATCTGGTAGTGCGGCGCATCAGGGCACACTCTGTTGGAGCCGCGGCCACCACCACCGCCGCGTCCCTTGGAGTTGGTGGAGGGGGAACGTCCGGCGCGTGGATTGGTGCTGTTGGAGGAGTTTCCGCCGCCACCCGATCTGGCCTTCCCGCATGGAGGTCCGCCGCGACCATGAGAGGTTGCGTTAGCGGACGACTTGAAGCCACCCGAACCCTGGTAGAGTGCCATGCACTGATCAAAGTTACTTAGCATGGTTAACATCTCATCCAGGGTGACGGGGGAGGTGCAAGTGTCGAGGGCCGATACCAGAGGCTGGTACTCCATGTCCAGCGCGTGGATGATGTAGGAGACTATCTCGTCGTCTTGCAGCGGTTTGCCGGCCGCTGCAAGTTCATCAGCGAGGCCGTGCATGTGGGCAAAGAAGGTGGCGACCGGCTGAGTTCCCTCTGCGCATGAAGCAGAGTCGTGCGGATGTTGTTGATGCGGCTGAGCGACTGTGAGGAGAACATGGCCGCCAGGGTTGTCCAGAGCGCGTGCGTCGTGGTGATCGTGGTCACCTGCACCAACACCTCTTTGGAGAGATTGTTGAGCAGGTACCTGAGCACTTGTTGATCCTCCCGGACCCAGATTGGGTGGAGAGGGCTGGGCTTGGTGGAGTCCTTGTCGTCCTTGTCCTTTCCAGGAAGGAAGCGGGCTGGCTCCGGCGTGCTGTCATCGGCATAGCCGAAGACGCCAGCTCCCCTTAGCTGCGGCATGATCTGGATGCGCCACATTATGTAGTTCATACGGGTGAGCTTCTCCATGACCTGGTTGTTTAGGTTGATCTGGGAGGAGCCGGAGGAAGACATTGCTAGGTACTAATGGAGATTGGAAAGCTAGATGTGTTGGAAGAGGGATGCTCTCATTACCATGTGCGATAGGCGGAAAGCGGCTTACCCCGTTGGAGGGACGCGCTGCATGTTTATATAACAGGGGCGCACCTCCCTGGATGACAGCGCATACAAGTTTGTTGAGATTACATTCTTGGAGGAGAAGGGATAAGAGAGGAATTCGGTGTTACAGGAGATAGAGTACATTGTAATCTACCTAGGCCTGCCGAAAGCACTTAAACATCTATCCCTATGTTTCAAGTTATAATGCTGCGTTTAACAAGGAGCACATGGTTGCCCAAATAATTTCATCACAAACTATCAACATCATATCTATTTTCATAGATCTCGACCCGAGAAAGGCAACAATGAAAATGGTTCATAATCTGGACACATGGGTTCAAATATATTTTGTTTTGAACAAATAATCGATAAAGACACAAATAAACTCAGTCATCCCATGCATGCCTGGGCAGAAATCTCTTCAAAACTCTCATGTTGCATAGAATGGCGCATAAATGATGCGTCACTTATCATCACCATAGAAGATGAAAGTGATATTTACAAGGAATTCCTTTTAACTAACTAGTGATGTCGAAAACAACCCCTCTCCTGTTCTCTGCTTGCGCGAGTTGGCTTTGCACAGGTGGTGTTATGTATCCTCTATAGCGATTGCTCCCTCCCAAATCGCTCACTGTGTGATCGCTCCTGCCACTACAGCGCCCGGCTATGAGCTCCAAACGTTTTCCTAAAAACCCTCTAAAAACCAGTTTTCTAAAAGCTCGTTTTTTGGGCTTGTAGAAAACTGGGTAGTACTTATCCATGGTTTAGTTAGATGATCCAAACGTGGTTTTAGCTTGTTACAACTGAAATCGTGTTTATGCAAACCTGATTCTCTACAATCCCGCTATCCAAACAACCGAGTCTAGCGATAGCTCACGTCGGCACCACGTACGAGAGAGACAATATGCGTATGCTTTATTTTGATTTTCTCACTTCTTTTTTTTATCTCACCCTGGGTTTATATTGTAATGATGAATGTACGAATTTGGAATGAAAAGTTCAATAATTCAAAAAAGGCTGCGGTTTCAAAGCATGTTCACCTGTATGAAGAGTGGCTTGCGAATTCAGAAAAACTTCACCAAATTTTAAACATGTTCATGAATTTTCAAAAGTTCACACATTTGGAAAATGTTCAGGGATTTCTGAACAACTTTTGAATTTGTCAACATTTATTCAAGCTGTGAATAATTTTGAAATTCCAAACATTTTTCTGAAGAACATGAACAATTATTTAAATTTAAAATACTTTTGTCAAAAGAGGAACAAAATTTAAAATGCAAGTACTTTTCAGAATCCCAAGTAATTGTTTTTTGACAATTAACAAAAGTTTTTTTAAACCATGAACAAGTTCTAAATTTGTGGCAAGATTTGAAAACATGATTTTTTTAAATGATAGCAATTTTTTAAAATGTAAACATTTTCTTAAAATGCGAATAGTTTTCGAAAATGTGAACAAATTTTCGAAAACGAGAATATATTTCGTAAATCTTATTTTATTTTCCTGAAAGTCCTGAACATTTATTGAAATACTCAGAACGTTTGTGAAAACACAAATATTTTTGGGTTTTGAACAAATTTTTTAGACTGAAACATATTTTGAAATTTCAAAAACAAAATTACCTTTTGAATTTCTACGAAGATTTTTTGAATATTGGAACAAAATTTGAAAGCAGAAACATTTTTGAAATTTAGAAAACCTTTTGGAAATGTGAAAAAAAGAAATAGGGAAAAGGAAAGAAAAGTAAAAATGAAAAAGCGCAAAAAAGAAAACTGTCTAACCAGTGAACGGAAAACCCTGTTTAGGAACCTTATATTGGGTTCCCCAAACTAGCAGGAACCTTCTAGAAGCTTCCTAAAATCAGCAGCTAGCTCCCATCCTATAAGTATGTCAGCGTAGTTAACTGGGCGGCCCAATTAGGGCTGTAGTGGTATGTTTACAAATTTTAAAAATGTTCCTAATTTCATAAAATAATCTTGAAAATTAAAATTCTCACGAATTAAAGAAATGTTCTTGAATGTCCAAACATGTTCTCAGAGTTAAAAAGTTTCGCAATTTAAAAAATATTCCTGAATTTAAAAAATATTCGTGATTTATAAAAATTCACGAATTCAAAAATTATTGATAATTTAAAAAATGTTCATGATTCTAATATTAGCGAATTAAAATTTAGCAGAAGGGAAAAAATAAAATGCGAAATTGAAATAAAAAATGAAAAGAAAATTGAGAATGAAAAAAATAAAAATAAAAAACCAAAAGAAAAAAACACCGGTCGGGGAAGGAACTTCACATAGCCAGAAGAGAAGAGGGGTCTTGCTATTGGACCGGCCCAAACATAACTGACGCAGGAATGTTTCATCCCTATTTCACAGAAGGACATCTTTTACTCCCGAGCTCAAATGAGCTCGAGATGAACAGTAAAATTGAAAAAGGAAGAAAAAATTCCTAATGTTTTTGGTGGCAAACTTGAACATATGTTTTGTGTGCCGGAAAATTTTCAACCCGAAATGACATTTGTGGAAATCATATAAAAAACTTAGCACTCTAAAATGCTTTCAAGTATAGAATTTTTGGAGCATAAGTTTTTTTGGCATGACTTCCACTAATGTATTTTCGTGATAAACTTTTGCAAGCACATAAAAAATTTGAAGTTTATCACAAAAAAAATCAAAACTTTTTGAATCCTTTTACTATTTTTCTTAGTTTTTACCGTTTATCAAGGAGCATTTGAGCTCGAGAGCAGATACTCCACGTCCCTATTCCACCACCAATGAATGGAATTGGAATCCGCAAATGGGCGATATATGCAATCGTGCTTTTGGCAGGCAGAGTGGCCGAAGTTCACGTGAGGTTTTTTGCAGGAGAAACATCTGATCTATTCATAATTCATCATGGCAGTACAAAGAACACCAAAGGTAATAAAATTTACAACCAGATCAATGAACCACCTAGCGACGACTATAAGCACTGAACGAGCTAAAAGTGTGCCGCCGTGTTCGCCCCTCCATCACCGAAGCTGGGCAAACCTTGTTGCAGTACACACTTGGGAAGTTGTCGTGGTAAGGCTCCGCAGGACCAGGGCACCAGAGTAGCAAACTTCGCCGATGAAAAGAGTCGTAAATTCAGAAGAATCAAACATGTAAACACCTAAATGAAGACGAACGAAGACCGGATCCAAAAGGACCCATCGAAGACCAGCACCGACCAAATATTGTGAGTCCGACGGAGGCACACCCCAACACGCCCTCCAGTGATGCTAGACGTACCATCGGGACTAGGATAGAACGTGGAAGGCATTATTCCCACTAAGGGACATAACCGCCGCCACACAGCCCCAACCAAGACACGAAGCCAAACAAAAATGAGAACG
>NC_041381.1:336498741-336521317 GCF_002162155.2 Triticum dicoccoides | reverse complement strand
ATCCTGCACACCACCATGACCCAAAAGCCATCGGAGATGGGGCGGACCGGCGACGTCGTCGACGGGAGAAGGAGAGCTTGATGTCTATTCTTGTGGAGGAGGAAAGAAGAGGCGTAAGGCGATTTTTTTGGTTCATGTGAGTTTAGAGCACCCTAAACCAGTAAAGTAGCGTGTTGATGGACACACGCAGGATTGTGGCGCTGGCTGGCGTCGGCGGCGGAATGGTCTGGCAAGGTGAATGCATTGATCGGTCCTAAAGGTGGGACGGCGAAAGATGGCGGTGACGGATCCAGAGCGTGTGCATACGGTGCGCGCTGCGGGTCGGCTAGACCGGGTGGTGCTACCAGATTATATAGTGCGCATTCATGTGGTTCAGGCACATTATAAAAGAATTTGTAGGTTTGCAACTTTGCTCGGTAGGTAGAGGGCTTAAGGTCTTCTAAAAAAAGATAGAGGGCTTCAGGTTCATCCTTATTCAAGTTGTTAGACTCCGTTGAATAATAAAGAAGATGGCTACATGCATCGATCGATGCAGAGGCCAGGGTTATCGTCCTTTTCAAAAAACGTAAAAAAAACTACTAAAATAGTTGTTTTAGCACGTGTGTACAACATCTCTTTTGGACGGTGATGTTAGGGTTTCTCGTCATGTGGCAAGATTTGGTGTCAGGTGTTTCAGATCTTTTTCAGGGGTTTAATGACGGCGTCTACAGCTCCAGGGTACTGGTCCTTAGGGGCACATGCACGAAGACTTCCCGGTTGTCATTGAAAAGGTCAAGCTGGCTCCGGTAGGGGAACGACGACAGCGGCGCGTCGACAGCTTGTTCTGACGGCAGTACTAGTCGTTTGGTGGTCTCAAAATTTTGATGTATTTTTTATTATGTTTGAGATGTTTTGTACTTTTTTTAGAACGAAGGCTCGAGAGAGAACCAACTTTGAATTAACAATAAAGCCATCAACCGCCAGAAATTACATCTGACAACACCTTACAAGAGAAATGAAACGGTAGATACACAATGCTATAAGACAACTTACAAACATCAACTACACCAAGCACTACAACAGAATGGAAAATAAATGCTCCGCTTGATGTCGATGATGCCCCCTACCGTGGAATGAGCACCGGAGAAGATGACCCAACAGAGGTAAGGAGCATGCCCTCATCTACACCAGGAGTGGTGAGCTGCAACAACCAACCAAAATTCATCTCTGAAGGGGGCTGAGGGAGTCCTGGACTAGGGGGTGTCCGGATAGCCGAACTATCATCATCAGCCGGACTCCAAGACTATGAAGATACAAGATTGAAGACTTCGTCCCGTGTCCGGATGGGACTTTCCTTGGCGTGGAAGGCAAGTTTGGCGATACGGATATGTAATCTCCTACCATTGTAACCGACTCTGTGTAACCCTAGCCCTCTCCGGTATCTATATAAACCGGAGGGTTTTAGTCCATAGGACGAACAACAATCATACCATAGGCTAGCTTCTAGGGTTTAGCCTCCTTGATCTCGTGGTAGATCCACTCTTGTACTACCCATATCATCAATATCAATCAAGCAGGAGTAGGGTTTTACCTCCATCGAGAGGGCCCGAACCTGGGTAAAAACATCGTGCCCCTTGTCTCCTGTTACCATCCGCCTAGACGCACAGTTCGGGACCCCCTACCCGAGATCCGCTGGTTTTGACACCGACATTGGTGCTTTCATTGAGAGTTCCTTTGTGCCGTCACAATCAGGAAGGACGCCTCTTCCCGTCTTTAAAGACGGTACCATTGCCAAAGGAGCTTTGGCCGCCGGCCAAAGTATCCGGCTAGGTGGTTTTCTTATGACCGCCTGTTCGGCCGCCGCTCCGACGATGACCTCTCGGGTCATCAAAAGCGATCTTCACGTCAACTCGGAATTCGCCGAGCAGCTGGATCCGGTGGAGCTCTCTTCCGTAAGCGAGCTCTTGGATCGCATAGCCGCCCTGGGAGTCGCTACAGACTATGATCAGATTGGGCTTAAAACCGATCTGAGAGAGATTAACTCTCCCCAGGTTACCCACCACGTTGCGGTGGTAGAGGAACAACGCGGCGACTCTTCTTCTATACTAAAGACCAGTTATGTTTGGATTCCTGATCCCTCCATGCCGGATTCCAGCGGAGAGACGGACGTCAATCAAGTACTGAACCTAAAGTCAGGCAGCGGACCAGGTTCGTTGGACAACATCCAGCAATCCAAGCTTCCAAATTTGGAAACTCTTCGGCCCTTGAGCCTCAAATTGGGCGGGGTTCCGGACTTAATTCCACCCACCCACCCAAACATAAGCGATCTATCTCAAATCCGGCAAGAGCCCACTGAAACAGTACATCATTACTGGGCCAGATTCCTCCTGGTTATGGACAGGACAAAGGACTGCCGTGAGGAAAGCGCAATCTCAATCTTCTGCAACAATTGCACGGACAAGGGAATCATGAACGCCATAAGTCGTCGCGAAATCACACGCTTCGCCGACCTGGCGTCCATAGTACGAAAGTACTGTGCAATGGAGAGTGCCTGGAAAACCAAAACTAAGTTTTGGAACAATCCGGCTCCGAACACAACCCTAGTCCGAAATAAAAGGGTGCATCATGCTCAGGCACCCGGGACAAAAAC
This sequence comes from Triticum dicoccoides, assembly GCF_002162155.2. Classification (NCBI taxonomy): domain Eukaryota; kingdom Viridiplantae; phylum Streptophyta; class Magnoliopsida; order Poales; family Poaceae; genus Triticum; species Triticum dicoccoides. The sequence continues at coordinate 336,518,688 of NC_041381.1, read as the reverse complement.
CAAAAAGCAAAAACCCCCTAAAGGGCACGGAACCGTACTGGAGGGATGGCTCAGCGGACCCTGTAAAATCCACGGTACAGAAGGCGCCACTCCAACATATAGCCTCCGAGCATGTTGGATACTATGGCAGGTGGCCAAAAGTGGCGAAGAGCTTCTAGCCCCGGAGAACCAGCCCAGCAGTACCAGTACGGTATTAACAGTCTTCGAGACTTTCGCATCAAACAATATGCGGAAACGAACACTCCGCAGCCTCGCCGAAGTCTACCAAGTAGCAACAATAAATCCATGGAGCGACACGGCTATCACCTTCAATGCCAGCGACGAACCTAAATTCCGAACAGCCCGAGCACCAGCCGCATTGGTCCTCAGTCTAATAGTGGACAGCTTTCGTCTTACCAAGGTACTCATGGATGGCGGCAGTGGATTAAACCTCATCTACGAGCAAACCCTTCAAAAAATGGAAATAGACTGGAGCCGCATCGAGCGAAGTAGCACAACCTTTAGAGGAATAATCCCTAGTCGGGAAGCACGCTGCACAGGAAAAATCACACTAGATGTGGTGTTCGGCTCGCCGGACAATTACAGGTCCGAGGAGGTGACGTTCGAAGTGGCCCCGTTCAGCAGCGGATATCACGCCTTATTAGGGCGAGAGGCATTCACAATTTTCCAAGCTATACCCCATTACGCGTACATGAAGCTTAAAATGCCCGGGCCCAATGGAATCATCACTCTTGTCAGTGATCCGGACATAGCACTCCGCGCTGAAAATAAGACAGCCGCACTAGCCCTAGAGGCACTATCCGAAGCCCTAGCGGCAGAGGAACTCACTGCGCTGCGCTCCACGGTGAATAGGGATGATGTGATACTCGATAAGAGATCCAAGTCCACCTCTTTTAAACCAGCAGACGAAATAGTCAAATTCCAAGTCCATCCAACGGACCCCACAAAGACGGCCTTCATCGGGGCACAATTAAACCCCGATGTCGACGCCGCACTACGAGAATTCCTTCGGGAAAATTGGGATATTTTTGCCTGGCACCCTTCAGATATGCCAGGAATCCCACGCAGGTTGACAGAACACAGCCTAAACATCCTAAAAGGATTCAAGCCAGTCAAGCAGGCTCTTCGGTGATTTTCCGAACCCAAAAGACAGGCAATGGGAGAGGAGCTAGCCAAACTATTAGAAGCCGGATTCATCAGAGACATAAAACATCCGGACTGGCTAGCGAACCTGGTAATGGTGCCAAAAAAGGACAAATCCTGGCGCCTGTGTGTCGATTCTAAAGATCTTAACAAGGCCTGTCCAAAGGATCCTTTCCCCCTCCCCCACATCGATCAAATCATCGATGCTACCGCAGGGCACGATTCATTGTGCTTCCTCGACGCATACTCCGGATACCATCAAATCAAGATGACGGAAATAGACCAAGCCGCAACGGCATTCATTACTCCATATGGACCATTCCGCTTCAACACAATGCCCTTCAGACTCAAAAACGCCGGTGCAACATATCAGCGCATGATTCAGACATGTCTGGCAACCCAGATTGGCAAAACAGTGAAGGCATACGTCGACGATGTGGTCGTCAAGACCAAACACGTCGAAACTCTAGTAGACGATTTGAGGCTCACATTCGACAACCTCCGAGCATACGACATTAAGCTCAACCCGGAAAAATGTGTTTTCGGCGTACCAGCCGGAAAGCTCTTGGGCTTCATTGTATCTGGTAGAGGAATTGAAGCAAACCTAGCCAAGATCCGAGCTCTGTCACAATTGGATATCCCAAAAGACCTCAAACAAATACAAAAACTGACTGGATGCGTGGCGGCTCTAAGCCGCTTCATCTCCCGTTTGGGAGAAAAGGCATTGCCCCTCTATCGCCTCCTCCGACGCACCGAACACTTCGAATGGACGGATGCTGCCACGGCCGGACTCGAAGAAATAAAGGCCATATTGGCAACAAATCCGGTCCTGGCCGCGCCCAACCTGGGCGAACCGATGTTATTATATATCGCAGCAACACATCAAGTTGTCAGCGCGGTACTCGTTGTCGAACGAGAAACAGAAGGACACAAATTCCCTCTTCAAAAACCAGTGTACTACGTATCCACTGTCTTAACTCCATGCAAGTCCCAGTATCCACATTATCAAAAGATAGTGTACGCGATGTTCATGGCATCCCGGAAGCTGCAACACTACTTTCAAGAGTGTTCGATAACAGTGGCCTCCGAAGTACCTCTCAACGACATTATAAACAACCGCGACGCGACGGGCAGGATTGCAAAATGGGCCATTGAGCTCTTACCATTCGACATAACCTACAAACCACGGCGAGCTATAAAGTCGCAAGTTTTGGCCGACTTCATCGCCGAATGGACTGAAGCCGAACTCCCTAAAGAGTACGGCGCATACTCCAATTGGATCATGCATTTCGACGGCTCCAAAATGTTGGCCGACTTGGGGGCTGGCGTCGTATTGACGTCCCCAACCGGAGACACAGTCCAATACGTACTTCAGATAATGTACACGGACTCCAACAATGCAGCCAAATATGAGGCCCTTCTACATGGTCTCCGGATGGCAATCTCCATGGGTATTCAACGCCTAGAGGTGCGTGGGGATTCAAGCCTCGCAATATCCCAAGTAAATGGAGACTTTGACGCCAAGGATCCGAAGATGGCAGCCTATAGTAACGCCGTCTTAAAAATGTCAGCTCGGTTTGAAGGACTCGAATTCCACCATGTAGCCCGGGACAATAACCAGGCGGCCGACGTGTTGGCACGCATCGGCGCAAAACGTGACGTCGTCCCTCCAAATATCTTCCTGGAGCAGCTCTTTAAGCCATCCGTATTATGGGAAGAGGAGTCCGGAAATAACAACCCGGAACCAACCGCACCGCCAAACACTGAACATTCTAACACAATCGGCGGCTCAGCCAATGAAATAACACCTTCAGCCCACGAAATAATGGCAGTCATTGCCCCGTGGACGGAACCTTCCTAGCCTACTTAATTAGGCAGGAACTTCCCGAAGACCAAAGTGAGGCCCGCTGCATAGTTCGGCGATCTAAAGCCTACAAGGTCCATGAGGGAGAACTTTATAAGAAAAGCACAACTGGAGTCCTTCAAAGGTGTATCTCCGAAGAGGGAGGGCGAAATCTTCTGGCTGAAATCCACGCCGGACTCGGCGGGCACCACGCCGCAGCCCGGGCCCTTGTGGGCAAGGCCTTCCGTACATGATTTTATTGGCCGACTGCCCGGGCAGATGCTCAGGACTTAGTCCAACGACCCGTCGGTTGCCAGCTCTTTGCTAATCAGAGCCACATGCCACCCACCGCCCTCAAAACTATACCCATCACCTGGACGTTTGCGGTCTGGGGGCTTGACATGGTTGGACCCCTTAAAGGGGGAACCCACAAGCAAAAATACCTATTGGTCATGGTGGATAAATTCACCAAATGGATGGAGACCAAGCCAGTTAAAACGGCCGAATCCGGACCTGTGATAGACTTCATATCTGGGGTAGTACACCGTTATGGCGTCCCCCACAGCATCATCACTGATAACGGCATGAACTTCACGGCCGACGAGGTTAAACTCTGGTGCAAAAACATGGGCATCAAGCTCGACTACGCTTCAGTCTATCACCCTCAAACTAACGGTCAAGTCGAACGAGCAAATGGTCTAATCATGAGCGGCATTAAACCCAGGTTAGTGCGGTCCCTCACGGAATCTAACACGCACTGGGTGGAGGAGCTCGACTCCGTACTCTGGGGGCTGCGGACCACGCCAAATCGCACTACCGGATTCACACCATTTTTTATGGTATACGGCGCAGAGGCAGTTTTGCCCTGCGATATAATTCATGACTCACCTCGCGTGCGCATGTACGAAGAAAGAGAAGCCGAGTTGGATCGGCAGGACAGTTTGGACGCATTGGAGGAGGAGCGCGACATGGCAAAGGCTCGTTCCGCATTCTATCAGCAGCAGGCTCAAAGATATCAAAGTAGAGAAGTACGGGCCAAAACTTACAATGTTGGCGAACTAGTTCTACGCCTGCCGGACAAGAAAAAGGACAAAATCAAGCCCAAGTGGGAAGGTCCTTTCATCATCGACCAAGTCCTGACCGGCGGAGCATACGGTCTACGAAATGCATCGAACAACCGACTCGAGCCGAACCCATGGAACGCAGCCCGCCTCTGAAGATTCTACGCCTAGCGCCGGACTCAGAGTTCGTCTCCTTCCTCCGTCCACATTTTAAACTTTAGCTGTCTTTTGTTTTTCTCTTCCTTCCTCCCTTCTTTTCGTAAAGCCTTTGTGGGCTGATCTGCGCATTATTCGCACACACTCGACGTGCGGCTCGCACTCATTATACCTGGGGGCTTCTTTAACAGAAGCTTATTTATTCGGGCTTCATGCCCAACACATGCGTCACACTTCCGCATGTACCTTTTATTCACCATTATATGCATCGATATGACTTAAGTTTTGGCCAAGCTGGGTTGCCTGGCTCCTGTGCTTACCCCTATGTTCCCGATTGTTCGGCTAGGAGGTAAAGGGAGCACCTCTGCGATTGTTACTGCCGGGTCAGCCGGATGTGTACCTCAGACTGGGTGAAGCCGAAAGCTAGCGTTCTTAAGGGAATATTCTGTCGGTGACTTGAAAGATGATTTCTTATTTATTTATTTATCTGCCCCCAGATGCTTTTCTGCTCTTTTCGCAGTCCGGACATGCACTTTAGGGCATGCCTCCCAGGGAAAGGAACCCCTAACAGAACTATTCTCCCTGGAGGATGTTTCTTACTAACCATGTAATATAACATAACTAGTTGGGCACTTGTCTGATAAAGCACTAATGACCCCTACGCCTGGTCTCCATGCATGCCCGGGTTTTTACATAACCGTGAGGGTATTCGGACACACTCCGGATTCTAGGGTCCCAAGGTTGAAGCGAAAAGGTCCGCAAAGACAAACGATCTACAATCCGGCTAGAAGGCATTTTACATGTCATTTTAGATTACATCGTCAAATTGACTGATTGTATTCCTCTCCAATCCCATCTAACAGGCTGTCTAGCTTACAGTCTCGTTGGGAATACTTAGCGGCCAACTCTACTTGGCCGTACATCAAGCTCACAGGGATCTCCTTCCCATCGGGCCCCACAGGTCCGACCTCGGCCATATGGTTTGGATCAGCCTTTGTGTACCGCGTCTTCACCATGGCCCAGGCCTCCCGGGCACCTTGACGGCAGGCCGATATCTTCCATAGACAGAAGCGCTACCGTGCTCCCTGAAGCTTCTCCGCAAGCCCTCCAAGACCCTCGGGCAGGGAGACAGATGGACATAAAGCCTGGGCGACGCCGCTCATCGCTTGCCGAACACGTTCGTGCAGCTGCAGCAGCTCGGGAAGCAGATCACCCGTTGAACCGGGCATTTCCTCCGTCGGACGACCCGTGAGCATACCTATAGACAGATTTCTGTCAATCGACTTCCTCACCGAACTCTTCTTTTCAAAAGAGTTTGCTCAAGCACTTACTGAAAATGCCGCGACGAAGCCGCTGATTCTCCTTCACGGAGCCAGACAGCTGGGCCCGAACACCCTTTAGCTCTTCGCCCAGCTGGGTGTGAGCATCTTGGAGTTTGTTCCTCTCCTGCTGCACCTTCATAAGCACCCTCTCGCCGGCCTTCAGCTGGCGCAGTAGCTGTTGCTTGTCCGGATCAAGTCCGGCACCATCTGCAATATTATTGTCAGACTTATACGCACGCTGCACTTCATAAACTACTTATCTTTTTAAAATATTTGTTACCAGAGGGGGTCTCTGTGGCTCCCCCTGCGGCGGCTAGTGCGGCCTCAAGTTGGGCCTTGCACTCTTGAAGCTCCTGGGACAGGTGGGTATTCTTCTCCGTAAGATCCTGCATTACAAATGATCCTTAAATCAGTTATTCTAACTACTTTAAGTCTCGGGGGCTACTGGCATATATAACTATTAAAATTCCTTACCTGTATGTCTTTCACATACTGCTCCGTGGCTCTGGTCAAACCATCTTGAGCGGCACGGAGGTGCACGTCTCCCGCATTAAAGGCATTCAACGCCTCCGGGGAGAAACACGCGTCACGAAGAACTGTCCGGCGGCGCCTGTGATTCATGGCGCTCTCCACCTCAAACCTGGTGGCGGACAGCCTGTCGGCATCCTCCATTGGAGGAGCATCCGGCTCACTCCTTGCGCTCGCCTCCCCCTCCGGACCAGGTGTTGGAGCCTGGCTGGCGGAGGATTGGTTGGCAACCTCTCCGGGCACAGTCCGGCGAGCGCTCTTTCTCCTGGAAAAGTCATGAGCATTAATATACCTCCCAGGAATCTTTCCCTTAAAAACGGTGGCGTGCTATACCGTTGCGGCGACGTTTCGATTCGCGCCGCACTCCTCTTCCACCTGCTGGGCCGAACTGACCCTTGTTGGTCAGCCGCCGTGGGTTCGGCTTCCCGCCTTGAAGGCACCTCCTGCGAGGCACCGTTGGTATACAACGGTCAGAAATAAGCACGGATGAAGTAATGGTGTCAGGACTCCGGTCACAGTTACCTGGGAAGCCGGAGATAAACCGAGGTAATTGGCCGTAATGGCGACTAAAGCATTGTCCATGCTAAGTTGGTGGAACACCCCGTCGATCAGCTCCACCTCTATGTCCGGATCCTCTTCGGAGGCCGGATCAAGGGATCTTCCCGGATCCTCGGGTTGTGGAGCCGGGCTCTGTATGCCCTCCACATCCCGGCGCAGTTCCTGCGTCGAAATCACAAAGTGAGACACTTAACTTTGGAAGCACGGATCGGATAGATAAACGTCCGCTTACCCAACTCCGAGGGTAATTCATGGAGAATCCATTCAATGGACTCGTGCGGAGGAAGTCCTCTTTCTCCCCCTTGTACAAGCCGGACAGGATCTTCACCAGATCGGCGGCCGATCCCGGCCCCTTGCGGCCATGACGGGTGGCGTCATTCTCCCCGTTGAAATCCCACATGGGGTGGCCCCTATACTGGAGCAGCTGCACCCCTCGCATAATGCACGTGGCCATGACTCCAACCATTGTCAATCCGGAATGAGCCAGTAACCTTATCCGGCCCATCAGATATTGGACGCTCCTATCATCCTCCCGTTGAGGGCTCCGCGGGCGCCAACTTAGGCGTTTCTTCATAGGAGCGTTGCTGAACTCCGGGAGGCCGATCCGAACTGGGTCCGGCAGCGGGGCGTCTTCCATATAAAACCATTCCGAAGGCCAGTCTTCGGACGTCTTCTTCGGGGTTCCGGATAAGTATCCGGTCCCGGCGATGCGCCATATTTCGGCTCCGTCCACTTGATATATCGACCCCTCGTGAGAACGGGGTACGAGGCAAAACAATCTCTTCAACAACGCAAAATGGGCCTCGATGCCCAAGAACAGCTCGCAAAGGGCTACGAAGCCCGCGATGTGCAAGATGGAGGCAGGTGTAAGGTGGTGAAGCTGGAGCCCGTAGAACTCCAGGAGCCCCCGGAGAAACGGATGTATGGGAAATCTGAGTCCCCTTATTAGATAAGGGACGAAGCATACCCGCTCTCCTTTGGAGGGATTGGGGGTGCTCTCCGCCTGCTTTCCACCTTTGTAGGTGGCCAGTACGGCTCGAACCGGAACCATGAAGGCTGGGGGAAGATATCCCTCTGCTTGGAGCGTCACCAGCTCGCTGTGCGGGACTGAACATCTCCTCCAATCTCCTGGCTGAGGGCTGGGAGCACGAGAGGAGGAGCCGCGTCGACTGTCCATGATAGAGTGGATTTTTTTAGAGGCGCTTCGATGAGTACTCGCGGAAGGAGGAGGGTGTGATTCGGATCTAGATCCTTGCCTCTCTTATAGGCAGCTTATTCGCGCAGCTAGGGGGTAAAACATAAAAATGCCTTGGCTTTTCGCATTCATACGACACGTGGAAGAGGGCCATTATTGGATGTGGAAGCCAAGGAGCGCAACATTTATAAGGAAGCCGGACACTATTCGGCAAGCACATGGAATTTGGAGGAGAACCCGCCTTGCAACGCCGAAGACAATATACGCGTCGGACTCATCATCATTGAAGCCTTGTTCGGGGGCTACTGAGGGAGTCCTGGACTAGGGGGTGTCCGGATAGCCAAACTATCATCATCGGCCGGACTCCAAGACTATGAAGATACAAGATTGAAGACTTCGTCCCGTGTCCGGATGGGACTTTCCTTGGCGTGGAAGGCAAGTTTGGTGATACAGATATGTAGATCTCCTACCATTGTAACCGACTCTGTGTAACCCTAGCCCTCTCCGGTATCTATATAAACCGGAGGGTTTTAGTCCATAGGACGAACAACAATCATACCATAGGCTAGCTTCTAGGGTTTAGCCTCCTTGATCTCGTGGTAGATCCACTCTTGTGCTACCCATATCATCAATATCAATCAAGCAGGAGTAGGGTTTTACCTGCATCGAGAGGGCCCGGACCTGGGTAAAAACATCGTGTCCCTTGTCTCCTGTTACCATCCGCCTAGACGCACAGTTCGGGACCATCTACCCGAGATCCGCCGGTTTTGACACTGACAGGGGCCATGCCCCTCGTCCTGGCTCGAAGGACGTTGAACCGTCGGAAGATGGGTAAGCTCACCCTAGAGCCAGATTGGATGACAACCACGAACTACCATGGGAGATACTCAGCCCCGCTCCCAACTGAGTTGAGCTCACGTATATAGAGCCACACACGAAGGGAATGAAGCGAAGAATAGAAACTGGCGTATCCAGTGCAATGAGATCAAGGAAGCCCACAAAGAGCGGCACCGCGTGCACCCCGAGGTCCATGTGCAACTGAAGATGAGGAATGGAACCTGATCCACGCCCAGCCCTGATCAAAGGGTGCTGACCGATTGACAATCAGACCGGCGCGACGAAAACAGGGGACATCCAAAGAAGCTGCGGGATTGCCTATCACCTGCCAAAGCACTCCACCGATGTGACAAATTGGACCACGCGACTATTGTTCCCCCAATCCCCAAACTAGAGCGCCCTCGTAGCTCTCGAACCACCAGGGCGGCACCTCCAGGAAGGTGACGGCGAAGAATGGCGCTGCCACCCCATCCAAAAGGATGAGGTTTTCACAGGGAGGGACACGACACCAGTTGATGTCGTCACCGTTGTGGCCAGGCTACAATGGCCAAGGATATCTCCCAGACTGCCGCCATTCCCGCACCACAAACGCACCAGATCCGGCGACCAGGGTCCGCCATGGAGCAGCAACGATGGGGTGGGGGCGCTATGAGGGGTGGGGAGGGGAACGACCTGCAGATCTGGCGCTGTCCGCGGGGGGGATGACCACACGAGAACACAAACTCACAACAAAACTAGGTGGTTCAGAATTTTTTGAATCCTTTTACTATTTTTTTGTTTTTACCGTTTATCAAGGAGCATTTAAGCTCGGGAGCAGATACTCCACGTCCCTATTCCACCACCAACGCATGGAATTGGAATCTGCAAACGGGTGATATATGCAATCGTGGTTTTGGCAGTCAGAGTGGCCGAAGTTCACGTGAGTTTTTTTTGCAGGAGAAATATCCGATCTATTCATAATTCATCATGGCAAAGAACATCAAAGGTAATAAAATTTACAACCAGATCAATGAACCACCTAGCGACGACTATAAGCACTAAACGAGCTAAAAGTGTGCCGCCGTGTTTGCCCCTCCATCACCGAAGCTGGGCAAACCTTGTTGCAGTAGACACTTGGGAAGTTGTCGCGGTAAGGCTCCGCAGGACCAACGCACCAGAGTAGCGAATGTCGCCGATCAAAAGAGTCGTAAATTCAGAAGAATCAAACATGTAAACACCTAAATGAAGATGAACGAAGACCGGATCCAAAAGGATCCATCGAAGACCAGCACCGACCGAATCCTATGAGATCCGACGGAGGCACACCCCAACACGCCCTCCGACGATGCTAGATGTACCATCGGGACTGGGATAGAACATGGAATACATTATTCCCACTAAGGGACATAACCGCTGCCACACAACCCCAACCAAGACACGAAGCCAAACAAAAATGAGAGCCGGGTCCCTTCCTCAACCGGGGAGGGGGTGAGATCCTGCACACCACCATGACCCAAACGCCATTGGAGATGGGGCGGACCGGCGACAGCGGCGGCGGGAGGAGGAGAGCTTGATGTATAATCCTATGGAGGAGGAAAGAAGATGATGAGGACATCAATACCATTGTTACACCCACAGCCCCTGCTGCTATACATACTGGACCAATTACTAGAGCTCGCACACGCCAACTAAATTACCAGATACTTTCGTTTCTTGGTAATGATTCTAATGGTCATGAGAATATGATGCTGTCTAAATTGGATACATTTGTTTTGCTTACAAATGAAGGGCCTAGCTTGGAGAAGGATGAACATTGGAGCAAGAACAAGCATGGAGATGATGGCATGCGCAAGGGGAACAAGAATGGAGTTACAAGTGATGATTTCAGGACTTTGAAGCCACCATAATGGGTGCATGAAGCCTTGGACGAAATATACAAGATGCCACTTCATAAATTTCGTCTAGAGGCTATTCTAGGTGCTGCGTCACCTTATTATTGGGCCAGGCCCATGTAATTTTGAAATACATAAGTATAGGCTATTTTTAGAGTCCGTATGTGTGGGGAAACAAGAGATAGGGTTGATTTCGGACCCCTCCACCAAGGGCCACGAAATTCCCCCCCTCTTCCTCCATATATACAGCCCTTAGGGCACCGTTTAGACCTTGGGTTTTGTTTAGATTAAAGTTCGCCATAGCTGCAACTTCGCGTACTTCATTTGTGTTCAACGACCAGACAAAGGCGTCACAGAACCCCACCTTGATCAATAAAGCTTTCATCTTATATTCGCAATATCCAGATTGCAATCTCAGTTTCTTGCTTGTTCTTTGTTTGCTCGCAGGAAACAGACCCTCGCGGTCAGGTTGATCGTGCTCCGGCGTGGTCAATAACCTCTTGGAGTTGGTTTAGCGATTGCTAAGACGCGACATCCTCGCATGTTCGTAGTCGGATCGTCAAAGTCGACTTCCACCAAAGCGATATCCATCATCTCATCGAAAGACGGGACACCTTTGCCCCTATCAAGTGGTATCAGATTTCGAGGTTGCTCGGTGAGATTTTACAGTTTTTCGTAGTTTAGATCGAGTCTGTTCTTCATACCTACAGTCCACGAAAAAGCCACAAAAAAATTAGGGTTAGTTCATCATATCCGAACCAATCTGAGCCTTTGCATAATCTTTTTAGGGTTTTGCTTTGTTGAATTTGCGGTTGCATCGTCGTGTCTAGTTGCTGGTCTTAGCGTCTAGTCTTTTAGAGTTTCGAGTTCTGGTCATAAGTTGTCACGCCACCACCGCACCATCATCATCGCCCCTGCCATCTACCACCACCACTTCGAATCCGTATCCATAGACCACCACCAATCCGTATCCATATACCACCATCGATCCATATCCATATACTACCACCGCTACCACCACCGCTGCCATATACCACCACCGCTGCCATATACCACCACCAATCCGAGTTCCTTGCATATTAGGTTTGTTTTCGGGATCCATCTAATTTCCGATTCGTGTTTCCTTGTCTGAGTAGGTTTCGGATTCCAGCAATCTTTTGCCGTCCGTAGAAGAGGTTGGTTTCCAAAAAAAAGAGTCCGGAAACCACCCTCCGTTTAGGCCCAAAATTTTCCAAAAACGCACTGGACAAAAAAAATTCTGCCTATCCTATTTTTAGGTGTTTCTAAGCGTATTGAGACAGTCGCCGTTATAGAAAGTTTTTTTGACCCGTTTCCAGTTTTTGGGTCTGGGCAGTCGAAAAAAAAATTGGTCAAAAAAATTTCGTGCCTATCCTGTTCTCTTGACTTGGGAAGAGTTTTGAGACACTCGCCATTATAGTGATTTTCGGCAAAAAAAAGAGGAGCGCAAAAAAAAAGTGAACAATTTTTTTTTCAGAGTGTGCTTCTCCCTTGTTTCCGTGCAGCGTCGTGATTTTGTTAGTGTTTTAGGCTCGCGTCTCTAGCACAGTCTAGCCTAGGACCAGCACAGTACCGTCGTTGAGCGTTTATTCAACTTTGCATCTCTGAATTGATTATTGCTGACCCTTTTTGCTACCATATTATAAGCCTTCCCAGCTCCACATACATCTACGCCGTGCGTTTGATTCTCCCTGGTAATCGCTCTACCCAAGCTTTGAGAGTTTTGACAACAACGGTTGCCGATCACCACCTGCTGCTGGGTAAGAACTGGTAAGAATTTGAGATTTGCTTGAAGGATTTGTGACACCCCACCACCACCATATTCCAGTAGTCTGTAGGATCATATACTTGTCTGTTTCTATTGCTGCTAACTATGGCAGGAACACACGCCGACGAGATTGACTGGGAGAACATGACGAACAAGGACCTTCATGATAAGTTTCATCAAATATTGGGTCAACAGGTGGAAGACGTGATGGCCTGCTTTGGAAAGGCATTGGAGAGGATGGATGACATTGAGAAGACAATTGACACCAAGTTGGACGCCAAGTTCGATGAATTACTCAAACGTCTCCCACAACCAATTCTACGTCGCGATACAGTAGGGCGAGCACAGCGTGTTCCTATTGAGCCAGGACAAAATTCTGGTGCCGCTGCTACAGCTGTTGGTGCTTCTGTAGCTCCTGCTGCTGTTGCAGAGGTGGAGGACTATTACGAGGATGAGGTTGATCCAGAACTACGTGCAGCCACCAGCACCACCACCAGCAGGTCGACCTCAGGTATATATTCGCAACGGTAGGCCTGCACCACCACCTCAGGTACGAGATAATGACCATATTCCGAAACTGAAATTGAATATTCCACCATTTGAGGGTAGATATGTTCCTGATATATATCTTACTTGGGAGTTAGAAACTGAACAACGTTTTACATGTTTACAATATCCCGAGGAGAGACGGGTTGCTGCTGCTATTTGTGCTTTCACTAGTTTTGCATGTGTATGGTGGTCTGAACATTGTAGATTATATCCTATTCCAACTACTTGGGCTGCTTTGAAAACTGCTATGCGTACTCGTTGGGTTCCACCATATTATCAACTTGAATTGCTTCAAAAATTGCAGCGTTTAAGACAAGGAAAAAATTCTGTAGAAGAATATTATTAGGAATTACAAACTGGCATGATTAGATGTGGTATTGTTGAGGAGAATGAATCTATGCTTGCACGTTTTATGGGTGGATTAAATAGAGAGATTCAGACCATTCTAGAGTATAAGGAGTATACTAATATCACTCGTTTATTCCATCTTGCTTGTAAAGCTGAACGTGAAGTGCAGGATCGACAAGCATTGGCGCGAACTAACTTTTCTGCAGGTCGACTTTCATCATGGACACCGCGTGCATCCTCTACTTCCACTACACCAGCACCTCCATCAGCTGCTACCTCCAGCCGTGATACAAGAAAGCAGGCACAATCACCACTATCTGCCAAGAGCGCACCTGCCGGGCCTACACAGAGCTCTTCTTCTTCCATGGCATCAACTGGGCACACAAGTGATATTATTTGTCATCGTTGTAAGGGAAGAGGTCATTATGCGAGAGAATGCAAATCTCAGCGTGTGATGATTGCTACTGAGGATGGTGGGTATGAGTCCGCTAGTGACTATGATGAGGAGACGTTGGCTCTTATTACACGTGAAGAACACGGTGGAGATGATTCTGATCATGAGACGCAATACATGGCTCCTGAAGACGCTGACAGGTATGAATGTTTAGTTGCTCAATGTGTTTTGAGTGTGCAGGTCACACAAGCTGAGCAAAATCAGAGGCACAATTTGTTCCATACCAAGGGAGTTGTGAAGGAACGTTCTGTGCGCGTCATCATAGACGGAGGGAGCTGCAACAACTTGGCTAGCATGGAGATGGTGGAGAAGCTTTCTCTCACCACAAGACCACATCCACATCCTTACTACATCCAATGGTTCAACAACAGCGGCAAGGTTAAGGTAACACGTACTGTTCGTGTGCATTTTAGTATCTCTACATATGCTAATTATGTTGATTGTGATGTGGTACCTATGCAAGCATGTTCCTTATTACTTGGTAGACCATGGCAATTTGATAAAAACTCTGTACATCATGGTAGAAACAATCAGTATACTCTTGTTCATAAGGATAAAAATATTACTTTGCTTCCTATGACTCCTGATTCTATTTTGAAAGATGATATTAATAGAGCTAATAAAGCAAAACAGGAGAAGAATAAGAGCGAAAATCAGATTGTGGCAAAAGAATTTGAGCAACAAATGAAGCCTAATAATAAACCATCTAGTGTTGCTTCTGAAATAAAATTGAAAAGTGCATGTTTATTTGCCACCAAATCTGATATTGATGAGCTAGATTTCTGCAAATCTGTTTGCTATGCTTTTGTGTGCAAAGAGGCATTATTTTCATTCGAGGATGTGCCTTCCTCTTTGCCTCCTGCTGTCACTAACATTTTGCAGGAGTTCGCCGACGTCTTTCCACAAGACGTGCCACCGGGATTACCGCCTATTCGAAGGATTGAGCATCAGATTGACTTAATTCCCACTGCTTCACTGCCAAACCGTGTGCCATACCGTACCAATCCAGAGGAGACGAAGGAGATTATGCATCAAGTACAAGAGCTGCTCGACAAAGGTTATATACGTGAATCCCTTAGTCCTTGTGTTGTTCCTATTATTCTAGTGCCGAAAAAGGATGGTACATCACGTATGTGTGTTGATTGTAGAGGCATTAATAATATTACTATTCGTTATCGTCATCCTATTCCTAGGCTAGATGATATGCTTGATGAATTGAGTGGCTCTACAATATTCTCCAAAGTTGATTTGCGTAGTGGATACCATCAAATTCGTATGAAATTGGGAGATGAATGGAAAACAACATTTAAAACTAAGTTTGGTTTATATGAGTGGTTAGTCATGCCTTTTGGGTTAACTAATGCACCTAGTAATTTCATGAGATTAATGAATGAAGTTTTACGTGCTTTCATTGGACGATTTGTGGTAGTTTACTTTGATGACATATTGATTTATAGCAGATCTTTGGAAGAACATTTAGAACATTTACGTGTTGTTTTTATTGCTCTACGTGATGCACGTTTGTTTGGTAACCTTGGGAAGTGCACCTTTTGCACCGACCGAGTATCTTTTCTTGGCTATGTGGTTACTCCACAGGGAATTGAAGTTGACAAAACCAAGATTGAAGCTATTGAGAGTTGGCCGCAGCCCAAAACGGTCACACAAGTGAGGAGTTTTCTTGGCCTCGCTGGATTCTATAGGCGTTTTGTGAGAGATTTCAGAACCATTGCTGCACCTCTCAACGAGCTTACAAAGAAGGATGTGCCTTTTGTTTGGGGTACCGCACAGGAAGAAGCCTTCACGGTATTGAAAGATAAGTTGACACATGCTCCTTTACTCCAACTTCCTGATTTTAATAAGACTTTTGAGCTTGAATGTGATGCTAGTGGAATTGGATTATGAGGTGTGTTATTACAAGATGGCAAACCTGTTGCATACTTTTCTGAAAATTGAGTGGGCCTAGTCTGAATTATTCTACTTATGATAAAGAATTATATGCTCTTGTTCGGACTTTAGAAACATGGCAACATTATTTATGGCCCAAAGAATTTGTTATACATTCTGATCATGGATCTTTGAAACATATTAAAAGTCAAGCTAAACTGAATCGTAGACATGCTAACTGGGTTGAATTCATTGAGACTTTCCCTTATGTCATTAAACACAAGAAGGGTAAATAAAATGTTATTGCTGATGCATTGTCTCGTCGCTATACTATGCTTTCACAACTTGACTTCAAAATATTTGGTTTGGAGACCATCAAAGATCAATATGTGCATGATGCTGATTTTAAAGATGTATTGCAGAATTGTAAAGAAGGAAGAACATGGAACAAGTTCGTCGTTAATGATGGATTTGTGTTCCGTGCTAACAAGCTATGCATTCCAGCTAGCTCTGTTCGTCTTTTGTTGTTGCAGGAGGCGCATGGAGGAGGACTAATGGGACACTTTGGCGTGAAGAAGACGGAGGACGTACTTGCTACACATTTCTTTTGGCCAAAGATGAGACGGGATGTTGAGCGTTTTATTGCTCGCTGCAATACATGTCAAAAAGCTAAGTCACGACTCAATCCTCATGGTTTATATATGCCTTTGCCTGTACCTAGTGTTCCTTGGGAAGATATATCTATGGACTTTGTTTTAGGTTTACCTAGAACAAAGAAGGAGAGGGATAGCATATTTGTTGTCGTGGATAGATTCTCGAAAATGGCACACTTTATACCATGTCATAAAAGCGATGATGCTGTTAATGTTGCTGATTTGTTCTTTCTTGAAATTATTCGCTTGCATGGTGTGCCAAATACTATTGTTTCAGATCGTGATACTAAATTTCTTAGCCACTTTTGGAGATGTTTATGGGCTAAGTTGGGGACTAAACTGCTTTTTAGTACTACTTGTCACCCCCAAACTGATGGACAAACTGAAGTAGTCAATAGAACATTGTCTACTATGCTTAGGGCTGTTTTGAAGAATAATAAGAAAATGTGGGAGGAATGCTTGCCTCATATTGAATTTGCTTATAATCGTTCATTGCATTCTACTAGTAAGATGTGCCCTTTTGAAGTTGTGTATGGTTTCCTACCTCGTGCACCTATTGATTTGTTGCCTCTTCCATCTTCGGAGAAGGTTAATTTTGATGCTAAAGAACGTGCTGAATTGATTTTAAAAATGCATGAGTTAACTAAGGAAAACATTGAGCGTATGAATGCTAAATATAAACTGGCTGGAGATAAGGGTAGAAAACATGTTGTGTTTGCACCTGGAGATCTTGTTTGGTTACATTTGCGTAAGGATAGATTTCCTGATTTGCACAAATCAAAGCTAATGCCATGTGCTGATGGTCCCTTTAAGGTGTTGGAGAAAATAAATGATAATGCATATAAACTTGAGCTGCCTGCAGATTTTGGGATTAGTCCCACTTTTAACAATGCAGATTTGAAGCCTTATTTGGGTGAGGAAGATGAACATCCGTCGAGGACGACTTCATTTCAAGAAGGGGAGGATGATGAGGACATCAATACCATTGTTACACCCACAGCCCCTGCTGCTATACATACTAGACCAATTACTAGAGCTCGCGCACGCCAACTAAATTACCAGGTACTTTCGTTTCTTGGTAATGATTCTAATGTTCATGAGAATATGATGCTGCCTAAATTGGATACATTTGTTTTGCTTACAAATGAAGGGCCTAGCTTGGAGAAGGATGGACATTGAAGCAAGAACAAGCATGGAGATGATGGCATGCACAAGGGGAACAAGAACGGAGTTACAAGTGATGATTTCAGGACTTTGAAGCCACCATAATGGGTGCATGAAGCCTTGGACGAAATATACAAGATGCAACTTCATAAATTTCATCTAGAGGCTATTCTAGGTGCTGCGTCACCTTATTATTGGGCCAGGCCCATGTAATTTCGAAATACATAAGTATAGGCTATTTTTAGAGTCCGTATGTGTGGGGAAACAAGAGATAGGGTTGATTTCGGACCCCTCCACCAAGGGCCACGAAATCCCCCCTCTTCCTCCATATATACAGCCCTTAGGGCACCATTTAGACCTTGGGTTTTGTTTAGATTAAAGTTCGCCATAGCTGCAACTTCGCGTACTTCGTTTGTGTTCAACGACCAGACAAAGGCGTCACAGAACCCCACCTTGATCAATAAAGCTTTCATCTTATATTCGCAATATCCAGATTGCAATCTCAGTTTCTTGCTTGTTCTTCGTTTGCTCGCAGGAAACAGACCCTCGCGGTCAGGTTGATCGTGCTCCGCCGTGGTCAATAACCTCTCGGAGTTGGTTTAGCGATTGCTAAGGCGCGACGTCCTCGCACGTTCGTAGTCGGATCGTCAAAGTCGACTTCCACCAAAGCGATATCCATCATCTCATCGAAAGACGGGACACCTTTGCCCCTATCAGAAGAGGCGTAAGGCGATTTTTTTTGATTCATGTGAGTTTAGAGCGCCCTAAACCAGTAAAGTAGCGTGTTGATGGACACACGCAGGATTGTGGTGCTGGCTGGCGTCGGCAGCGGAATAGCCTGGCAAGGTCAATGCATTGATCGGTCCTGAAGGTGGGACGACAAAAGATGGAGGTGACGGATCCAGAGCGTGTGCATGCGTTGCATGCTGCGGGTCGCCTAGACCGGATGGTGCTACCAGATTATATAGTGCGCATTCACGTGGTTCAGGCACATTATAAAAAAAATGTAAGTGTTGCTCGCCAGGTAGAGGGGTTCAGGTCTTCTAAAAAAGGATAGAGGGCTTCGGGTTCATCCATATATTCAAGTTGTCAGACTCCGTTGAATAATAAAGAAGATGGCTACATGCATTGATCGATGCAGAGGCCAGGGTTATCCTTCTTTTCGAAAAAGAAAAAAACTAGTAAAATAGTTGTTTTAGCACGTGTGTACAACATCTCTTTTGGACGGTGATGTTAGGGTTTCTCGTCATGTGGCGAGATTTGGTGTCAGGTGTTTCAGATCTTTTCAGGGGTTTAATGACAGCGACTACGGCTCCAGGGTACTGGTCCTTAGGGGCACATGCATGAAGACTTCCCGATTGTCATCGACAAGGTCAAGCCAGCTCCGGTAGGGGAACGGCGACAACGGCGCGTCGGCAGCTTGTTCTGACGACGGTACTGGTCGTTTGGTGGTCCCGGAATTTTGACGTATTTTTTATTATGTTTGAGATGTTTCGTATTTTTTTTAGAACGAAGGCTCGAGAGAGAGAGCCAACTTTGAATTAATAAAACCATCAACCGCCAGAAATTACATCCCACAACACCTTACAAGAGAAATGAAACGGCAGATACATAATGCTACAAGGCAACTTACAAATATCAACTACACCAAGCACTACAACAGAATGGAAAATAAATGCTCCGCTTGATGTCGATGATGCCCCCTACCGTGGAATGAGCACCGGAGAAGATGACCCGATAGAGGGAAGGAGCATGCCCCCATCTACACCAGGAGTGGTGAGCTGCAGCAACCAACCAAAATCCATCTCTGAAGGGGGCCCATGCCTCTCGTCCTGGCTCGAAGGACGCTGAACCGTCGGAAGATGGGTAAGCTCACCCTAGAGCCTGATTGGATGACAACCACGAACTATCATGGGAGATACTCAGCCCCGCTCCCAACTGAGTCGAGCTCACGTACAGAGAGCCACACACGAAGGGAATGAAGCGAAGAACAGAAACTGGCGTATCCAGTTGAATGAGATCAAGGAAGCCCGCAAAGAGCAGCACCGCGTGCACCCCGACGTCCATGAGCAACTGAAGATGAGGAATGGAACCTGATCCACGCCCAGCCCTGATCAAAGGGTGCCGACCGATCGACAATCAGACCGGCGCGACAAAAACAGGGGACGTCCAAAGAAGCTGCGGGATCGCATATCACCCGCCGAAGCACTCCACCGATGTGACAAATCGGACCACGCGACCATTGTTCCCCCAATCCCCAAACTAGAGCGCCCTCGCAGATCTCGAACCACTAGGGCGGCACCTCCAGGAAGGTGACGGCGAAGAATGGCGCTGCCACCCCATCCGAAAGGATGAGGTTTTCACCAGGGGAAAGGCGGGCAGTACCTCGACGGAGCCTTCAGGGAGAGACACGACACCAGTTGATGTTGTCACCGTCGTGGCCGGGCTACAACGGCCAAGGATATCTCCCAGACTGCCGCCACTCCCGCACCCCAAACGCACCAGATCCGACGACCAGGGTCCGCCATGGAGCAACAACGATGGGGTGGGAGCGCTATGAGGGGTGGGGAAGGGAACGACCTGCAGATCTGGCGC
>NC_041381.1:336492237-336498537 GCF_002162155.2 Triticum dicoccoides | reverse complement strand
CATGCCGCCCACACGGCTGAGGGGGGCGGGGGGTGAAGCAGCACCCGCGACCACTGCTCGCCGGAGAGCCAGCGCCGCCACTCCTTCCGAGGTCGCCGCCTCGGTGTCGGGGCTCTCCACACGGAGGTGGAGCAGTAGATCCTTGCCGCCACCGTCCTCGTCGGCCGCACAGGCTTGCTCGGGGACCTTCTCTAGTGGCGACGAGGGGGGGAGGGGGGGAGAGCTAGCAAGGAAGGCGGCGGTGCGCGCTACGCATGGGCTGAGATGATTTCCGCAGATGCTTTTTACTTGCGGTGAACTTTGATAATAGATCGGAATCATTTCCGTAAAAAAACTAACCAGCCTGAAAGAATTAAACAAGATAGCATCTGTGACATTTTGCCTGAGAAAAACTACTGTTACATTCTAAAATAAACGCGCACGCTCTTAAGAGCACATTACTCCTTTTTAAGGCATGAACGGAAACATCATGAACACAATTTGGATTGGTTGGTCGGGAGTGCAGCTGAGTAGGTGGATCAGTGTTGGACTAGATGGATATTTTGGCTAGAAAGAAGGGGCAAAGCAAAGCAACACCTTGAAATCTGCTCTGTTTCTCTCTCTCTCTCTCCCCTCTCTTGTTATTCTCTTTTCTATTGCTGTAAAAAGTCGTCTCGCTTTTACGATCTTGAGCAGTGTCGCGCAGGAGTGGCAGAGTAGCCAGCTAGTAGTATAGGGTAGGTAGCCCGTGAACTCTAACCACGCAGGGGAAAGGGAGGATCACATCAAAAGATCCTGAAAGCATTCCAAGTTAATAAAGTGTTTTTTTCGTCGCAATTTTTTTAATAAAGTGTTTTCAAGGCTCAAAGAAATAAAATCAAAAGATCGTTACCTGCACGTTTCTCTAGGCGCGACATGCGTGAAGTCACGCATGAATTATTAAAATAAAATATTAGTATTACCAAAACCATCCTTGTCCGTCTACATCAGCCTCCTAGCCAGTGATAAATTGATAATCGAGCCAAACGATGGCAACGCTGCACATGATAATCTGTCTCGGTTTGAAAATGATCCTAGCATGCTAAAACTGGTTCCACAGTTTATTTATTTTTTCAGCACAAGTTTCGATCTATTTATTAACTATCAAATCAGCACTAGATCATAAGTCCAACTTTGACGCAACAATGAACTGATGCATTGGAGACACCCTCCAGCCTCCAGTGGTTGCATCTTGCACCGAACCCGAGCAAGCCAAACGACCGTCACAATCAACCATACCAAACCACTCGTCTCAATTTTGTCTGAGAATGCTGAAACTCCATTCGCCTAATATCGCACACTACTAAGGGCATGTTTGGAAATGCATGCATATACTCAGAAACAATCAGGTTTGAACAATGTATGACATAACGAATGACACGTTACGAACTAAACGTCCAAATCAGTGGCAACGGTGCATGTAATGTATCTACATGAACTAATTAAGTTCGGTTCAAAAAACATGAACTAATTGAGTACGAATCTGGATAAAAGAAAATTAGGAAATTGCATTGGATCATATGCTTTTTTTTCATTCTCGAAAAAAATATATATGCTTTTTTACTGTACAGCAAATATTGCTGGCTAATTTGGAGCGTGAAGCCGTGAACGCTGAAATTTGCTTCTTTCTCTCTCCAACGGTCAAACGAGACAAGACACCATCATCTTTCCTAATTTGTGGTCTGCCCAGTTTCTTTCTTTCTGCTCGAAAAGGACCTGCATGCAGACTCTATTCTCGGAGGGGCACATGCGGAAACCCGCGACATCTCTCTCTCTCTCTCGCTGGCGGGGAATATCTCTCTCCCTCCCCCCCTCTCTCTCTCTCTTCCATTTGACCAATAATTTTACTCCCACTCCTGTTTTTGCCTTCAAAGAAACTGTCTCCACATTAAATAAAAGAAACACAAATTGAGCTCCATTAATTTGTTTCCCATCTACGTTCAAGTCTTCTTTTTGCGTACAAAAAAAGTCTTTCTTCTTGCATACAGGACCATGCATGAAGTTACGTTAAAAGTTTCAACGATTTTAAGACAAGGATGAGGGAGTAAAAAAAAAAGACGTGACGGACATTCGGACTCCCCCAAATATTCTCCTAGTTTGATGTCTGTTAATGGGATTTCAGACATTCAAATCGCTCGGAACATGTTTAACGAGCCGCGTTGTGTGGCTGAAAATGAACCCTCGATCCGAACATTTACCGTGGATTAAGTGAACCGCGTTGGATTTATCTTATTTCCTCAGAGACCAAGGCCTGCAACATGCGAGGCTGAACCTCCAGAGTGTGTCTATCTCTGTTCGCTCGATTTCGACGATGCCTCACGTGACACATTGCTCCCAGTGCGTATGCGTTCAGTCCACACTCCCACGCTCCCGGCTCGTCCGTAGGCAGTGGACCTCGCGGGGGACAAAATCACTGTTTTGACCTCTTTGAGAAAGTTAATCACGATTTAACCTTACTTTGTAAATATTTTTGAATCTGACCTTTTCGCATCGCGCCTGCTTGAATGGCGCTATGCTCTACTATATCGCGCCGCGACTCATGGCGCCATGTTGTTGCCATTGTGGCACTGCCGGGCCCAGGCTGGGTATCATAGCGCCGCGGACGGGGGCGCTGTGCGCAGATACAATAGCGCTGCGATCAGGGCGTTATGCCCCGTTGCCTCAACTAGCCGCAACCAGCCCTTACGTACATGACTACATGGACATGCACACTCGATGCCAGATCGACCGGTTGATCTGCTTTGCACTTGTATGTACGGCTACCGACAGTAGTTAATTAGTGTACTGTTCTCGATGGTCCAGGCTAACCTAGCTATAAACGTGAGAGCTAGGCACGTAGTTATATATAGCTACTACCCCGTGAATATACGCTCGACAGGCTTAATTACAACAAGGTTCAATGAGGAGCACATAACCGTATCTGCCAGCGCGGCCTAAGAGCATCTCGAGCCGATCCCGTAAACCGGGCCATCCGGCAAAATAACCGCCGATTTACGGGACGGAGAAGATTTTGCCGGCATGAATAGAGCCCGTATATTCGCCCTTTTTGTATTTCTTTAGGGACCTGCAATCCCCGGCCCATTTTTGCTATAACTACATGAATTGTTTTGTTTGCCGGATTCCCTTTCCGCTTGGCGAAAACTAACTTCCGCTTGCTTCGGTACCTGCTTCCTATGCCGCCTCTGCCTGAAATCTCACTTCCGACCTCGTTGTCCGGCATCGCGACACTGGAAACCAGCGAATGGAGTACCCACAGTCGCCGTCCGGCATGCACCGCCGCCATGTCCAATGCCACCACTCCGTCCGCCCGCGCCTCCCGCGACCGTTCATGTCGGCGCCGCCCAAACTCCTTTCGCCACCGCCATGAAGAGGAAGCGGCAGGGGAACCACCTCGCCCGGGGAGCGCAGCCGACGCAACACCTCCCTCTTTCTGCCCCGCTCCGGTTCCTCCCGTCAAGGCCGCGAACGGCAGGACGAAGACCACCTCCACCGGGCCAGCCGGTACGCGGGCAAAGACCCCTAGGAAGAAGGCGATCACCTCACTAGTCGGGTTCCTCTTTCGCCTCCGGCCGGCCACGGCCTCCCCATTCACGATGACTCCATCGGTCATGCCTATCACATGTTCGATGAATCGAAGGGAGGAGGAAGACCACCTCCACTGGAGCAAACACCGTCGCAACGCCGGAGCCTGAGGACACAGGTCCACCATAAGGATGCCACCGTCGTCGTATCGTCCTTACTTGAACATACCAGTGTTCAAATCCAACCCCAATATCGTTTGCCTCATCGAGGAAGGATCTAAAGATTTTTTATTCAATGTTGCCATCGCCATCACCGAAGTGAAAGACGACAAACATCCCAAACTCCTATAAGCTACTAAGGCCAACTCCAGCACGACCCCAAACGGACTTCCGTCTCGGTCTGCTTTTGTCCGTTCAGGGAGGCAATGGGGTCGCCCATGTCCGGATCAGGCCGTTGTCGTGTCGGTGAGCCCAACGCGCGGCCACACACCAAATCATGTCCGGGATGGACGTGATATAAACAACATTGCACGACTCAGAGAAATTCTGAAAAGAATAAAATAATACGCAAACATAATGATTAAAACATAATTAAACAGTCTTCATGCCCACCACAGTGCTTAGAACTCAAAATGGAAATGGATCGGGCCGGACACAAAACGGACAAGATGGGTACGTGCCGTCGCGCGCTGGGCCGTGGGGTTTGTCCGTTTTTCACCAAACGGACAGGGCCGGACGGAATGGGGTCGTGCGCTGGAGTTGGCCTAATGACTAAAATGATCCACCCACGTGAATCCAGCAACTGCCTCACCATCGATGACGAGTGGAGCCGCCGGAGGACGGCCGCGGAGGGAAGCGCCCTGCCGGCTAGGAAGCGAGATCGCCTTTCTTTCTTCTCCGAAGACAGCGATAGTCAATTTCTTTCTTTTTTTCTTTAGTTAATAATACTGCCCACTCTTTGGTATATACACCAAATAAACACCGTCACAGCCTCGCTGTCACGTACATATGCATATATTGATATGCATCATGTATGTACACTCCAAATATACGCGTAATGTGTTGTGCGATACATATGCATGGTGGCCGTGCCGTGCATGCATGCACTTACACACAGATCCAAGACTGAACAACCACGTACGGGACTCAGGCGTGCAACCGGGCATGGCGCCCTGGCCACATGCGCTATTTGAGCAGCATAGCGCCCCCTCAGGCGGCGCTATGGTACCTAGCCCTGGGCCCACCCGTGCCACGCTGGCAACTGCATGGCGCCGTGAATGAGGACGCTATACAGCGGAGCATAGCGCGCAGGCGTGATGCAAAAAGGTCAGATTCGAAAATATTTGCAAAGCAAGGACAAATTGTGATTAACTTTCTCAATAAGGTCAAAACAGTGATTTTGGCCCCTCGCGGGGGAATTGGGGATACGTACAGCCGCTCGGATTTGATCGATCGACCCAGGCCGCGTGGTGGGTATACGGTCGATTTCCACCAGGCGCGTAGGTGCACTTCTTTTTTTCGGGAAAGGTACGTACGTGCACTGTTTTTTTTTTGAGGGTGTGCACTGCTCTTTCTTTTTGTGTTTAGTACGTACACTGCTCTGAGTGCTCACTTTGTTTTTTGCGGGAATTCGTACTTCACTATCCAAATACGGAGTAGTACTGTACCGTGTCTACTATAGTACCCCATGTGTTCAAACAAAAAATACTGCTAAGCAAACCTCTTAAGTAAGGGTCGACATGCGGGATTGCCCTGTCATGTCACTCTTGCATCTTCCTAGTCTATCTCCAAGAATTGAACACGGAATCGTCTTTTATCACTGACATGTTCGATCTGGAGCGTACAGAAGTCGGACGAGCCGAGTATGTCACACCTAAAGAGTACCATGCCCTCCCAACTCGAAAAAAAAAGAAGAAGAGTACCATGCCCTCCGGCGGTACTGGCCGATTAGTTCACCGTGGCCACTGGCCAGCTTGCTTCTCCGGATTCCTGGCCGGCACTTTTTGTTTTTGACAGCGGCCCGCACTTTGTTGACCGCGCGGTGCCCACGCCTCCTGAGTCTCCGCAGATTCATGGACAGCCGGAGCCAGGACTCACAAGTTTCATCTAGAATACGCACTCCGGGTGAGGCTAAATTTTTTCATTTTCTTTTACATATTTCTGTCTTCTAATGCTAGTTCCTGTTAGAAGAAAGACACTTAACCGAGTCTCATTTATTCGCACCAACATTTGGAACTCACAACATCTTGGATACAAAGGTCCGGGGATATAAGAGCATATATAGCCAGACACCCTAAATCCGTCTCAAATGTCCGGCGGACGACCTGTTTGACCGGTCACAAAAATCCGACCCAAACGGGCTCCTTAAACGAGCCTCAAACGTTTGGACCGACTCGCATCCCTCATATCCAGCTCAAATATGGGCGGATATGGGGCGACCGGGTGTGCCCGCCACGTTGGACCCGACAGTCATACCCCACCACAATTTGCATCAAATCCATCAAACCCTTCCTCCTCCCGCCGCCCTCCTACCTTTCCCGTGCATCAGCCATCGCCGTCCGCCACCCTTGCTCCCCATCCTCACCACTGGTCTCGATCCGCCGCCTAGATGTCGTCCAGCCCGTCCCCGACCACCGCGACGAAGACCGCGTCTGCCTTGTCCGTCGGGTCCCTTCCTAGGCTCCGTCGTGCAAGGCGGAGAACGTTGTTCGGAAGATGCGGCGATGCCGGCATCGAGAGGAAGCCGCCGTGGCGACGCAAG
>NC_041381.1:336468293-336491944 GCF_002162155.2 Triticum dicoccoides | reverse complement strand
CTGCGCCCGGAACCCCGCACCCCATCCATCCGTCCGCCGACGTGGATTACGCCATCGGACCACGTTGGGACAGAGGAGGATCCGACGGCCGGTTGGGCTATTCTGGAGAGTTTTTCGCCCACACAGATGCCGGCGGTGGACGTATGTCACTCGCCGCAACTCGTTCGGGTGCGGATGAGCACAGGCGCCGGTGGCGCCCGGGCTGCCCATGACCTCTTCGACGGAATGACACAACAAGAGTTGGTATGTTTTTGTTGCTCCTGTTCAATCAAAGTGCATGTGGCATGTTCAATGTTTTGCATACACCGCTAGTTCATTTAGGGCATGATGAATGCTTGGAAACCTTCGTATCTACTTGCACATCACTTGGTATCTTGTGTACATGTTAGTCATATCTCGTGATTGACAGTCTTGTATCTTGGATTTAGTACAAGGAAAAAGGGGGAAAAAGTGCAAAAACGATTATAAGAAAAAGAGAAAGGGCAAAGAAAACATCTGCAAGTATACGTTATATAGGAAAACGTCAAGATTGAGAATCGATGAAGTGGTGCCAAGTGATGCCTATATATGATCATTGCCTTGGATATCGTCATAATTATTTGCTTTTCTATCAATTGCTCAACAGTAATTTGTTTAACCCCGTATGATATTTGCAAGAGAGAAGCCTCTAGTGAAAACTATGGCCCCTGGGTCTATCATTTATCATATATTAAAACCAAAAAATACCTTGCTGTGTTTTTCTTTTATTTATTTTATTTTGTATTTTAGTTTGACCTATCTATCTATCACCATCTAATTTAATTTTGCTCGTAACCATCGAGGGATTGACAACCCCTTGTTCGCGTTGGGTTGCAAGGATTTATTGTTCGTGTGCAGGTGCTGCTAACGAGGTGTTGCTTGGTTCTCCTACTGGATTGATAACCTTGGTTCTTAACTGAGGGAGATACTTATTGTAAGGGCATATTTATCCCTTAAGTGTTTTGCTGATTGATGACAATGCTTTTGCGGACTAATCGTGTGCCTTGAGTCTCTCAGATACTTCATCACTAGGCACAAGACGATTCACAGCCCCTCGGAGACTATTGAAGTCGGCGTTGTTCTACGTTTCTCTTTGGTGGAGTTGAGTCGTAGGAGAGCCGTACTATTAAGAGGGGGTCCGCGTCGGAAAGGTTTGGGTGGAATCAACACGTACACTTGTCCCTCCTTTCCCTGCACTTTGGAGCTGCCATCCGTTATCTTGGGTATGCGGAAACCTGGCGACTACTGCTGTACTTGCGGTAGTACCGCAAGTACAAGCGGTAGTACCGCTGGGTGTCACGGTAGTACCGCCCCTCTGGAGCGGTAGTACCGCGACACCCAGGCCTTGTGCCGCTCCGGTGTGGTAGTAGGGGCGGATGTAATTTTTTACATCCGCGCCCACCACGGTAGTGCCGCTCGGCCCGAGCGGTAGTACCGCGGGGGCTCACGGTAGTACCGCTCCCTTGGAGTCGTAGTACCGTGGTCCTTCGACCTAGTACCGCAGTGTCACGATAGTAGGCGCGAATGTAATTTTTTACATCCGCGCCTACCACGGTAGTACCGCGCCTTGTGAGCGGTAGTACCGCGTCGGGTTTTTGCACCACCCTAGTTTCAGCGGAAGTAGGCACGGATGTAATTTATTTCATCCGCGCCCTTCCCAGGCCGTGACTCTCCTGCCTTGCGGTAGTACCGCAAGGGGGAGCGGTAGTACCGCGCCAGCGGTAGTACTGCCCCTTAGTCAGGCTAGTTCCGGCCTGTGCTACTGCCGCGGTAGTACCGTGGTCGCCCACGGTAGTACCGCGCAGCCTCGCAGTAGTACCGCTTCCCTGGAGCGGTAGTACCGTGCGTCGCAGGCTGAACATGTGGATAACGGTTGGATTTTTCCCACAACTATATAAGGGGTGTCTTCTACCTCTAGTTGACTACCTCTTCCACCTCTAAGCTCCATTGTTGCTCCGAGCTCCATTTTCGCCCGATCTCTCTCCCTAGCCAATCAAACTTGTTGATTTGCTCGGGATTGGGTGACAAGGGCCCAATCTACACTTCCACCACAGGATATTTGATTCCCCCCACTTATCCCTTGCGGATCTTGTTACTCTTGGGTGTTGAGCACCCTAGACGGTTGAGGTCACCTCGAAGCCATACTCCATTGTGGTGAAGCTTCGTGGTGTTGTTGTTGTTGGGAGCCTCCGTTTGTTGTGGAGATTGCCCCAACCTTGCTTGTAAAGGTCCGGTCGCTGCCTTCAAGGGCACCAATAGTGGAATCACGACATCTCGCATCGTGTGAGGGCGTGAGGAGAATACGGTGGCCCTAGTGGCTTCTTGGGGAGCATTGTGCCTCCACACCGCTCTAACGGAGACGTACTTCCCTTTAAAAGGAAGGAACTCCGGTAACACATCCTCGTCTCCACCGGCTCCACTCTTGGTTATTTCGTGCCTTTACTTTCGCAAGCTTACTTATTGTTACATCTCTTGCTTGCGTGCGTGCTAGTTGTTCTTGCATCATATAGGTTGCTCACCTAGTTGCACATCTAGACAACCTATTTTGTTGCAAAGTTTAATTTGGTAAAGAAAAGCTTAAAATTGTTAGTTGCCTATTCACCCCCCCTCTAGTCAACCATATCGATCCTTTCAATTGGTATCAGAGCCTTGTCTCTTTATTAAGGACTTTGTCGTCCGAAGAGTATGGTTGACACCAACGATGGTGCGGAGGAACACTCCGGTGTGAATCCCATCTCGTCTTCGGCCGAAGGGGGAACCTCGGTCTCTCGTGAGGAATTCAATGTGGCTTTAGACACATTGAAAACCTCCATGACGGCCGAGGTGAAAAGCATGTTTAATGAATTCCTAGAAGGACTTAAACAATCTACCTCGCTGATGAAAGTGGGTGATCCCACCAACAAGGTGACGGATGCTCCCTCCGACAAGGGGGAAGCTAACATTGATAAGAGTCCTTCTATTAGTGGTAGAAATGGTACCGACATCTTTGCCCATGTGGAACCCCCGGTTTATGGAGGGCCAATTCCCTCCACTCATTTGAATCATGCCGGTCCACCGCCTAAATATGAGAAACATGGAGATTTTGATAATTGGATCTATCGCTTTAAGCGTCATTTGAAACATGTTAACACTAACCTTTGGAGAATCATTGAAGAAGGTTTTTATCCTCATGACCCAAGCAACTTCACCCCTCGAGAAGCCGTGGACAATCAATTCAATGAGAGTGCTCTCTTCATCATCCAAGATGCAATCCTTCCCGAAGATCTCCCTCATCTTCGACCCCATGTCATGGCTAAAGAAGCATGGAAATGTGTCGAGGGTCTCTATCGTGGAAGTGCTAGCATTCAACGCTCCAACTATGAAGTGGTGCAAGATGAAGCCGATGAGTTTGCAATGAAAGAAGATGAAGAACCTCATGAGCTCTTCTGAAGGGTGACCAAACTCGCGGTCGCACTTCGAGATCATGGAAGCAAGGACACAGATGACAATTGGATCAGCGGAAGTTCGTCAAGGCCATGATGCCCTACAACAAGGCCATGTCCTCCGCCATTCGTCAACGACCGGACTTCCACTCCATGACCTCAAGTGAAGTGTTGGATGAGTTCGTTGCAATGAGCATCTTGGACAAGACCGCCGACAATGCGGTGCTCCGTTCCCAAAGAGAAAGAAGCCTAACCTTGCTTTGAAGGCCAAGGTTACTATGGAAGAAGAGGAAGAAGTGGAAGATGAGGAAAGCAACCCTGAAGACACCAAGTTTGACTACCATGAGCACATGGCCCTTGCTTCAAGACAATTTTGGAGCAAGAAGAGCTCAAGACCCAACTTCAACAAGAACAACTCAAGTGGCGTCAAGGGCAAGCAACGAGTTAGAACTTGCTTCAACTGCGACAATGTGAGCCATTTCGTTGCGGATTGTCCTTACGAGAAGCGGGAAGACAACGGTGGCAAGTTCATCCGAAAAGACAAAGCCAAGTCCTTCCCCAACAAGAACAACTTCGCCAAGAAGACTCCTACTCGTGGGTTGGTGGTTCAAGAAGAATACCAAGAGGCTGACGATGATGATGAAAATGAAGAAGTAACGGCCATGGCGTCCGTTGCCATTGCTACTACTCCCCGGGTGTCTCTCTTCGAATCACCCAACGAAAACATCACCGCCAGATGCCTCATGGCTAAAGCTTCAAACAAGGTAACCCCCAACATCACAACCACCATCATTACTAATCCCTCCTTGGAGGATTGCATTGATGAACATGTTGAGTCTAATGAGGAAGTGAATGAATTTGAGTCTTTTATGAGTAAGCTCAAGGGAAAGTCCAAGAAGCACTTTGTTGCTCTCTTGGAACAGCTTGGTGAGGCCAATGACATGATCGAGGCTCACGAAGAAACCATCTCCAAGATGGAAGGTCATAGTCGTGACTATGCCGATGAGATATCGGATCTCTCTAATGCTCTTGAGGAAGAGCGTGTGCATCGTTTGACTCTTGAGCAGTCACACAATGATGACCATGCTAAGTTAAAGAAAGATCTTGATCATGCTCTTGTAGTGTCTCGTGTGCTAACCTCCGAGAAGGCTAAACTTGGGATTGATCATGCTAGACTCAAAGAGGAGTTTGAGTTACTTGACAAGGCCCACAAGGTCTTGAAGGGTACCCATGCTAACCTCAAGGAGTCTCATGCTCAACTCCAAGTTAAGCTAATCAAGGAAAAGGCCACCTTTCCTCATATGGTATTAATTGATAATGCATGTGCTACTAACCCATGTTGTGAGCATGTGCATCTCGTGGAGGAGAATGCCAAGTTGAAGGATCAACTTGAGAAAGGCCTTGTGACTTGCATTCAAGGTGAGAAGAACCTCAACGACCTTTTGAGCAATCAAAAGGAAGTTGTGGCCAAAGAAGGAATTGGATTTGCACCCAAGTCCAAGAGCAAGAAGAAGAACAACAACAAGACCAAACGTCCTCCTCCTCTCAAACAAACGTTTGTGAAAGAGGGAGAGGGTGGTCCTAAGAATAAGAAGGAGAAAGTGAAGGGAGTTGATGTCCAAAAGGGCAAACACATTTCCTCAAACAAAGCCGGCGACTTTAACCTGTCATATGTGCTGTGCCGTGCTAGTGATGGACATGTTTATGCTAAATTTGTTGGTTCTTCTTATGAGTACATTGAATGGTCTATTTGGGTTCCCAAGACCCTTGTTACTAACATCAAAGGACCCATTACTAAATGGGTACCTAAAACCAAGCATTGATCTCGTGTAGGTGTTTGCTTCCGGTGGGGGATCATGGTTGCTTGATAGTGGAGCAACAAATCATATGACCGGGAGCAAGGACTTGGTGGTGGACGTGCAAGAGATTCCATCTATGCCCACCAATGTCGAGTGGGGTGATGCATCACATTCTAAGGTATTGGGTCTCGGCAGGGTTGTCATTTCTCATGATCTAACGATCGAGAAAGTCATGCTTGTTGAGTCCCTTGCATTCAATCTACTTTCCGTTCGTCAACTTGCACTCATGGGCTTTGCTACATTCTTTGATATTGATACCGTGGCCCTCTTGTGGAGCAAGACTCTTAAAGTAGCCTTTGTTGGGCATGTCGAGAACGGTCTCTATGTGATTAACTTTTCGGAGCGACCCACTAAGACCGCGACATGCCTAATGGCTAAAGTTGACGTGGGATGGCTTTGGCATCGCCGTTTATCCCACGTCAATATGAGATCTTTGCAAATTCTTCTCAAGGGGGACCATGTTCGTGGACTAACAAATATTAGTTTTGCCAAAGATCGTGCTTGCAGTGCTTGTATCGAAGGAAAGCTTCATGAAAAGGCTCACCCTCCTTCAACCATCATCTACTCGAAGAGACCCTTGGAGCTCCTTCACATGGATCTCTTCGGGCCTCCATCTTTTGATAGTCTTGGAGGGAGAAAGTATTGTTTGGTGATTGTGGATGATTATTCAAGGTACACTTGGGTATACTTCTTCAAGAGGAAGAGTGAGACTCAACAAACTGTCATCAACTTTGCAAATGAAGCTCAACGTCAACATGATGCAAAGATCTTGACAATAAGAAGTGACAATGGCACCGAGTTCAAGAACTACACCTTGGATGAGTTTCTTAGTGATGAGGGGATCAAGCATCAATATGCGGCACCTTATACCCCTCAACAAAATGGTGTTGCGGAGAGGAAGAACCGGACGTTGATGGATGCGGCAAGGACCATGATGGCGGAGTTCAAGTCTCCGTACAACTTTTGGGCCGAAGCCATCAACACCGCATGTCATGCATCCAATCAGCTCTATCTTCGCAAAGGCTTGAACAAGACTCCTTATGAGATTCTCACCGCCAACAAGCCCAACCTCAAGTACTTCCGGGTGTTCGGTTGTAAGTGTTTCATTCTCAAGAAAGGTGTTCGTTTGTCTAAATTTGAGGCTAGAGCTCATGAGGGCATATTTGTTGGTTATGCTACAAACTCTCATGCTTACCGTGTCCTCAACAAGTCCACCGGACTCATTGAGGAGACGTGTAACGTGGAGTTTGACGAAAATAATGGCTCCCAAGTGGAGCAAAGTGGTACTTGTGATGTAGGTGATGAAATTCCTCCCCAAGCCATAAGAAGAATGGGTATTGGTCAAATCCTACCCATTGAGGAACCCCTTGTGGCCGAAGGAGAAGGACAATGCTCTACTCAAGTAGAGCCATCACCTCATCAAGACCCACACGCTTCCGAAGAACAAAGTGAAGGCCCTCAACCTCGTGAACAAGACCAAGGGCAAGATCAACCTCAAGACGGTGGTGAACCTCTAAATGATGCCCAAGGTCAAGTTCTCCCCCTCGAGAAAGTTCAAGATCAAGAGCAATCTCAAGATCAAGAACAAGCTCAAGACGACGCTCAAGATGATCAAGTCCACCCTCCTCCTTCCACACCCGAGGAGGAATTAGAGCGTCGTGCCGTGAAGATTTCTTCCAAGCTCACCACCCAAGGCCATCTCATGGAAAATGTGGTTGGAAGCCTAATAAAGGGGGTAAGCACTCGTAGACAATTGGCAAACTATTGTGAACATCACGCGTTTGTCTCTTGTGTTGAACCCCAAAAGGTCTATGAGGCGCTCGAAGACTCGGATTGGCTCAATGCCATGCATGAAGAACTCAACAACTTCGAGTACAACAAGGTGTGGAGATTGGTGCCAAGACCATCCGGGAACCACAACGTCATTGGAACCAAGTGGATCTTCAAGAACAAGCAAGATGCTCATGGTAACATCATCCGCAACAAGGCGAGATTGGTAGCACAAGGCTACTCCCAAGTCGAGGGTATCGACTACGGTGAAACCTTTGCTCCCGTTGCTCGTCTTGAATCCATTCATTTGTTGATTGCTTATGCTTCCCATCACAACTTTAAGTTGCAACAAATGGATGTGAAAAGTGCTTTTCTTAATGGTCCTATTAATGAGTTGGTCTATGTCAAGCAACCCCCCGGGTTCGAGGATCCCTACTTTCCGGATCATGCGTACCAACTCGATAAGGCACTCTATGGCCTTAAACAAGCCCCACGTGCATGGTATGACCACCTTACCGAGTTGTTACAAGATCGTGGATTTGAGGTGGGGCTAATCGACCCCACTCTTTTTACTAAGAAGGTCAACGGGGAGTTGTTTGTATGCCAACTATATGTTGATGATATTATCTTTGGTTCTCCTAACAAAGCTTTCAATGAAGAATTTGCCGCTCTCATGACCTCCAAGTTTAAGATGTCTTTGATGGGAGAGTTAAAGTTCTTCCTTGGTTTCGACATCAAACAAAGAAGAGAAGGAACCTTCATCAACCAAGCCAAATACACTCAAGACATGCTTAAAAGATTCAAGCTAAGTGATGTCAAGCCGGCTACTACACCAATGCCTACCAAGTGCCAACTTGACATCGATCCCAATGGTAAAGCGGTGGATCAAAAGGTATATCGCTCCATGATTGGCTCCTTGCTTTACCTTTGTGCATCTAGACCGGATATCATGTTGAGTGTGGGGATGTGTGCATGTTTTCAAGCCGCACCAAAGGAAAGTCACTTTGTGGCGGTCAAGCGAATCTTTCGATATTTGGCTCATACCCCAAACTTTGGCTTATGGTACCCAAGAGGAGCAAACTTCAAGCTTGAAGGTTTCACGGATTCCGATTGGGCGGGAGACAAAGTGGATAGGAAGTCCACTTCCGGAGGGTGCCAATTTCTTGGTTGCTCTTTGGTAAGTTGGTCTTCCAAGAAGCAAAGTTGTGTGTCTCTCTCATCCACCGAAGCGGAGTATGTGGCGGCCGGTAGTTGTTGTGCTCAACTCCTATGGATGAGGCAAACTTTAAAGGAGTACGGTGTCATTTGTGACAAAGTGCCTCTTTGGTGTGACAATGAAAGTGCCATCAAGATTTCTCTCAACCCGGTGCAACACTTCAAGACGAAGCACATTGAGATTCGATATCACTTCATCCGGGATCACATTAGGCGAGGGGAGATCGAGCTCAAGTATGTCAACACTCATGATAACCTTGCAGATATTTTCACGAAGCCATTGGATGAAGCAAGATTTCGCGAGTTAAGGCATGAGCTAAATATCATTGATTTGAGCAATGTGACTTGAAACCGTGCACCCCCCACCACACTCAACTTGTTGTCTAGTTTAGGTGTAGGCATGGACATAGGGGGAGTGTTGTTCTCTCAATGAACTCTCCCTCCCCCCATTATGCATAAATAGATCACCTCTTTCACATTAGCCATTTTTGATGGTACTTGTGCTTCAAAGACGAGTTTTGGTCATGGGCCCAAGGATAATTCTTCGCGGTGCCATACCATCCAACTCAAACATAGGTGGCTTCGGCCACCACCCTCTCTCCTCGAGAGGCTTTGTCGCTTGGTGGTTTCTTGTTGTCCTCTTGTCTCTGGTCTGTGCATGTTCTTGTGGTTGCTTGTGTGCGAAAAGTTCCCATGCAAAGGCGTTTTTTCTCGTGTTTGAAACCTGCAGTGTCTTGAGCTCACGGTACTACCGCGGCAGGCTACGGTACTACCGCAGCCTGTCACGTTACTACTGCTGGTGGGAGCACGGTACTACCGTGCCCACGCGGCAATAATTTTTTACTGCCGCCTGGTTGAGCGGTACTACCGCCACGGCGCGGTACTTCCGCCCTAGCGGTACTACCGCGATGACACGCGGTACTACCGCGTCGGTTCGAGCGCGTGGGGATAAGGACGGGCAGTGGGAGTTCTAACTCCCCATACCCATTCGTGTCCTCTCTCTCCACGTCGTCTCTTCCTCTCCCGTGCTCAAGAATGGAGCCAGCGTTCGTCGCCGGATCTCCTCCACCGGCTGCCCTCCCGTGATTCCGTCCGGTGGGATCGTTCCCCACCACGTGCTCTTGCTATGGACCAAGGTTTTTCCCCAACTCTCTCTCCTTTTGAGTGTGTTTGGTGTTTTTAGGTTTTGGGGGAGACTTGTGTGTTCTTGAGATTCCTAGACTAAATCTCTGCAAGAGTAGGATGAAGGAGTGTGGTATTGCATAGGATTTGTACTTGTATTGTTGTCTTGCGCTAGATCTGATCACCGTAGCACCGCCATGGTTTCGTGGTTCTTTTCAGATTCAAGTCACATGTTAGATCTGACGCGACGCGGTACTACCGCCCGTATGGCGCGGTACAACCGCTCGCACGGTACTACCGCCCCTCAGGAGCGGTACTACCGCGCCCCGTGCGGTACTAAGAGCTTACTACCGCTCCAGCCACGGTACTACCGTGACCTCGCACGGTACTACCGCGTCTGGAGCTGTACTAATCCTTTAGTACCGCAGATAGTGGCAGTTCTACCGTGGATCACATCTATCGCATGCCAACTTTCTCGTATGCCTCTATGAGTTTCATGTGCTTTTTCATGGCCTTTGCATTAATCTTCTTCACATTTTTGTTTTGGTGCTTTGCGTGTGTGTCTCAGGTGGTGGCTCTCGCCGGTCCAATCCCATTCATGACACTGGCTCCAAGCGTCTGCGCAACCCAGGAGAAGTTCCAGAGGGATCATCTGCGTCCAAGCGCAATGTCAAGATCACAGCTAGCAAGCACAAGGAGCCCGCCAGGGGTATGGATGAGATCGCCCCTACTGAGTATGTCTGTCTCAGGCAGCTTCACCCATATGTGCACCCGCGCTCTACTGTCAGAGGCTGTGAGCTGTTCTGGAACAAGGCCCAAACCCAAATCTATTTGGATGTCATCAAGAACAAGCAGAATACCTATGTGGAGGTGAAGTGGATTGATATGCACCACATGAGGAAGGACAAGTTCCGTGACTACTTTGGAGAGGCTCTGGACTTGGTGGAGCAGTTTGGAATTGAGCATGTGATCTCTTTCCACCTGGACTATGACCCTGAGATCATATGTCAGTTCTTTGCCTCAGTGTACTTTCACTCCAATGAAGAAAGAGGGATGACCTGGATGACCAATGGCCGCCAACTATCTGCTACCTGGAAGGAGTTCATGGATTTGCTTCAGGTTCCTGATGAAGGACTTAACACTCCAGTCGGTGTTCGTCCCCATGGCAATGCTGATTCTGCCAACAAGGACAAGCTCACCCCGTTCATGGTTGAGAAGGCGCTCGCCAATGGCAAGACAACTTTGGTACTCAACCCCTTTCTGGATATCATGTACCGCATCTTTCGCAACTCCTTGTTCCCACGCATTGGTGACAAAGACAAGGTTCATGCCTATATGGTGGATATGATGCTCATCTGTCAGGAGGCTCGTTCGATGTCTCACACATCATGTGGTGTGAGCTTCGGTTTGCAGTGTTCAACCGCAAGGTGCCTATCTATGGGCCCTATCTGTTTCGGCTGATTTCGAAGACTTGGGAGAAGATGTACCCTGAGGAGGAGTTCCTTGCTCCTGACTGGATTCGCCATGAGCCCATTTGTCTTCGTATCAAGTCTAACTGGGCCAACACCGCTACTCGTGCCGAGGCGACTGCTGCTCGGGCGGCTGTTGATGAGGATGATGCTGGCGCCGAGGATGTTGCTGAGGGCCGTGCTGCTAGGCCTTCCCAGAGTGCCCCTATGCCATCATGGGCCTAGAAGTTGAAGGACAAGATGAAGACACTGTTCTGCATGCAAGCCAAGGGGCAGTACAGGGCTCACGTGGAGTCCAAGGAGAGTCATCGCCGGCACAACAAGGTCTTGCAGCTCTATGGTGAGGACGTGTCTGGCGGGTTTGAGGAGCGCATCACTCCTGAGGCCGAGTGGATGGAGAAGCAAGGTTATAAGTGGACAGAGTCTGAGGAGGATGTCGAGGAGACCACCCCAGCTGCTGAGGAGATCGACGGAGAGGGATGGGACGAGTTCTCTGCTTGAGCCACCTCGTGTGTGTAGGTGTCCTCTCTGCCTTTTTGGCGTCTCGATGCCAAAGGGGGAGAGAGTGTAGGGATTTGCGAGTTTGCGAGTCGTGTGTGTCGTGTGTTTGCTGCTTTCTTGGTTGAACTATTTGCTGCTTTCTCGTTCGTACTTTGGTTCCTTTACCTCGTATGGTGTAAGACATATGCTCTCTATTTATCCTAGCTAGCTTGTGCTATATTATGCTATCTTCATGCTATGCTATGCTATGCTTATTATCATGATATGATATGCTTATTATCATGCCTTGGTCTCTAAAATATAGGGGGAGTGTTGATCCTAGTCTGTGTGCTATGCAGTCCAAAGCATTCATCTAAAGTGCACACATCTAGGGGGAGCCCGTCTATATTTTAGAGAGGTGGGGTTTGCCCCGGCTCTCAATTATCTTATCTATGTGCAAATCCCGTGTTGTCATCAATCCACCAAAAAGGGGGAGATTGTAAGGGCATATTTATCCCTTAAGTGTTTTGGTGATTGATGACAATGCTTTTGCGGACTAATCATGTGCCTTGAGTCTCTCAGATACTTCATCACTAGGCACAAGACGATTCGCTGCCCTTCGGAGACTATTGAAGTCGGCGTTGTTCTACGTTTCTCTTTGGTGGAGTTGAGTCGTAGGAGAGCCGTACTATTAAGAGGGGGTTCGCGTCGGAAAGGTTTGGGTGGAATCAACACGTACACTTGTCCCTCCTTTCCCTGCACTTTGGAGCTGCCATCCGTTATCTTGGGTATGCGGAAACCTGGCGACTACTGCTGTACTTGCGGTAGTACCGCAAGTACAAGCGGTAGTACCGCTGAGTGTCACGGTAGTACCGCCCCTCTGGAGCGGTAGTACCGCGGCACCCAGGCCTTGTGCCGCTCCGGTGCGGTAGTAGGGGTGGATGTAATTTTTTACATCCTCGCCCACCACGGTAGTACCGCTCGGCCCGAGCGGTAGTACCGCGGGGGCTCACGGTAGTACCGCTCCCTTGGAGTCGTAGTACCGTGGTCCTTTGACCTAGTACCGCAGTGTCACGGTAGTAGGCGCGGATGTAATTTTTTACATCCGCGCCTACCACGGTAGTACCGTGCCTTGTGAGCGGTAATACCGCGTCGGGTTTTTGCACCACCCCAGTTTCAGTGGAAATAGGCACGGATGTAATTTATTTCATCCGCGCCCTTCCCAGGGCGTGACTCTCCTGCCTTGCGGTAGTACCACGCCAGCGGTAGTACTGCCCCTTAGTCAGGCTAGTTCCTGCCTGTGCTACTGCCGCGGTAGTACCGTGGTCGCCCACGGTAGTACCGCGCAGCCTCGCGGTAGTACCGCTTCCCTAGAGCGGTAGTACCGTGCGTCGCGGGCTGAACATGTGGATAACAGTTGGATTTTTCCCACAACTATATAAGGGGTGTCTTCTACCTCTAGTTGACTACCTCTTCCACCTCTAAGCTCCATTGTTTCTCCAAGCTCCATTTTCGCCCGATCTCTCTCCCTAGCCAATCAAACTTGTTGATTTGCTCGGGATTGGGTGACAAGGGCCCGATCTACACTTCCACCATAGGATATTTGATTCCCCCACTTATCCCTTGCGGATCTTGTTACTCTTGGGTGTTGAGCACCCTAGACGGTTGAGGTCACCTCGTAGCCATACTCCATTGTGGTGAAGCTTCGTGGTGTTGTTGTTGTTGTTGGGAGCCTCTGTTTGTTGTGGAGATTGCCCCAACCTTGCTTGTAAAGGTTCGGTCGCCGCCTTCAAGGGCACCAATAGT
This sequence comes from Triticum dicoccoides, assembly GCF_002162155.2. NCBI lineage: Eukaryota > Viridiplantae > Streptophyta > Magnoliopsida > Poales > Poaceae > Triticum > Triticum dicoccoides. Next base: position 336,478,783 of record NC_041381.1, on the reverse strand, counting down.
GGAATCACGGCATCTCGCATCGTGTGAGGGCGTGAGGAGAATACGGTGGCCCTAGTGGCTTCTTGGGGAGCATTGTGCCTCCACACCGCTCTAACGGAGACGTACTTCCCCTTAAAAGGAAGGAACTCCGGTAACACATCCTCGTCTCCACCGGCTCCACTCTTGGTTATTTCGTGCCTTTACTTTCGCAAGCTTACTTATTGTTACATCTCTTGCTTGCGTGCGTGCTAGTTGTTCTTGCATCATATAGGTTGCTCACCTAGTTGCACATCTAGACAACCTATTTTGTTGCAAAGTTTAATTTGGTAAAGAAAAGCTTAAAATTGTTAGTTGCCTATTCACCCCCCCTCTAGTCAACCATATCGATCCTTTCACTTATCTCTACTGTACTGCATCATCCTCTTCTCTTCGGGGAAATGCCAATGCAGTTCACAAGTAGTAGTAGCAGATAGTATTTCCGCAGTTAAGAACCAAGGTTATCGAACCAGAAGGAGGCATCACACCAGCAATGTGAACAGTACCTGCACACAGACACAATAGTTTTCCTGCACCCAAGAAAGGCAAGGGGATCGTCACTCCCCTTGTTCTTGCCAGTTGCAAGATTAAAACTGATAGTAATGGGAAAAATAATAAAATTAAAATAAAAGAAAGCACGTGAGACAAATGGAGGATTCTTAGTATTAATGGGGAATGGACCCTTCACTAAAGGCATCTCTCATAAGCATAGCAACGGTGGGTAAACAAATTATTGTTGGGCAATTAATAGAATTGTGCATAGTTATGATGATCATCCAAGGCATAATCAATATATAGGCATTACATCCCTCACAAGTAGACCGTTAATCCAACTGCATCTACTACTATAAGGCATCATATGCAAGTTGTCTAAAAAATCTTAGGAATGCATTGACTCTGTCCTCACATGGGGCAAGACAGGAACCTGATGCCTGATAGTTATCGTCGTTGTACGGCTTCTGTTTTCTTGCAATATCCTACATCGAATGGGAATTGTTACCATGCACGTGTTGGTGATGCAGGTTACAACGGGGCCACAAAGCTTGGTTAAGCCACGGGTCACTTATTGATAAATGTAGTTGAAGTTAACTTTTGTGCAAAATGAAATATATATTCTTGAATTAATGACTTAGTAGATATTGGTTAAACTGCTTACATTTTATTTTTGTGCCGAGATAATTAGGGTAATTTTCTAGCCATGCCAGTAACATGATATGCCTTGAGTATTCAAACTTGGTAATACAAATTTCGGAACTTGATATTTGATTTTTGCAAGGAATACTGTTGTTTTCCTGATTAACGAGATACTCGAGTCACTTTACAAAAATGATACGTCTTTGGAGGCCTTCACAGGGAAGGCTGCTACCGTATCCTAATCGTCAAGAGTAAATGTGATGCTGAGCATCCTACGAACATCACCATGTCAAGAGTCCGTTCGGCAAGTGACACGTGTGACATCTACTGTACGCGTGTTCACTTGACCCCTTCGAGGATGGTATACTATTTGACACTCCTCTCGTGTGCATACATAGGTATTGTTGGAACACCTTGGACGAGGAGGAGGAGGAGTGCGAGCGCAAGTGTACAACTACACCATCCGCGAGAGAAGCATGGGAGAGAAGGAAGAAGAGGAATCCTCGCGCGCAGAGATAGAGGTACTACCGCCCAACTACCAGTCCACCGGTACTACCGGTCAACTACCGGTCAAGCTTCTGTGATGAGACCGGCGCAAGGCCAGAACAGCACCGGAACAACCGTTATATCCGCCAAAACCGGTAATACCGGCCCCATGACCGGTACTACCGCCCTGCCTGCGCGCAGTTGAAGGGGTTTCACCCCATGTATCCCCCAACTTACCCCTTGGACTATATATACTTGTCCCTTAGCTCCGTACTAGGGTTAGAAAAGTAGTAGCTCATTAGAGGTAGAGCTTTGCTCATCCATATCGGATCTACTCCACGAGAGAGACCGCGACCCCTCTACGGAGAAGATCCACCTTGGATTCAAGACCCCTCACGGGAATATCCCCTCGTGGATTCAAGACCTCCTCATGGAGCTGAACCTTACCTTGTATCTTTCCCTTTGTTGTTCATGTACCTTGTGGATCCTGTGTGTTTTGATTGTCTAATGGATGTGTGATTGGACTTGTTCTTGAGTGTTTCCTCTTGTAATTTCTCTCCGTTCTTCCCCGTGTTTTTCGTGTTCTTTGAGGGATCCCACTCCGTTAGTGATTTTGCAACTTCAGTTAGTGATTTTAGTGTTATTATTTCTTACATGTTAGAAGGCACACATTATCTTTATCATTCCATCTTTACACAATAGTTACTATCTGTAATCAAATAGTGTAAGAAATGAAAGATCTATGTGTTTTAGTATCAAAATGTTAAATATGCATGGCATCATATTCAGTACACGTATCTGAATTAAGACAAATTTGTTTGATCATTGCACAATTGCATTTGTATTTCTTTTTGTTATTCTGTGCCAACGCATGGGTATTTATCTAGGCGGATATAGGCATTGTGTTATTTAATGCATTGTTATTTAGTTGGCCGATACTAAGTTCTAAAAAACATCCTCCTTCAAGAGCCAAATTTCTATAAAATTTAGAGTGAATACATCTTTGTTCTATATGCATGTAATGTTTGGAAGCATCTTTTAGCTTCTTTTATCGAGAGTGTTAGTTTCTTTTACAATTTAGAAATGGTTGTTTGTTTGTTTGTTCCTGCTCATCAGATCAGAGTTGATTGGTTTGTTTGTTCCTTTTTATCAGTCATCTACAATGGAATGTTTTATATAAGTTTTTTGTTTTTGTCCAAAGATATGTTTTCTCTCATGTGCCTTAATCACATGCACACATGGTTGCGCATTGGAGTGTGGGTGCAATATTAAAACCAACCAATCATTTCTTTTTCTGATGAATTAAAGAATTTTTCTTTTGAAAGTAGTATTACAACATATATTGTATTTCTAGACTAAATTTTGAATTGTAGGGTCTATGTCAGTTATCTGAAGCTTACATGTTCTATGATGTTTTTCCAACACGCCATCCATGGCTGCTTGACAAGAAACAGAGAAGTGGCCGGATGGGTATAATCAACTCAGCTGTTGATTGGATTGGGGGTGGCATGAACAAAGTAAAGGGGAAGAAGGCGAGCTTGGACGCTAGGTGGTGGCACCAACCTGCAAGTGTTTTGTTTTGTTCGGTGTAAATTGCAAAAAAAACACCACAATTGGGGACCCTAATTCAGAAAACTACCACCATTCATTTTTTTTCAAAAAAACCACCATCATTGTGCCGACAGTTTTTAGAAAATGCTAATTGACACATTAGAGCGGTTTCAGTGGAAATCTGACGCCGGCCGATTAGTGTTTTCTGAAAACTGCCAGCACAATGGTGGTGTTTAAAAAAAACAAATGGTGGTGATTTTCTGAATTAGGTTCCTCAATTGCAGGGGAGGGGTCAAGCATGAAGCAAACAGCTATGGCTTATTGCTTTGACTTTTTCGGGACGAGGCAAGGTTAGCTCTTGCAATGTCATTTTCGTAATGCAATGATCAAGCTCTAAGAATTCTTGCGTCCATGTCTTTCAGTACTATTTTCCCCATAGTTCATTTGTGTATGTCATTTTCATGATGCAGTGATTTTGATAATCTTAGTTAAAATCATTACTTATTAGTTGTAACCATTATGGTCAAATAAAGTTGGAAGCTTAATTTTCAACCTTGTATGTTGTAGCTTTAGGATAGCACAATGTGATATTGTCATCTACATGGTGAATGTAGCCACTAATATCTCTTTTAGTGTTGTCCAAATTCAGACTTCAGTTTGCAGGTAATCTGCTTGTGCATTGATTTCACTTACATTTGACAAGCACTTCGGTTTCGAACTCTCAACTAGAGTTGTTCATCTTTCATAATGATGGTAGAGTGTGGATGCACAAAACTTGTTTGGATATGTATGGATGTGAGATCTTAGATACATCCTTTTGTATTCATCTTAGTGTCAGTTTGACTTGTTTTGTGAACAAATTATAATATAGGCAAGAATAAGTATCACGACTATTGCTATGGTACCCATGTCAAGTCTAGCAGTGGACTAAAAAGTTTACCATGTGAAATCATTTTTGTTTATCCTAAAAAAATCATTTTTGTTTGTTGTTATAGATTGTAACCATTAATTTGTGTGCTCCATAATGGTCGAGTAAATGAGCCAGGATGAAGTTCGAAAAGTTATCTTATCTCGTACAAAGGTTAAGATTTCCCTATAATGCTTAAGCTTCTATGATATTTACTTTAGCCTCTTAACGTTAACACTGACAAAATTAAACTGAGCCAAAAATTAAATTTTGCGTCGAGGGAAATGGTTTTGTGTGTGAGAAAGAGACAGAGGGTGAAGACAAGGAGATAGAGAGCGAGGGTGGGAGAGAGAAGGGAAGGGAGAGAGATGGAGGGTGGTAGGAGAGAGAGAGAGATATGCATTGTATACATATGTGCGATCAAAAAAGAAAAATTAAAAGGCCCGTGACAACGCACATGCGTTCTACTAGTTTATCTCAATTTACAACTATGCCATCTCATCATGTTATCATGCATGGAAAAAATCACCTCAACATGCATGCAAAAAAGATCAAACATTTTAATTACATTGTGCGATTTATATTCAATAAATTTTTTATTACATAATTTAAGTATTAGTTCTTATAGTGTTAATCTAAATATTCACGTTAATATAATCAAATCGTACTGAAATACTCCCACAAGCAATTTTCACATCAATGCCCGTGATATCATCTAGTATAAGAGTGTCACACTGCCGGGATGAAAGATATGTGTGCATGGTTAAGAAAGATAAAAAAAATACAGTCCAATGGCTACAAAGAAACTATACAACAGAATATAGATGATCGGTATGACTCAAAATTATGCATTCTTCATACTGGATTATCACACAACAACCTACGCCGGTAGTACCCTAGTGTTTTCACACTCTTTGCAAACATAATGATGCCCAATGTCACATGTTTGTTTCCCTCATAGCATCTTCAATAGATAATGTAGATGTATAAACAACAATATTTTACATCACGGAGGTTTAAAAATTATGCTCCAGTAGATGATGTAGATGTAATTTTTTCTCAGATTTTTCTCTAGATGTAAAATACATCATTTGGTGATGCCAATTTGCATCACCAACCGTCGCCTGAGCGAAACAGCGAAGCGCTATGTGAACACTCAACTGCCAGGAAGAACCTTCCCGCACCGCAGCCGCCCCTCTACACGCCTCCCTCCACCGGTGATTTTGCCTAGTAGTCGCCCGCTGCCGCTCGTCCGTCGACCCCTGACCCCACCGCCCAGCCCCACCACCAGCCGCGTCGCTGAAGGCCTCGTCGACGTGCCGGTTTGTATCCTCACCACACGTTGTCTGGGTGATGGCTCTCGTAGCTCGTCACCACCGCCCGTAGTAGAATTACTGGCCGCCGGATTTTGGTGGGGCTGTCGAGCGACCGCCATTTCTCCAGCCAGTGTCACTGGCGTTGCGTGGCCGCAAATAGCCTTGGCCCCTAGTCGTACAATGTCATGGAGGTATCGGTGACCCAACAGCTCAGCCTCGTCGGGCGGTGCGACCACCAATGACGCTCCGACCAGCATTCGGCTGGTTCTTTCGTCCTCGCACACAATGTGTTCAACAAAATACCCCAAGGTAAGAATTTGGTTAAACTTGTCGGGTTTTTTTCGTGCGTGTAGATTAGTAGATGTAGTTCGATGGCGATTTCGTATTCTAGATGTGCTCATGCAACTCCTCTAGTTGGCACCATTCCTCATCGGATGAGGAATTCGACTTGACCGAGGAAGAGTATGTTACTTTGCTTGTAGTGATGCACAAGAGAAAGAAGCCGAAGAACGGTTGTTTTGTGTTTGGCCGTGAGTACATATAGAAAGAACGGTTAGAAGCAAACAAAACATTGATGCACAACTATTTTCGTACTCCATCAGTTTTCCTAGAGAGGTACTTTCAGGATGTCAATTTTTTTATTCACAGTTGCAATTCTGTGATGCAACATGACTGAGCCTTCGAGCAGAGGAGAAATTACACAGGTTTTCTTGGACATAGCACTGAGCAGAAGGTCATTGCCGCATTGCGCATGATGATCTATGGTGTTCCGACAGATTACATTGATGACAATTTGGCAATGGCAGAGAGTACTTCTACCTTTTATGTCAAATAATTTGCAAAAACTATGGTAGAAGTGTTTGGTCCAGAGTACTTGAGAGCACCCAATACTCACCACTCAAAGGCCTTCGGAGATGAACAAAGCCCGTGTGTTTTCAAGTATGCTTGGGTCTATTGATTGCATGCACAAGAAGTGAAAGAATTGTCCTATGACATGGCATGGATAGTTCAAAGGACGTAGCAAGGATGCCACCATCATTCTTGATGATGTGGACGATAGGGAGACATGGATTTGGCATGCATATTTTGGATGCTTGAATCTTATAGTGACATCAACGTGCTCAACAAATCACCTCTTTTTGTGAAGTTAGACAATGGAGAAGCTCCACCAATGACGTTTCAAGAAAATGGTTGCGCATAAAACTATGGGTACTACCTTGCAGATGGGATCTATCCGAAGTGGGCTACTTTCGTGAAGCCAATCTCAAACCCCCAAGGAAAGAAAGAACTTTACTTTCACAATGATCAAGCGGCGACAAGGAAAGATGTGGAGAAGGCTTTTGGGATTTCACAATCCTAGTTTACTATTTTGTGAGGACCAGCTAGATTTTGGGATCAGAAGAATCTTTGGTACATCATTACTGCTTGCATGATCATGCACAACATGATCATTGAGAATGAGCGAGGACATGATTTGGATTACACCTTTTATGATCTCATGGCGATACGCATTTGACCGAGTAGAAGGGAAGCCGAATCATACATTCCATGGAGGTGTACCATGATATAAGAGAGGCTGATACACACAATGATTTTCACAAAGATGTCATGGAGGAGTGGTGGAAATGGCATAGGGAACAAGCCTCCTAGTTTCTTCTCTATATTTGTTGTATTGTTCAAGATTTTTTTGTATTTGTGTTCCATTTCATGTTGTGGATTTGATGAATTATGTAATAATATATTGTTTTTTAGGGAAGACCATCATCGCTAGATCTATTGAAACTCAAAATAGGTTTACATCGTCTACAAGCTTGTTGGCAACAATGTCAGGAGGCTTGTCCAACCAACTAAAAGAAGTCTTATCTTCTATATCTAAATAGCTAGCCCCCACTAACTATTTATCTCAACATGCAAGCATGCCACATCATCGCACAACATGCATGAGAAAAGCCCACCCCACTACCATATGCCTCTCAACATGCAAGCTAGCCACTTCATCGTGACATGCATGAAAAAAAGACCCATGTCAACATGCAAACATGAATTTTCATTCTATTATGCTATATATATTTAATAAACATTTTACAACTATATAGTAATCAAACATAATAAATTATATGTATTTTTAGTTTTAGCTTTTTATATTATTACTTCAAATATTCATGTCTCATATAACGAATCACAATTAAGTATGTTGCAAAATATTCCCGCAACAACGTGCGGAGTATCATCTAGTTAGAATAACAAAAAAAGAGCTAGCACATGAGCCTCTTGATTACAAGATCGATAACAATGCTTAAAAATGACCTTCCCAATTGAATTACTAGTGCCTAGACATTATGTGAAAATGGCCGCCGCAGCGTCCCACCAAGTTGCTTGACCATTGCAAAAACTGATGACCTGCAGAGAATATGATTCCGCTTCCAGTTGATTACATCCGAGGGTGTTCGCAAACAAAAGATCATATCTCATGGCCAAAGCTTCAGTAGAAATTATATCTGTTGCAAAAGGAATAAATTTGCATTGAACTCCACTAAAATTACCTCTATAATCACGTATAATCGCTGTTGTAGACCCTACATCTTCATGAGGATAGAACACTGCATCCACATTGAGTTTAATAAATCAAGGATCGGTCTTAGACCATTTTGCTTCATTTATGTTCCTTGTCATAGCCGAAGCTCTCTGATGGTTACTTGAAATAGATAGTACAGAGAGCGGCCACTTCCATGCTGGCGGAAATGCTTCATTATGTGCCACACGTCTCCGTATCCACCATAGATACCATCCTCCAACAATTATATCTTGTTTAAAATTCATGTCTTGATGAAGCGCGAGCTGCTGGTCTAGTAAAGACAATATAAATTCAAATATCGCCGAACCAGATCTATCCACTTGAATTGCTTGGTCAATAATATGTGTCACACCCAGTCTACTCCATAACTCCCTCACATTAGTGCACTGGAAAAGCAGGTGTCGGATGTCCTTCGCTCCCTAGTTACAAATTGGACAATCCCCATTTGAACCTATATGTCTATTAGCAAGTATAGCTCGAAGCGGAATTATTCCTCACAATGTTCTCCATCCAAAAATCTGAACCTTACGTAGGACTTGAAGCTTCCATAGTGTTTTCCAGACTGCTAATATGGTAGACCGACCAGGGCGTCTCTCCATCATTGCATGCCCCCGAAACCTATGCATCCATTGCATATGATAAGAACTTCTACGAAAGTTTTTCCTGTTCTATTCAGGTACCAAGCAATAAAGTCATGAAAACCTTGCAAATGTAAAGGAATCTAAAGTATTCTGCGAACATCCACTGGATTAAACAATTCTGTAATCAAGGCTTCATCCCATGACCCATTAACTGGATTAATTAGTTCACATACTCTTGTAATAATTGTTTGACCTCTTGAAGTGATTATCATTCTGACCGCACTAGATGGAATCCATGGGTCTCTCCAAATGTTTACCTTCTCTGCAGTTCCAATTCTCCATATATAACCTTTTTTGAAGGTGTCAAGCCCTTTTAGAATACTTTGCCAAGTAAATGAGGAGTCATTCTTTGATGTTTCCTCCAGTAGAGACCCATTTGGGTAATACTTTGTTTTAAGCATTCTCGCCACCAAAGATTCTGGTTCAGTTATCTGCCTCCAGCATTGTTTTGCAAGCATTGCTAGATTAAAATTGTATAGGTCCCGAAACCCCATATGTCCTTCACTTTTAGGAACAAAAGGCTTCCACCAAACCATCCGATGCATTCTTTTGTTATCTGCATCATCACCCCACCAAAATTACGCAATAATATATGTGATCTCTTTGCAAATCCCTTTAGGTAAACTAAACACAGACATGGCATAAACATGTAATAATTTGATGTTGTGGATCGATGAAATTGCCGTTAAGTTTATTTATGGATTAATTTTGGATGATTTTGATTCAAATATGTGCGGCTATAGTGCGGCTGAAGTGCTGCTATTGCGCGGCTGGCCTATTTTTACATCACCTATTGAAGCGGTTGCCCTACTTTATATCATGTATTGGAGTTGGGTGTTTTTCATGATGTAAAAAGTTCGCTTTTTAATTATGTATATTTTATTCCCACCATAATTTTGTGGCGTAAAATACATCATCTATTGAAAATGCTCTTATGGCGCATGCAAGCGCTTGTGTGTGGACGTAGGGAAGCCGGGTACAATTGTTCTCGAGTATGGGAAAATAAGACGTGAATGGCTAAGAGAAAATGCAAACCCAAAGTTAATGCCGTCCATCAAAAGACACCCCAAATGTCTGTGGACACATTTAGACGCCTATGCATCAAATGTTCGCCCATTTTTCAAAAAATATATAATAAAACTAACAAAATGTCCGCCATGCAACATGATATTCAACAAGTTTTTTAAATTTATCAATCCAAAATTCAACCATACTCCTCGAATATGACCTTCATCTCAAGCTTTCTCTCCTCACGATTGACTTCTTCATCGCCCCATGTTCTCCCAAATGGGTTGCCCCTTGAGCTTCATTCGACAATGCATCAATGTGAAGGGCTTGCCGTCCGTCCTATGGTACATCAAAACATCACGTTTAGACCATACAATGGCATGGTCATCAAGTTGCAACATTGAGTGAATCAGTGAATTAACCAACGGCTGGAGCAACAAGAAGCAAAACTTACAATCTCCATGGTTGAAGCGCCCGGTGGCCACCTTCTCTCCACTTGTGCAATCGCACCGAATACTTCATGGCGACGTTTGGAATGGTGTACCACTGATGGAGCAGCAACTTCACACTACGTTCATGGATCATATTAAATTGTACAGTGCATAGTGCTTATACTCATGAAACCAATAATGCACATGGAACACATTCAAATTGTACACTTTTTTGGCGTGTTGTCCGTCATGGACGGCCTCGGGAAGGGGCGGACGATACCAGGGCTACAGAAAGATCTAGGGGTGCAACGGTGGCAAAGTACAAGGTGCCTGGGTGGAGTAGCGGTGGTCCGACAAGAGCTGGGCGGCGAGCGAAGTGATGCAAAGGCGTTGGCGGTGTCGGTGGGTATAGATACAGAGCAAGAG
>NC_041381.1:336462036-336467927 GCF_002162155.2 Triticum dicoccoides | reverse complement strand
AGGGTTCTGAGAGGGGGTTTTGTGTGGGTTGGGTATGTCGGAATCCAAGATGGCGGCTGTTTGGGCTCCTGGCGTTCACACGTGCGACCAGTCCCCAAACGTTTGATAAACGGCGTTGAAGGCACAACGTGTCCGGTCAGCGTGATCCGGACGTTTACGAATGTCAACCAAAGTAAGTGCTCTAAATTGCACTCTCCAACCCATTCGGCTGCTCTTATTCTTCCAAGATATCGGGGTTTATTTTCTTGTTTTGTCCAGATACAAACCGGGCTAAAATATCTGGTGTAAGCAAAAAAGCTAAGCTGGCACTCTCAGCGAATACATGAAACTAACAGGGGGAAACCGCATTTTCACCACAGAGAAATGCTTCAAAGCTCTTGAGTCCGGCCGGAAAGAAAGGCGCAAACCAAAATAAAGCGAGTGACATTCTACGAAGGTGACGGAGGTGCCCGGCGAGGAGAGGGTGGAGGTGCCCGGCGAGGAGAGGGTGACCGGAGAGGAAAGGGTGGACGGCGAGGACCGAACGTCCAGAAGGCCCGGCCGGGAAGAGGCGGCCGTTCTAAGGGAGCTAGTCCCGACATCCACCCCCATGGCGCTGGAGGAGCCGGAGGTGGAAGCAAAGGTGGGGACTTGGCTGGCGGTGAACAACCCCAGATGAACCCGTCCAGTAGCTAGGAAGCTGCGGGCAGGCCCGAGGTCGTGGAAGAGGAGGAACACCAAGCAAAGGCAGGAGCTTTACAGGCGGCGGCAAAGGCATGGCGGCGCCCACATCTCTCCTAGAGATGATCTGTTCTTGGGACGTCGACGGCATCATGGCTGATAACCAGGCGGTACATCTCTTGTCCCTGATCCCTGAGCAGAGCACTCGTGTGCCTTCGTAGCTTTCTGCCTGTCTCTGCAGCTCGGCCCTCACGATCTATATGGCAGTGGCATAGATTCATCTTTGCTAACGATTTTGTTCCATGTAATTTGGTAACCGGGCTGTTTTCCCATCAGATTTGGAAACCCCACTAGTTTTGATGTCTTTCAGTTCGAATATTAGTGCAATCTCGAGTAGTTTGGAAGAACAAAACTAGCATACGTTCCATGAAATGCATGCAAGTGTGAGTCTATCTGACAGTGGATGATAGTAACAAGTACATCTGCTATTTGAAGGTGCTCTGTTTACGCACTATTTTGGTAAAGGCAGATTCAACTTTCGTTCCAATTAAAGATACCAAATTTAGTTATACAAATCAGTGTTTTTAAGGATTGGTCTGCTAAATTCATTACAACAAATTTTACAAGTCTTTTAGTAGCATCTATAGTGTATGTTTGTCCATTTATGTTTATAGAAAAATGTTTGTCCACCACATACTAATCAAATGAACCTCCTTTTGGACAAGATCAAGAGCACTAAGGTCTGTACTAGAATCAGGAGGAAACTTGGAATATCTGCAGATAAGATGAGAATTACGTGTACAATGCCACAATGGAGTAAGCATTGAATCCATAAGCCCACCAGAGTACTATTTAAAATGCATGGACATGTTGAAACGTGATTCACAGGGAGATCTTCAGGCTGCCTTGGGCGCTACTTTTAGTTAATAGAGATAGATTCTCTCTGTATGTTTATCTCGTATCTATCTCTCTCTCTCCCTCTGTTATCCCTCCTATGACCGATGCCTTGTAATCTATCGTGAGGACTCTTCCTCATCGTTCAATATAAAAACGAGGGCTCCCTTCCAGGGAACCTGAGACGCTTCATAGAAAACTTACAGGACAAACTGGCTAAGATATGTTTTTTGAAGTAAGAACCGTAGATGTTAAATAGAGACCTATGGCTAAACGATTTGGTGAGCTAAGGTATACCATGCTATGGCATCTTCAAAAATTGGTGCAAACCAAAGTTACATATTTATAAGTATTACTTACAGAACCTATGAACATCTTAAAAAACAGAACCCATGAATAGCTTTTCTTAGCATAGGACAGTGTGATTTGTGAGTTTATCTTCTGTCAGTTCGTCTCTTACTATTGAGTCGGTGCATGTTTGTTATGCAGGTCCCAAGGGTGCTAGTTTCCTTTAAATGTGCTAAAGAATTTGGGAGAACATGTTCCTGTCTTGTGGTTCAAGACTGCCGAGCCATTGTAAAAGCATCATTACAAAATATTGAATCCTCGCATTCTTACAGTGTGAAGCATATTTTGCCCACCAAATCAAAATCACATCATTTCATTGACATTGACCTCAGCTTGGATCCAAAGGGAAACTATCATGTAGCAAGAGAGGGCGATCTTTTTTTGTTTAGTCACTATTCTCCACAGCACGAAGGATTCAAGTATGGTTACAGATCATTTGGTATTGCTTCTAATATAAGTCGCCACAGTAAATTTCATCAAGGTTTCGAGGCACAAACTCCGAAAAAGTTCAAGGTCTTCCATTATGCCACCTTTTTGACCAATGTGACTGCTTTTAGCAATGCTTGGAATGCAGTCAATCTGGACAACTCTGAAAGTAACTGTGCCAGAGTTATCTCCATTATAAACTTACCGAAATCGGTAATATGCATACCATTTAGTCTCAACTGTCTAAATGTTTTATCATGTTATACCTCCTAATCTGATCTTCTGTTTCTTATACATTGTTTTGCAGTCCAACACTGATTATACTCACGGCTCTAAGACAGTCGGTTTGCCTAACGCGGTCTTCAGAAATCTGAGTGATGAACAAAAGAACATTGCTAGTTCTGTTGCTCGAGAAGTCCAGTGCAAAGACACTAAGATTGTAAAGCTTCTTGGGGGCCCTCCAAGGTCTGGGAAGACAGTGATAATCACAGAGGTACTTCACCTTTTGCATTGTTCGCCCGTGAAGACTCTTATATGTGTTCCTTCAGAAAACGATGTCATCTCGTTCATGATCATTCTTGAAGAATCTGGATACCAATTAAATGATATTCTTGTTCTTGATAACTTAGAGGGCAGAGAAGTCAGTAAAAAAGTTCGCCAAGCTTGCTTACAAGATAGATCACATGATCTCCTTTGTTGCATCCAGATGTTTAGACACTGGGCTAGTGATATGCTTTTGCTTCTTAAATTAAAGACGTTTTGTACTGAAAAGTGCAATCATGAATCATTGAAACGATGCAGCAAAAACAGTCTCCCTATCTTCAAATTGAAAGTCTTTAGGACCAGATTTTGTACTCTCATGACGGATATGGAAGAATGTTTGGTTGAGTTAAAGGATAGATTCTCCGAAATCTGCTTGACAAAGGAAAATGTGAATGATATTGGAAAACTGCTCGACACTTTAAAAGATCTGCATCGTCTATTATTGGATGAAATAAAAGATGAGAAGAGCGTGCATCTGGCTTTTGGATTGGTACCAAATTCTCCTTTTCTTCATGAGTGCCCAGCTGCTGAAGAACTAAACAGAGTTCGATTGGAATGCTCCAGAGATTTGGAAACTTTGAAAGACTCAGTGACATTGCCAAAACACTTTGATGACAGAAAGGAAATTGAGGATTATTGTATTGAGAAATGCCAGGTCATTGTTGGTACCACTAGTTCCACCGTTCGTGTGCATCAGTCAAACCAAATTGATTTACTAATAGTAGATAATGCCTCTGACATTAAAGTGTATAATCTGATTATCCCTCTGAGGCTTTCAGTCAGACATGTATGGATGTTGGGCGACGATAACAAGCAACCAGATAGGGTATGTTTTCTTTCTATATATTATCTCTACTTGCACAATTATGCTATGTGAGCTAACATCAATTGTTTTTGTTTCGTGAAATTACTAGATGGGCGGAAATGATGAAATTTCTAATAATACTTTCCAAATATTATTGCAACTGGGGTTTCCAATGGATAAGCTGACAGAGAGATTTCTAATAGATCCAGCGATATTCGAGTTTCCAAATAAGTATTTGTATGGTGGCATTTTAGATGGTCCAAATGTTCATACTCCCCATGACAACAAACAATTGAGAAGTTTAAGTCTCAGCAAATATTTATACATGGATGTCAGCGACAAGGATCGGTCTGTTGACGATGACTCAGTTGAAGAAGATGTAGTTCTATACATGTTGCTGAAAGCGTTGTACAAATGTATGTTCTTCACATAGATATCGAATAATTCTTCTCACTAGTATATGTTCACTAGTCAATCTGCAGTGTAAAGGCTTGTTTTACTGAATTTTCTTTTGTCACCAAATCAGGTTGGGTAGGTGTTACCAGGAAACTTGATGTCGCTGTTGTGTGTCTGGATAATAGCCACGCTGATGCAGTCAGAAGGTGCCTGGTAAATAAGCAAGGTACTCAAGAGAGAATAAATTTACATGTGAAATGTGCTGATAGTTTGGAGGGAGAAATGTATAATGTCATAATTATGTCAGCACTCTCAAAAGATCATGAGAAGTTTGTTGAGGACCGACATATCATGTCAGCAATCACCAAAGCAAGGTTAGTGCGTAGGATTGTTGTCAAAATTGATCTTGCTATAAATTTGACCATTGTTTCTAACTTCTAAATACTCTGGCCCTAATTGGTACTATTGCAGATATTGCCTATGGACACTAGTGCATCACCTTCAATATCATGGAGTTCTCAGAGAGATGCTTTCTGATGCTCGAAAGCGGAACTGCTTAACCTGGTTAACTGTGGCCAAGGATCAGATGGAAGAAACTAATAATTTTGCTGACCTGTTTGGCGGTAACCCTGCTTCTCAAATGGTAAATCCTTTTACCGGCAATTCAATTTTTCCTCGAACAAGTTATACCGCAAAGAAAGAGGCTGGGAAGGAATGAACCCCAGATCACAAGACTGTAGAGTGAGGTCTTTCCACTGCGTTATTTTGAGCCTGGGACTAGATTTTTCTTTAGAGAATAAGCACTCTAAAGGCAACCATTGGAATTCCTATTCTTGTTGTTATTGCAGCAAATCGACAGGCCTTGCAACCCCTTCTGTTTGGGTTGTCTTATGTGAAATGGGACATATTTTATATTATGCTGTCCAAGGATGTTGTTTATAATTAGTTGTTATAGCATATTGGCATATCACATTCGTTTATCTTTTTATAATGAATCATGGATAATGGTATTGGACCTTACTAATGTGCATCCTACTATTTTACCCTATATTTTAGGTGACTACCGAATTCACTTGGCGGGGCAGGCCTCACAACACCAAAAATGTTTGTGCTAATTTGAGAAATCAGAAAAGTTCTGGTATGCATGGCGTATTTTGAAAGATTACCTGGTTTTGGTTCTTTCTTATTTCTGCATGCAGACTGTATTCGGTTGGATAATATTATTTTTGTTCCATATAGATACTTGCACACTTCATGCAGCATTGGCAACAATGGAGTCTTTGAAGAAATTCCAGTACGCAGAATTTCAGCCACCAAAAGATTTTGAATGGATTTTGTCGGCTATAAAACTTACCGCAGAATATAAGACTATCACTGAGAAGAACATAGGAGAAGAAGCGGATATGGCACAAAGGGGTTGGAGACGCCTTGAGGCTGGTCTATACACTCTTCAAGAGATTGGCGCGGAAGGACACAATACTCTGCAGCCTAAGGTGATATGTGCATTAGTTATTTTACCATGTGATTTTTTAACAGTTTGACAGGCGAGAGATTTCACTTTGACTAATACCTACAAAGTTAAAACACTTCCGTTTCGGTAGACCCCCTGTAAACACAAGGAGGGCTGAGATTGCCCAATACCCCTTCATAACAAAGGGTAGGATGGGCATAAGATTGCCCCGCCGGCCCGCCCGCCCGCAAAAAAAAAAAAACAGACGGAGGTATACGTATATGAATACAGGCCGGCCGCCCACCCGGGAGGGAAAAAAATTAAAGCGGACGCTCGCAGTCAACGCGTTGTCGGTGGCGCCGCGCCGGC
>NC_041381.1:336459758-336460847 GCF_002162155.2 Triticum dicoccoides | reverse complement strand
CCGGCACGGGCGCCCGCGCCGGCCGCCCCTCCCTTGCCGCCGGGGATCGAGTTGCCGCCGGAGCAGGTCATCCTCCGCGAGGACGGTGATCCGGATGACACGCCGGGGTACCACGTCGCCCTACGGGCGTCGGAGGCTGCAGCGGCGGCGGCGGAGGCGATGGAGGCCGCCGAGATTGCGGACGCAATCCAGGCGGCCGAGGCGGCGCAGCAGGCGGCGATGGCGGCGCAGCAGGCGGCGATGGTGGCGCCGGAGTGGCAGCAGGTGCCGCCGGAGTGGCAGCAGGAGTGGCAGCAAGCGCCGGCGGCGGCGGCGGAGGAGGATTCCGACGACGATCCGATAGACTGGGACGACCTCGCGAACCGGTCCAGCAGCGACGATGACGGCGGCGACGGCCCGGCCGTCATTGACCTCGTCAATAGCGACGACGAGTAGTTTTTTTGTGTTTTTTATTTAATTTGGTTATGTCGTTGTAAGCCTAAGTAGTAGACTTTATGTGGTGAACTTTTAATCGTTGAGTTAGCCCGAGTATGTAAAATATTTTATCTATATTGAATGAAATTTGAGTGAAATTAATTTTGTCCATTTCATTCGCGAGTTTTGATTTGATGATGCGTTTGTACATAAATACTTGCTAAAAATGCTTAGTATGAGAGTACGTCCTGCACGCACGATATGGACAAAAACAGAGAGGAAAGACACGTCGCGTCACGTTCGGACATCGGTGTAGGGTACTTTTTCCTTAAAAACCCCAGAAAATGCGTGGAGCGTCGAAAAAATACGCGAGTTGGCGTGGGTGCTGTGGATGGTAATGGCAACTTGTGAAAAAAGTGTCGCGAGGTTTGACGGAGTAGAAAAAAAACCGTAGTTGGGAACCCCCTCCCTGGCAGACCGACAAGCAAGTAGCTGGTTGCACTGGGGCTACGTGATCGCATGCATGCAACTGCACCAAAGTGTGCGTACGTGTGGGCACGCCAACGTAGGCCCCCACGCAAGGTTGGAACGAAAACGGACACAAAACGGATGTTGCGTCACGTCCGGGCAGTGTTTTGCGATTTTGGACCTGGAAAACCCTAGAAAATGCGTGGA
>NC_041381.1:336453887-336459602 GCF_002162155.2 Triticum dicoccoides | reverse complement strand
GAGGTTTGACGGAGTAGAAAAAAAATCGTAGTTGGGAACCCCCTCCCCGGCAGACCGACAAGCAAGTAGCTGGTTGCACTGGGGCTACGTGATCGCATGCATGCAACTGCACCAAAGTGTGCGTACGTGTGGGCACGGCCAACGTAGGCCCCCACGCAAGGTTGGAACGAAAACGGACACAAAACGGACGTTGCGTCACGTCCGGGCAGTGTTTTTGCGATTTTGGACCTGGAAAACCCTAGAAAATGCGTGGAGCGTCGGAAAAATACGCGAGTTGGCGTGGATGCTGTGGATGGTGATGGCAACTTGTGGTAAAAGTGTCGCGAGGTAAGAAATATTGGACAGATGTAAAATCAACTCCCGCAAAAGAAGACATGGACAACAGGGTGGATGCATCCTTCACCACTGGGAACGGGAAGAAATTGGCGCGTGATAAAGGTGTGCATCACAACACACCTGGTACAGGAGATGAAGGCGACCCCTTCGTTATTTATGACAACGGTAATTCACCCGACCCATCTCTTGAGACGGTAGCCACGAATGAATTTCCACCTTTTACTTCAACCCCCAAGAATATGAATGAAGTGTCAGACGGGTCTAGCGCCGATAAATCTGAGGAGTTTAGTATGGATAGTCTGAACACCCGTATTAAAAATGCGATAGAAAGTGGCACTCAGAAGAGTGATGGGAAGGAGAATGATGGGAAGGAGAATGATGGGAAACGCAAGAGGAAACAGTCAAAATATTGCCTTTCACCTTACCAGCAGAACGGTGGACGTAAACGTGCAAAGAAAAGTAAGTGCTAAGTAGATTATTGAAGCAACATACTTCTGTCCTTGCATGCACACTTTATTAACTCATTGTTTCTTACTATTTTAGGTCTGTTTGGTATAAGAGCTGCTATGATTAATACTGATTACATTAATGAGGATCACATAGAGGCCGCAAAGATTTATATCCGGACACTGGCAGACTCGGAGAAGTTTCGCAGGAAAACTGTCGTGCACATGACGGGAATTGGTGGGGAAACATGTACACCTCATATGCTTGAAGCCATCATTTCGAAAAAATGGTTGCATGGCGGTGTAAGTATTAGCAATAAGTTATTAAGTTGGACATGTCATTTGCATATAAATTATCTAATAGGCGTATTGCTGTTATGTTATTTTGTAGGTCATCAATTGTTATTGCAACCATATGCAGACCCATAATCCTCGTGCTGACCGTCACATATTATCATCTTGGGTGTCCCACTGGCTTATTCTTCGTGCTGATGGAAAGGTTGTCAACTCTAAGAGTCATTTTATGGATCATTTCACAAACCAAACTAAAATGGTGTCTAGAGTTACTGAAGAGTATTTCATCAAAGATAAGGTACTTCAGTTTAGTATGATCATTCGTAGTATATCTGTGTGTACACCAACATGAATAAACTTTGTTGTAGGCATACTTTCCTTTTCATGTGGAAGAAAATCATTGGATAACAGTTCTTATGCACAACGGCCCGATCGGCCGCCCGAGTCGCCTTTAGGCTTGATTTGGGTAGCTTCCGTAAGCTACTATGGGCCCAGCAGCGGTGGTCGGGCATTTTTTTAAAAAACTTCACTTTTTCAATTATTTTGGCAGAAAGTAGCGGCCAGAAACAACATCAAACAAAATCATCATCAGTACAACATATATGCCCACGTAGCAAACAGCAAACAAAATCATCATCATGCCCAGGTAGTATAACATATGCAATGTCATCTCCAAATTTATTACATATATCTTTTATCAAAACACAAACAAATAACTTATCAAGTTTTCTTGCGGACACGTACGAATAAAAAACGACAAAGGTTCGTGCGACCACTTTTATTCTCCGTACAAACCAACCTGCATCTGTACCTACGCCCAGTTCCTGAACAAAACATAAAGAATTGGTGAGCAAATATTGTTGCTAAAATCAAAGTAGGAACATAACAACAATAAGAAGATAACATCTTACTTCTCGTTCAAATGACATGTAGCCTTATTAGGACCTGCTTGACTACACAAACTGCACAAAGGACCACTTTTCTTCTCTGTAAAATCTTTTGGCCTACCATTCTTTGTAACGCTGGGGCCCCTCTTTGACCGCCCCTTCTTAGGTGCACCCTTTGTCGAAACTTTCTGAGGATCACCAATACCAGGCTCAACTTGTTGCACTTGACTTGCCTCCTTCTTCAGCATAGCATACCTTCTACTTCCTATAAGTTCCTCCTCTGAAATCTTTTTCTGTGCTATTATGTTGTCTAGACACTTCATCAACTCATCGAACAAGAAGGGATCATTTGCTGCAACATGAGCAGCTTGTGCGGTTTTAATGGATATTGCACTATACCGTTCTCTCTCCAATGGCCCTGACCAACCCCATCCAAACATATCACTCTTCTTCTGCACAGGCAACCCATCTCTTGCATGTTTGGACAACCGATGAAGGACACAACACTTTGGTATTTCAGTTAAATTCAGATGATGGAGAACAAACAGAATGTGTTTGCATGGCAGCCCTTTCCGAACCATCCTAAGACAACTGCATGTAATAGTTTCTTCTGAGTTACCTGGTTCATAAACAACATTATACCTAAACTTGTGGTTATCCTTCCATGTCACAATGAATGTCTCACGCCCAATTCCCACGAGCGTCTCAAATATCTCCAGCTGACCCATCTTATGCCAATCATCTTGCAAGATGTAGAAATTAGCAGGTGTGAATACTTTGGCGGCATGCTCCTCAAGGACTTTATATTCAGTAACAGACGGTGGTTCCTTCTGGAATGCCTCGCAGTCATCGTACGCCTCGTTCTCACGCAGGCGAACTATACAGTTCTCATAATGCACCACCAAATCAACAATTGTCATACCGTAGTCCAGGTGAAGGTAAAGGCAGGAGTTGAGGCTTTCACTCCTCTGGTTACTTCGCATACCAAGAAAAAAACCATCGGAAAGATATGAAGCTGCCCACAGTCTCCTCTTCCTGTACATCCTGTCAAGCCACTCTTCAGTTCTATCCGTCTTCCACTTATCATAGAAAGCTTTCCATCTCTGCTCAAAGTTTGCTTGAGAGGTGGCATAGTACAGGAGCGATCTGAACTCATCCAGTGACTTGTAATGCAGGTGCCTCTGCATATTTTTCTCGATATGCCACGAACAAAGACGATGGAAAACATCTGAAAGGACGGTCCGAATAGCCCGTATCATTGCAGCGTCGCCGTCTGTGATTATTGACTTTGGCTTCACCTGACAGTTTGCCTTCATAAATGTCTGCAGCAGCCACACGTATGTCCCTTCCGTCTCGTCAGCAATGATGGCACAACCAAACACTGTGGTGCAACGGTGGTTGTTAACTCCTACAAAGGGGACGAACGGCATACCATATCTGTTCATCTTATACGTGCTATCAAACACGACCACATCTCCGTAGTCCTGATAGTCCCTCCGCGACTGTGCATCGCACCAGAACATACTCTTCAGTCTCCCTTCCTTGTCACGCACATACTCAAAAAAAAAACTCAGGGTCCTTCTCCTTCCTACTCCTCATAATGCCAACTGCCGTCTCTGCATCACCCTTTGCAATGAGCCTCATTTTTTCTCTGCAACAAAGATTGTAAATGTCCCTCCTGATAAGCCCGCACTTATCATACGAACCGTATCTGCTGATGAAGTTGTCCATTATAATATGCTTTCTTATCCCGGCCGCTTCCATGGCCAATATCTCGGCCCTCTGCCCATCTCCAATCCGTCTGTGTGACCATAAAAAACAAACCTCGTCGGGCCGAGCCATCGCGTGGTTGTGATCATCCACGAATGATGCGACGAACCAAACACCACGTTCTCTGTCCAGCTTCACCACCATATGTGCACCGCAGTCACAACGAGTCTCCGGTCTAAGCCTGCGCTTGCGGCCCTCCATGGTTATGAACTTGCTCTGCCTTCTCCCAGCCCTGGAGCAAAGAAACCGCCGGTACCGGATCATTCCCGAAGCACCTCGTTTCACCTTCTGTTTCCTTATGCTAAACCCGTGTTCTCTGGCGTGATTGTTGTAGAATATGTATGCATCCCCTTGCGACCGAAAGGTCATAGCCATGACCTTCCAATGTGTCTCAAGCATCTTCTGCTGCCTTTGAGCCTCCTCAATATCGATCTCTCCCTCATCGTGATCAACGCTCGGACCATCTGACTCCTCCTACAACATTCATTTCAAAATATATATGTCAAATTATTATCATTTAAATCATACTATTGATCCATGTACAACATCTATCAACTAACCTGGCTCAAGTTATCTGCAAATGATTCCTACCAACTATGTTGCACATTGTCAACATCCACATCTTCCTAGAAATTTGTACACAAAGATATACAGTTAGCCATGCCATACTTTGCAATTTCGAAAATAAAAAAATATACGGCACTTACGTTTTCGCTATTTGCGCCATGTTCATTATTATCAAAACCCTCCGGAGGTAAGATATCATATGACGAGACGGAATCGTTGTCGCTGCTGTCATCATCTTCGTTCAAGTTATCGTTATTGGTCTTAGTCACCTTATCAGTACCATTCTCGTCCCTCCCGAATGCAGATTCTTCGTCCATGTCAACACGCCTAACTCACAGAACTGCAAAACATCGTGTGTTAGGTTTAGTACAATGCATCATGCCCAAAGCAACGCTAGTTCTGTAAATCATGCCCTAGTCCGTAGAGGAGGCGCTGCGGCGGGAGGTTTTGATGAACCCTAAACCCTAAATCCGTACATGCATGAACTAGCCCTCACTTCTATCCAGCGGCGAGTCTACTAGACAGGCTTAAACAGGCTCAAGCCTACCCTCCAGAAAAACAATTTTTTTAGTACTGCCATTACTACTTTCATTCCAGCTCATTACTACATCTATTATCCAGTAGAAAACACACAACACCACGCATGCGCAGTTACGGGCAGCACAAACGAATGACCAGTCTGCATCAACTGTGTAATTACTCGTTCATGTACTGTAAACGAATTTAGTGCCCAACGCAACTTATTTGCAAAAAAATAAAAATAAAAAAATGAGTTTGCATGCATGTATTCCTCACGCGAAACCTGTATCTATCCCGCTAGGTTTAGATGACGGGCATGACAAACCTTGGCCTGCGGTGTAGACGTCGACGACGTTCGACGACAGTGCTGCGGAGGCGGCGTCAGACGTCGGGCCCTTCACGTCCCCGGCGTACAACGACGACGGTTAGATGTGGCGACGGACGACGTTGCGACGGCGAGGGCGGTGTCGGACGGGGTTCGGGCGGCGAGGGCAGCGTCAGACGTCGGGCCCTTCACGTCCGTGTCGTCGGACGACGGTGAGATGCGGCGACGGGCGACGTTGGGACGGTGAGATGCGGCGACGGGTGAAGTTGGGACGGTGAGATGCGGCGACGGGGGCGGCGGCGGGCGACGTCCAGACGCCGAGGGCGGCGACGGGCGACGTTGGGACGGCGAGGGTGGCCTAGCACGGGGTTCGGACGGCGGCGATCCGCTGCGGCGGCGATCGCCAACTCTGGAAATACCGTGATTAGCGGGCGGGCGACTAGATGGGCGGGCGAGAAGATGGGGGCGGGCCCAGATCATGGGTACTTTTTTTTTTCATGCGCGCGGTATACGTATGCCCGGCAGAGCTGTACAATACGAGGTGGGCATACGTTTCTTTCGTATGCCAATT
>NC_041381.1:336413729-336453591 GCF_002162155.2 Triticum dicoccoides | reverse complement strand
AGCAAGGCCCAAGTTAAAAAGGGCGAGAGTTTGAGTGTTGCTTCTGAAGTTATATTCTTAAAAGAAAATCGTACTAAACTGGAACTTCGAGTTACATGGCACTATCGATTACATAAATTTTACATTTAGAGATATGGTAACCCCCAAAATAGCGATCAGACGTAATGTTGGGTAATGTCATAGCCAAATGCTATCACAGATGTCTTGGCTTCTGTCTTTGTTTTTGGCACCTCTTATGCGTTTGTCAATTTCCAAGCCCAGTTTATGCAACATCTTCCGTGATTCAAACAATGACAGTATAGGCTTATAGCACAATAAGCAAATATGTCATTTCCTGACTACAACTTCTTATTAAAATATTGCATCCGCTTATTGTTGCATAGGAAATTGATTGTGGTGTTTCAGACTTCAAGATTGCCCTAGTTACGTTTGGACTATGAAGTCCTAGTAGGATATCTGCTATTGCTAATTATATTTCTTAGTCAATTTGTCGTCCAATAGTAAATATGTTCCATGAGAATTGCTATGGCAACGATAACCATGTACCATTAGCAGGAACTAACACCGTATATATTGCTTTTGTATTTGTTTTGTGATTCCTATTTTTTTTAGATAATCAGGGGTACATGACTTGAGGGTGTAGAGCTTCTTTTAGTTGTGAAGCTCTGTCGCCTCTGCCCATAATACATATGTTCTATTAGCATCATGACCATGTATGTCATTTGTAGTCTTGTGTCAGTATTGTAGTGGGAGTACATCTGTGCGATCGTCTAGGATCTGCTAAGGCCGCTTGAGTTCTCAGCATCTTAATGAGGTCACATGATTAGTAAGCTTCAAGCAAAAAAACAAAGCTTCAAACGAATATGTTGACCGGTTCAGGATTCTATTTACTTTAAGAAAAGAAATAATGATAAGTGAATTATTAGTTGGCCGTGCAGTTTTTGGTTGAAGTGAAATTTCAAGACAGGTTTGTACTGCAGATATACTAGTGTAAGAATTATGATTATAAGACATGGGAAAGAAAATGAAAAAGGATCAAGGCAGACTATCTAGCTATTATGAAAGATATTTCTTTTTTACCGTATAGATAACATTCAGGAAGTCAGATTTGAAGTTCCTTTCTAGTCCTCGAATGTTGGATCTATTCCTTTGAAAATCTTTCTGTTTATTGTAGTGCAGTTGTGTTTTCTTTTTTGACAAGTAGTAGGTTGTATGCTGGTAGGGTTAAGTCTTTTGAAAATCCTATTGTTAGTGCAGCTCTTGTCAGGTGGTACTACTTAAATAAAGAAGCTTTGTAGTTATATGCTGGTAGGGTTAAAAGTCTTCTCCCCCTGAATATCCATTTTTTCCTTTTGGAAAGATCCAGCATGCTGCTGGCATTCATTGTTTTAGCAGGAGAGAGCGGGAAACAAGGTTTGATCAACTGATCATATGAATGAAAGACAAAAAATAAAAATAGGGGCTGCCCATGGGCCCTAGGGTAGACTAATCTCTCCCCCTAGTTTCCCCAAAAGGGGGCTCAGTACACTTTGCCCCGGCCAATTGCCAGAGGTCCAAATTTTGCCTAATTTTTCTCGTGACATAACCAACTGAGGCCACTTTTCCCAAGAATGTGCAGCTATTTCTTTCCTGCCAAATTTCCCATGTAATCAGGATGATCACAACAACAATAAGCTTATTTTTCTTTTTCTCACATAGAAAGAATAGCTCTGTCCAATAAATAGACTTTGGACGATCTAGTTAGTTATTCTGGAAAGAATAGCTTTGTTACGTGGTTTCTTCTATTTTTCTAAAAACAACTAGTCCATAATATCTAGCCTACTTGTGAAGAATCATGCTCAAAAAGTAGGCGAGAGCCCAAAATAGTACAGTTTGTAGATTACAAGGTTTTGTTGCCTACTGCCCTCCTGGAACGACAGTCAAGAGCACGGCAGGGAAATGGTACTGGGCAGTGGGCAGCATTGTTGATGTTCAGAGGCAGAGCACAAATGCAACCCTAGGTTCTGGAATTGAATGGACGTGGATTGTTTTGAGGGTGTACATGGTTATCTATAGAGTGTCTGCTACTAAGAGGTTGAGTGCTGTGAGGTGAATAGGTGCATTAGAGTTTCATGTGCATGAGCTATAATAATAATCTCTTGGAAGTCTAATTGTTCTTGTGTTAACACTTGTACTCTGTTTCTGTTTTGTTGAATCTCCCTTGCAGAAAGACCCGATACGTTTCAAGCTTAAGTCCTATTCAAGAATTGATATCAACGAAAACGAAGGCGAAGGCCTGAAAGTCGCAGTTCGTGATGTAAGAGCTGGAACAGTTTTCTTGATATATTTCAGAATTTCCCGAAACTACTTCACCTTGAAGCCTGGAGAGATTTACCATTACGACGCCACGAAGGCTTATGTAAGCCCGTCATTTTCCATCCCTGCTTCTCATGTGGTAATGATGATTGGGTCAGGTGATACTGCGATATGCACAGAGCTGCCTAACGGAGGTACACAATGTGAGAACAGTGTTCATCTGAATTTCCAGAACAGTGCAGGGAAACTGTTCGGTGACGATGGCTTTGGTAAGGTTGGGTCCAGCTCTGTGAAGGGCCTATACAAAATCACTGTCTGAACTCACAGGATATTTGTAACACACTGATTTTGTGAAAATTTATGCCGGGGTGAAATCTTTGACATTAATTGCCTACTTTCTGGAAAATATTTTATCACTAAAATCTTGATGTTAATTCCCATTTTTGGATAACATTGCTTGTGGAAAATATATTGAGATTTTGCTGCCGGACATCTAGTAGGCTTCCAAGTGCTCAACATAATCATCAAAAAGTTGTTTCTTAAGCTTACAAATAGTGCATTGGCCTCTTTTGGGTTGTTCACAAGAAATTGGCATGCAGTTAAGTACGCACTAAGCATATCAGCAGCTTTGCTTGTATTTTGAAGGTCAGTCATATTGTCATAGAACATTGAACATCGGTTTGTATACACATGAATAATAAAGAAAATTTCATAAACATGAGTGTTTGTCAAATGAAGATGTATTGAGAGGTGATTTAATTTTGCAAGCTGAAAATTGACATGACGCAGGGGTGAAGTTCTTAAATAGTACAGAACTGCAGGTATAGCAAGCAAATGAAATTAGTTCCATAGTACATACTTGGTTAAATCAAGCTCTGCTGCAACTACTAATAAGCAATTAAGAACATATGCTAGTTGATATATTGATGTCCGCTTTGGTTGAATACTTGAGAAAGTTGAAAACATAATACGTGCAAGAACTGGCGAAACATGTTGGTGGCGGCACCCGGAAGATACCCGTTGCTCTTTGATGATATGTGAACTCCAAAGACGATCGCGTCGATGGCTCATGCCAGAACCTTGACTGGATTCTTGCGTGTGACAGTGGTTCAGAAGAAGGAGCATCAGGAAAATGCCAACGATGACTCCTACTATTGTATTTGTAAAAACAACGACAAGGAGGTAAAATGCATGGAAGGAGGTGTCGAGGAATCACCTTCTTGAGTTAGGCTGTGCATGCACTATCAATGTATGGAGTAAGTTAGAATCAGAACCAGAATGGATAGCCTGAAAAATGAGAATGGACAAAAGAGTAACCACTTACAGATTGTGCTTTTTGTAATACGAGGATGTGACGTGCCGATAAATTGGGAATAAACGACCGCAACGCAAATTCATAATTTAAAATGTTGGTAGCTGCCTATCAGGTCGGTGGTGTAAGCCTGTAAAGAAGAAGGTACATGTGTCTTTGTTCTGGTTTTGCAGGTTTCTCTGTACCTTCACACTAAAGCCAGAGTACTTGTCCTAGCCTCATAGGAGCAGCTCCACATGATGATCCTGCTGTAATTGGCCGCACCTTGTAGTAGCTGTAGCATGTAGCACCTGCGACAGGAGCATGCATGTCCGCGACATCCAGCAACGCCGGTCCCAGACGGCAAAGCAGCCATCCTCTGCATGCTCCGGGCTCCGGACGTGAACTGGCACTGCGGCCCCATGGTGAGAAACTGGTACAAGTGTACAACGATGTCGGGTTCCTCGCGATGTCGTCGTAGTACCTGGACGGGGCTTCCATGTCCAAGTCCATATCCTCCAGCACCTCGTCGCCGAGCGGGTGGGCACGACGGTGCCGGTGCGGCCAAGCAAGCCTCGTTTCGCCTAAACTCTCTCACCCGTCGAGGGCCGCCAGCTGGTCCCCCGTCCTGCCATCGACGACGCACCTGGCGGCGGCGGGACTAAGAGGCAGAGCAATGAGGACACGGGCCGCCGCTGCTCCCAGAGGCCGCGCCACCACGAGGGGAGCGCGCCGGAGCAGGTGGCCGAGTTGAGCGGCAGCGCAGGCTTGTTGGGGAGCTCCGAGATGCGGTCCTCCCCGTCCCTGCGCACCACCGCTCCTCCACCTCGCTGGTGTGGATGGCCGACTGGAGCCGCAGCGCAGGCTCGTTGGGGAGCTCCGAGATTCGGTCCTCCTCTGTTCTTCTTAGGGCAACTCCAACTCATTGATCCATTTTATCGGATCCGCATCTCTTTCGGTCCATATGGACAGAAATCACGGTCTGACACATCGACGCAAATTGTGAGTTTTTCGGTCTACTTAGATCCATTCTCAAGTCCCAACTAATATTTGGGTTTGGTGTTAGAGTTGTGTCGAATATTATTGTACAAGTTAGGTTACAGTTGGATTTGGAATCGTACGATGTGTAGACAGGATACAGAGTCGTGTCCAAGTAGGACACTTGTATCCTAGCCTTCTCATATATAGCAGGGCTAGACACACGATGTAACATATGCCAACATAATAGCACGGGCACGCGGGGGAGCCGGCGGCGTGTGCCGGTGCCCGGGCGGCCGAAGTGCGGTATTATAGCGGTGTCATGGGGAGGAGCGCCCGTAGTCATGCCCCGGGGATGTAGCCATATCGGTGAACCTCGTTAACAAAACTCGGTGTCGTGCCTCGTGTGATTGCTGGGTCCTCGATAGATCGACGGAGCGCCTCAGATTTATTCTAACAAGTGGTATCAGAGCCAAGGTGCCCGGAATGAATCTCGATAGACTCACGGGTGGTCGGTCATGGTTGGTGGGCTGGAAACACTGGTGTTAGCGGGCTCATGGATGACCGATGTGTGAGGGGGAGATTGTTGGGTCTAGTCCCACATCAGTTGTGGGGGGAGACATAACACGACTTATAAGGGCGCGGGTGTCCCCTCCTAACAGGCTAGTCTTTTGAGGGAGAGGGCTCAAGGCCTGTCATAAGTCGGTGTTGCTCTCCGGTTGGCCCTGGTTGACGCATGTAGGTCGGAAACGCTGGTGATAGCGGACCCGGGATTGCGTAACAATTGGTATCGGAGCTCGTCGTATATGGCTCGGAGGAGTCTGGAGCTCGTCGTGGCAGGATCGTGCATACACAGGGCGTCAAGCAATGCATGAAGATGTGCGGGTGGACACGACGCGGGGTGAAGCATGGTTGCAGTCAAATAATTTCGGCTGGGTCGGACTGGACTGTCTGACGGATCGACGGGGATGTCGGTCAAAGCAGAAGACGACGGTGATTTCAGCGACGACGACATAGGAGCGTGATGCTAATGGTGGCCGACTTCTGGGGCGTGGAAACACGTGGTGCAGGCCTGAGGGCTTGTGCGGCTTCGACAAGACTATGGCGCAGGGTTGATTCAAGGCAGTGTACACATGAGAGAGCTTGAAGTCGACGGGGCGCGGGGGTGGCACGTACAACCACCATGGAGTCATGTTAAAGGTGGAGCTGGAGTCCGGTGGAAGACTTCACTCTGTGCTGATTGAGGGGCTACGGCGTAAGAATTCAGTGAGTCGAAGCCTATTTCAGCGGGATAGCGAGAGACATGTGGATCGAACTGGGTACCAATGGTCTGATGAAGATGTGATACTCGACATCGGTCGGTGATGATCGATGGTTCTCTGCAGTGGAGGTTGAGGCAGTGTGGGCTAGCTACCTGGGAGTGTTGGGGAACGTAGTAATTTCAAAAAATTTCCTACGCACACGCAAGATTATGGTGATGCATAACAACGAGAGGGGAGAGTGTTGTCTACGTACCCTCGTAGACCGAAGTGGAAGCGTTAACGCAACGTAGAGGAAGTAGTCGTACGTCTTCCCGGTCCAACCGATCCAAGCACCGTTACTCCGGCACCTCCGAGTTCTTGACACACGTACAGCTCGATGACGCACCCCGGGCTCCGATCCAGCAAAGCTTCGGGGAGGAGTTCCGTCAGCACGATGCCGTGGTGACGATCTTGATGTTCAACCATCGCAGGGCTTCGCCTAAGCACCGCTACAATATGACCGAGGTGTAATATCGTGGAGGGGGGCACCGCACATGGCTAAGGAACGATCACGAACATCAACTTGTGTATTCTAGGGTGCCCCCTGCCCCCGTATATAAAGGAGCCAAGGGGAGTGGGCGGCCGGCCAAGGAGGGGCGCGCCAGGGGGGAGTCCTACTCTCACCGGGAGTAGGACTCCCTTTCTTTCATAGTTGGAGAAGGAGAAGGGGGGAAAGAGGAGGAAGAGGGGAAGAAAAGGGGGGGGGGGCGCCGCCCCCCCTTCCCTTGTCCTATTCGGACTAGGAAGGGGAGGGGCGCGCGGCCACCTCCTGCCTCCTTCTCTCTTCTCCCTCAAGGCCCATGTAGACCCAATAACCCCCCGGTACTCCGGTAAAATGTCGATTTCACCCGAAACGATTCCGATGTTCAAATATAGGCTTCCAATATATCGATCTTTATATCTCGACCATTTCGAGACTCCTCATCATGTCCATGATCACATCCGGAACTCCGAACAACCTTCGGTACATCAAAATACATAAACTCATAAAGAAACTGTCATCGTAACTTTAAGTGTGCGGACCCTACGGTTCGAGAACAATGTAGACATGACCGAGACACGTCTCCGGTCAATAACCAATAGCGGGACCTGGATGCCCATATTGGTTCCTACATATTCTACGAAGATCTTTATCGGTCAGACCGCATAACAACATACGTTGTTCCCTTTGTCATCGGTATGTTACTTGCCCGAGATTCGATCGTCGGTATCCAATACCTAGTTCAATCTCGTTACCGGCAAGTCTCTTTACTTGTTCCGTAATACATCATCTCGCAACTAACTCATTAGTTGCAATGCTTGCAAGGCTTAACTGATGTGCATTACCGAGAGGGCCCAGAGATACCTCTCCGACATTCGGAGTGACAAATCCTAATCTCGAAATACGCCAACCCAACAAGTACCTTTGGAGACACCTATAGAGCACCTTTATAATCACCCAGTTATGTTGTGACGTTTGGTAGCACACAAAGTGTTCCTCTGGTAAACGGGAGTTGCATAATCTCATAGTCATAGGAACATGTATAAGTCATGAAGAAAGCAATAGCAACATACTAAACGATCGGGTGCTAAGCTAACGGAATGGGTCATGTCAATCAGATCATTCAACTAATGATGTGATCCCGTTAATCAAATAACAACTCTTTGTCCATGGTTAGGAAACATAACCATCTTTGATTAACAAGCTAGTCAAGTAGAGGCATACTAGTGACACTCTGTTTGTCTATATATTCACACATGTATTATGTTTTCGGTTAATACAATTCCAGCATGAATAATAAACATTTATCATGATATAAGGAAATAAATAATAACTTTATTATTGCCTCTAGGGCATATTTCCTTCAGTCTCCCACTTGCACTAGAGTCAATAATCTAGATTACACAGTAATGATTCTAACACCCATGGAGTCTTGTTGCTGATCATGTTTTGCTCGTGGAAGAGGCTTAGTCAACGGGTCTGCAACATTCAGATCCGTATGTATCTTGCAAATCTCTATGTCTCCCACCTGGACTAGATCCCGGATGGAATTGAAGCGTCTTTTGATGTGCTTGGTTCTCTTGTGAAATCTGGATTCCTTCGCTAAGGCAATCGCTCCAGTATTGTCACAAAAGATTTTCATTGGACCCGATGCACTAGGTATGACACCTAGATCGGATATGAACTCCTTCATCCAGACTCCTTCATTGGCTGCTTCCGAAGCAGCTATGTATTCCGCTTCACACGTAGATCCTGCCACGACGCTTTGTTTAGAACTGCACCAACTGACAGCTCCACCGTTTAATGTAAACACGTATCCGGTTTGCGATTTAGAATCGTCCGGATCAGTGTTAAAGCTTACATCAACGTAACCATTTACGATGAGCTCTTTGTCACCTCCATATACGAGAAACATATCCTTAGTCCTTTTCAGGTACTTCAGGATGTTCTTGACCGCTGTCTAGTGATCCACTCCTGGATTACTTTGGTACCTCCCTGCTAAACTTATAGCAAGGCACACATCAGGTCTGGTACACAGCATTGCATACATGATAGAGCCTATGGCTGAAGCATAGGGAACATCTTTCATTTTCTCTCTATCTTCTGCAGTGGTCGGGCATTGAGTCTTACTCAACTTCACACCTTGCAATACAGGCAAGAACCCTTTCTTTGCTTGATCCATTTTGAACTTCTTCAAAACTTTGTCAAGGTATGTGCTTTGTGAAAGTCCAATTAAGCGTCTTGATCTATCTCTATAGATCTTAATGCCCAATATGTAAGCAGCTTCACCGAGGTCTTTCATTGAATTTTTTTATTAAAGTATCCCTTTATGCTATCCAGAAATTCTATATCATTTCCAATCAATGATATGTCATCCACATATAATATTAGAAATGCTACAGAGCTTCCACTCACTTTCTTGTAAATACAGGCTTCTCCAAAAGTCTGTATAAACCCAAATGCTTTGATCACACTATCAAAGCGTTTATTCCAACTCCGAGAGGCTTGCACCGGTCCATAAATGGATCGCTGGAGCTTGCACACTTTGTTAGCTCCCTTTGGATCGATAAAACCTTCTGGTTGCATCATATACAACTCTTCCTCCAGAAACCCATTCAGGAATGCAGTTTTTACATCCATTTGCCAAATTTCATAATCATAAAATGCGGCAATTGCTAACATGATTTGGACAGACTTAAGCATCACTACGGGTGAGAAGGTCTCATCGTAGTCAATCCCTTGAACTTGTCAAAAACCTTTTGCAACAAGTCGAGCTTTGTAGACAGTAACATTACCGTCATCGTCAGTCTTCTTCTTGAAGATCCATTTATTCTCAATTGCTTTCCGACCATCGGGCAAGTCAACCAAAGTCCATACTTTGTTCTCATACATGGATCCCATCTCAGATTTAATGGCTTCAAGCCATTTTGCGGAATCTGGGCTCACCATCGCTTCTTCATAGTTCGTAGGTTCATCATGATCTAGTAGCATGACTTCCAGAATAGGATTACCGTACCACTCAGGTGCGGATCTTACTCTGTTTAACCTACGAGGTTCTCTAGTAACTTGATCTGAAGTTCTATGATCATCATCATCAACTTCCTCACTAGTTGGTTTTGACGTCACAGAAACCGGTTCCTGTGATGTACTATTTTCCAACAAGGGAGCAGGTATAGTTACCTCATCAAGTTCTACTTTCCTCCCACTCACTTCTTTCGAGAGAAACTCCTTCTCTAGAAAGGATCCATTCTTAGCAACGAATGTCTGGCCTTCGGATCTGTGATAGAAGGTGTACCCAGCTGTCTCTTTTGGGTATCCTATGAAGATACATTTCTCTGATTTGGGTTCGAGCTTATCAGGTTGAAGCTTTTTCACATAAGCATCGCAGCCCCAAACTTTAAGAAACGACAACTTTGGTTTCTTGCCAAACCATAGTTCATAAGGTGTCGTCTCAACGGATTTTGATGGTGCCCTATTTAATGTGAATGTGGCCGTCTCTAAAGCATAACCCCAAAACGATAGCGGTAAATCTGTAAGAGACATCATAGATCGCACCATATCAAGTAAAGTACGATTACGACGTTCGGACACACCATTACATTGTGGTGTTCCGGGTGGCGTGAGTTGCGAAACTATTCCGCATTGTTTCAAGTGTAGACCAAACTCGTAACTCAAATATTCTCCTCCATGATCAGATCGTAGAAACTTTATTTTCTTATTACGATGATTTTCAACTTCACTCTGAAATTCTTTGAACTTTTCAAATGTTTCAGACTTATGCTTCATTAAATAGATATACCCATATCTGCTTAAATCATCTGTGAAGGTGAGAAAATAACAATATCCGCCACGAGCCTCAACATTCATCGGACCACATACATCTGTATGTATGATTTCCAACAGATCTGTTGCTCTCTCCATAGTACCGGAGAACGGTGTTTTAGTCATCTTGCCCATGAGGCACGGTTCGCAAGTACCAAGTGATTCATAATCAAGTGGTTCCAAAAGTCCATCGGTATGGAGTTTCTTCATGCGCTTTACACCGATATGACCTAAACGGCAGTGCCACAAATAAGTTGCACTATCATTATCAACTCTGCATCTTTTGGCTTTAACATCATGAATATGTGTATCACTACTATCGAGATTCATCAAAAATAGACCACTCTTCAAGGGTGCATGACCATAAAAGATATTACTCATATAAATAGAACAACCATTATTCTCTAATTTAAATGAATAACCGTCTCGCATCAAACAAGATCCAGATATAATGTTCATGCTCAACGCTGGCACCAAATAACAATTATTTAGGTCTAATACTAATCATGAATGTAGATGTAGAGGTAGCGTGCCGACCGCGATCACATCGACTTTGGAACCATTTCCCACGCACATCGTCACCTCGTACTTTGCTAGAGTTCGCTTAATCCGTAGTCCCTGTTTCGAGTTGCAAATATTAACAACAGAACCAGTATCAAATACCCAGGTGCTACTGCGAGCTCTAGTAAGGTACACATCAATAACATGTATATCACATATACCTTTGTTCACCTTGCCATCCTTCTTATCCGCCAAATACTTGGGGCAGTTCCGCTTCCAGTGACCAGTCTGCTTGCAGTAGAAGCACTCAGTTTCAGGCTTAGGTCCAGACTTGGGTTTCTTCTCTTGAGCAGCAACTTGCTTGCTGTTCTTCTTGAAGTTCCCCTTCTTCTTCCCTTTGCCCTTTTTCTTGAAACTAGTGGTCTTGTTGACCATCAACACTTGATGCTCCTTCTTGATTTCTACCTCCGCAGCCTTTAGCATTGCGAAGAGCTCGGGAATTGTCTTATCCATCCCTTGCATATTATAGTTCATCACGAAGCTCTTGTAGCTTGGTGGAAGTGATTGAAGAATTCTGTCAATGATGCTATCATCCGGAAGAGTAACTCCCAGTTGAATCAAGTGATTACAATACCCAGACATCTTGAGTATATGCTCACTGACATAACTATTCTCCTCCATCTTTCAGCTTTGCTCTGCCAGACGTTCTTAACGTCGTCAGTTGCATCAGCAGCAGGCCTGGCACCCAGCGGTGCTGCCAGGACATAACTTTTCTGTGCAGCAATGAGGATAATCCTCAAGTTACGGACCTAGTCCGCGTAGTTGCTAGCATCATCTTTCAACTTTGCTTTCTCAAGGAACGCATTAAAATTCAACGGAACAACAACACGGGCCATCTATCTACAATCAACATAGACAAGCAAGATACTATCAGGTACTAAGTTCATGATAAATTTAAGTTCAATTAATCATATTACTTAAGAACTCCCACTTAGATAGACATCCCTCTAATCCTCTAAGTGATCACGTGATCCAAATTCAACTAAACCATAACCGATCATCACGTGAAATGGATTAGTTTTCAATGGTGAAGATCTCATGTTGATCATATCTACTATATGATTCACGCTCGACCTTTCGGTCTCCGTGTTCCGAGGCCATATCTGCATATGCTAGGCTCGTCAAGTTTAACCCGAGTATTCTGCGTGTGCAAAACTAGCTTGCACCCGTTGTAGATGGACGTAGAGCTTATCACACCCGATCATCACATGGTGTCTGGGCATGACGAACTTTGGCAACGGTGCATACTCAGGGAGAACACTTCTTGATAATTTAGTGAGAGATCATCTTAAAATGCTACCGTCAATCAAAGCAAGATAAGATGCATAAAAGATAAACATCACATGCAATCAATATAAGTGATATGATATGGCCATCATCATCTTGTGCTTGTGATCTCCATCTCTGAAGCACTGTCATGATCACCATCATCACCGGCGCGACACCTTGATCTCCATCGTAGCATCGTTGTCGTCTCGCCAATCTTATGCTTCTACGACTCTCGCTACCGCTTAGTGATAAAGTAAAGCATTACAGGGCGATTGCATTGCATACAATAAAGCGACAACCATATGGCTCCTGCCAGTTGCCGATAACTCGGTTACAAAACATGATCATCTCATACAATAAAATTTAACATCATGTCTTGACCATATCACATCACAACATGCCCTGCAAAAACAAGTTAGACGTCCTCTACTTTGTTGTTGCAAGTTTTACGTGGCTGCTACGGGCTTAAGCAAGAACCAATCTCACCTACGCATCAAAACCACAACGATAGTTTGTCAAGTTGGTGCTATTTTAACCTTCGCAAGGACCGGGCGTAGCCACACTCGGTTTAACTAAAGTTGGAGAAACTGACACCCGCCAGCCACCTATGTGCAAAGCACGGCGGTAGAACCAGTCTCGCGTAAGTGTACGCATAATGTCGGTCCGGGCCGCTTCATCCAACAATACCGCCGAACCAAAGTATGACATGCTGGTAAGCAGTATGACTTATATCGCCCACAACTCATTTGTGTTCTACTCGTGCATATAACATCAAACAATAAAACCTAGGCTCGGATGCCACTGTTGGGGAACGTAGTAATTTCAAAGAATTTCCTACGCACACGCAAGATCATGGTGATGCATAGCAACGAGAGGGGAGAGTGTTGTCTACGTACCCTCGTAGACCGAAGCGGAAGCGCTGACGCAACGTAGAGGAAGTAGTCGTACGTCTTCCCGGTCCAACCGATCCAAGCACCGTTACTCCGGCACCTCCGAGTTCTTGACACACGTACAGCTCGATGACGCACCCCGGGCTCCGATCCAGCAAAGCTTCGGGGAGGAGTTCCGTCAGCATGACGGCGTGGTGACGATCTTGATGTTCAACCGTCGCAGGGCTTCGCCTAAGCACCGCTACAATATGACCGAGGTGTAATATCGTGAAGGGGGGCACCGCACACGGCTAAGGAACGATCACGAAGATCAACTTGTGTATTCTAGGGTGCCCCCTGCCCCCGTATATAAAGGAGCCAAGGGGAGGGGCCGGCCGGCCAAGGAGGGGCACGCCAGGGGGGAGTCCTACTCCCACCGGGAGTAGGACTCCCTTTCTTTCCTAGTTGGAGAAGGAGAAGGGGGGAAAGAGGAGGAAGAGGGGAAGGAAAGGGGGGGGGGGGCGCGACCCCCTTCCCTTGTCCTATTCGGACTAGGAAGGGGAGGGGCGCACGGCCACCTCCTACCTCCTTCTCTCTTCTCCCTCAAGGCCCATGTAGGCCCAATAACCCCCGGGGGGTTCCGGTAACCCCCCGGTACTCCGGTAAAATGCCGATTTCACCCGGAGCGATTCCGATGTCCAAATATAGGCTTCCAATATATCGATCTTTATGTCTCGGCCATTTCGATACTCCTCATCATGTCCGTGATCACATCTGGAACTCCGAACAACCTTCAGTACATCAAAATACATAAACTCATAAAGAAACTGTCATCGTAACTTTAAGCGTGCGGACCCTACGGTTCGCGAACAGTGTAGACATGACCGAGACACGTCTCCGGTCAATAACCAATAGCGGGACCTGGATGCCCATATTGGTTCCTACATATTCTACGAAGATCTTTATCGGTCAGACCGCATAACAACATATGTTGTTCCCTTTGTCATCGGTATGTTACTAGCCTGAGATTCGATCGTCGGTATCCAATACCTAGTTCAATCTCGTTACCGGAAAGCCTCTTTACTCGTTCCGTAATACATCATCTCGCAACTAACTCATTAGTGTCAATGCTTGCAAGGCTTAAGTGATGTGCATTACCGAGAGGGCCCAGAGATACCTCTCCGACATTCGGAGTGACAAATCCTAATCTCGAAATACGCCAACCCAACAAGTACCTTTGGAGACACCCGTAGAGCACCTTTATAATCGCCTAGTTACGTTGTGATGTTTGGCAGCACACAAAGTGTTCCTCTGGTAAACGGGAGTTGCATAATCTCATAGTCATAGGGACATGTATAAGTCATGAAGAAAGCAATAGCAACATACTAAACGATCGGGTGCTAAGCTAACGGAATGGGTCATGTCAATCAGATCATTCAACTAATGATGTGATCCTGTTAATCAAATAACAACTTTTTGTTCATGGTTAGGAAACATAACCATCTTTGATTAACAAGCTAGTCAAGTAGAGGCATACTAGTGACACTGTGTTTGTCTATATATTCACACATGTATTATGTTTCCGGTTAATACAATTCTAGCATGAATAATAAACATTTATCATGATATAAGGAAATAAATAATAACTTTATTATTGCCTCTAGGGCATATTTCCTTCAGGGAGACTCGACCAGGACAGCAGAGGCTCGACGCGGTGATAGCAGCAAGGCGTGCGGTAAGCATGGGATACAGCGACAGGCCAAGGCACTGGTGGTCAGACATGTGGTCAGACAAACTGTGCAGGGGGTGCTGAAGCAGTGTTGACGAGTACCGGATTCAAGTTGGTGACTGGGCCTATCGGTGCTAGTTGATGGACAGGAGTTGACCGTGGAGAATCTGAGAAAGTGGTGGAAAGTCTTAAATTGTCAAAAGCTGAGAGAGTACATGACCATATATTCTGTGGTGTTCAGTGCACATGGCAAAGTGCGGATGACAAGTACAGAAGGAGGCAGAGTGCTATAGCTGTGGGACATGTCAGAGACTATCCAGGAAAAAGGATGAGACAAATGTGAATTTGACTCAGGGTGACACAGGGCGACGGTGAAATTCCTTCAAGTTTCAGACAGACGGTCAAGAAAGAGCGGTGATGTTGAGTTCAGGTAACTCTTGTATGTGACATCCAATATGTGAGTTGTTTATTTTAACGCAGATAAGTTATCAGTGTGTGATGGCATTGAACGGAAACTCCGGAAGTTGGGAGCATAAAGTAGATAATGAAAAACTTATTTTTTCTCAAGTGTTGACTGTGAAGAAGACAAGAAGGGACTACAGTTGCAGGTGGAGTCACATGGAGTCTGGGAGTAGCAACGGTGCTCATGGCGTATCTCAAGTCCAATGTACATGGAGGTTCGACACACAGACAAATTCAAGGTGGTGGAGAATATTCTCCAAGGTGGAGTTTGTTAGAGTTGTCTCGAATATTATTGTACAAGTTAGGTTACAGTTGGACTTGGAATCGTACGGTGTGTAGACAGGATACGAAGTCGTGTCCAAGTACGACACTTGTATCCTAGGCCTCTCATATATAGCAGGGCTAGACACACGATGTAACCTATGCCAACATAATAGCACGAGCACGCGGGGGAGCCGGTGGCGTGTGCCGGTGCCCGGGCGGCCGAAGTGCGGTATTGTAGCGGTGTCATGGGGAGGAGCGCCCGTAGTCATACCCCGGGGATGTAGCCATATCGGTGAACCTCATTAACAAATCTTGGTGTCGTGCCTCGTGTGATTGCTGGGTCCTCGGTAGATCGACGGAGTGCCTCGGATTTATTCTAAAATTTGGTATGCGTCTGCGCAGATAAGTAGCAGACATGTGCGGCATCCTCACATGTCCTCCCTTGGCCCGCCCATCAGTGGCACATGGGCGTCATTCTTTTCCAAAACTCTCTCGCCCTTCTGCCATGGCCGACACCAAACCATGTCGCCGCCCTCTCCTAGCTGCCACTCCCTAAGAAGCCGAAGAAGGTGCACACCTTGGAGGAGACGATCGACAAAGAGGGCTGCCCTGAGGAAGAAGGAGGCGGAGAAAAAGAAGTCGGCCGCCACCATTGCAGAGAGCGACAACCCTCGTCGCCAAGGCCATGCAACATGCCTTCCTCATGCTAGGTTCCCGCGGCTCGCCGACCATTCTCGTCGCCGCTGCTGGGGCCACGACTAGCACGAGCTCGTTGGTTGCCCGCCCGCCGCCTCCAGAATCGCCACGCACCTCGACAACGTTGACAGGGTCCCAGACCCCCCCTCCGGGGGGGGGGCTAACATAAAGGAGGCCGGTCTTGGCCTTGACCGGGGCCCACCAGGCCCAAAGGGAATCATGGAACCCTAGGGAGGTGAAGGTGATGAGCGTGTTCCCCAAGGAAGAGGGCGGCGACCGAATTGATCTCATCTCCGCCTGTGTAAACCCTAGGCCTCTCATGTCTATATAAAGGGAGGCCTAGGTCCTCATTAGCGATCCAATCTGAAACCTAACTCTCGATAGACATCTCAAACACCATTGTATTCTTCGCATGATGTATCCCCTCACCATGAATATCAAGACAAAGCAGGATGTAGGGTATTACTATTCGGAGGCCCGAACCTGGGTAAATTGTGTGTGTAGACCCCATTCCAGTACTTCCAGTCTCGTCATGAACCCTACTGAGGGATATAACGGGAATTTTCTCCGTCAGTTGGCGCGCCAGGCACGGGCGACGTTAACCGGAGAACAAACCCGTCTCGGAGAATCATTAGAGGTCCACGATCTCTCACCAGGCCATTGCGTCACGTTCAACTCCTTTGAGCTGGTCGCTGATGGATCAGGGCAATTCCTAGACATCTCACCTTCACGCTATGTCAAACGCGTGTACAACGGCCAAGGGCAGGCCCAAGAGGTCTATGGTCGCCCCACTCACCCCGCATGGAGATGCATCGTACACCCTCCATGGTGCTACGAGGCCTCCTGCGGGACCTCTATGAACATGATATTCACGGCGGCTGACACACACCGAAACCAGAAGATCGCCAGACGCGTGATCTACACAACGGGGGAAGTAATCAGCGAACGGGGATATCCCCGAAGACATCGTACAACCAGGAAAGCACGCCCTGGTACTAGATCTCGTCGTGGGGGAGTTGCCGCCTCTCACATGTCCTAATGGATGAAGGCAGGGGCATCAACATTATCTTCACCGACACCCCGTTAGGACTACGGAGGTCAAATGTAGGCTTCCATGGGGTGTTACGGGGTTGCCTGATCCATCCGTTAGGGCGGATTGAACTCGAGGTTGTCTTTGTGTACGAGTTAAATTACCGTAGAGAAACCATCCAGTTTGAGATTGCCCCCTTCCAAAGTGGCTACCATGCGATCTTGGGCAGACCGGCCTACGTAAAATTCATGGTGGTTGACACGTCTCCAACGTATCTATAATTTTATTGTTCCATGCTATTATA
The DNA here is from genome assembly GCF_002162155.2 of Triticum dicoccoides. Classification (NCBI taxonomy): domain Eukaryota; kingdom Viridiplantae; phylum Streptophyta; class Magnoliopsida; order Poales; family Poaceae; genus Triticum; species Triticum dicoccoides. The sequence continues at coordinate 336,436,239 of NC_041381.1, read as the reverse complement.
GTATCAATCTTGGATGTTTTATATGCATTTATATGCTATTCTATATCATTTTTGGGACTAACCTATTAACCTAGTGCCCAGTGCTAGTTGTTGTTTTTTGCTTTTTAGAAAATTAATAACAAACTAAGTTCAAACGGAGAAAAATATTTGGATTAATTTTTTCTGGACCGGAAGCGACCCACGAAGGTTCAGGAGAAGACCAGAAGAGTCACTAGGGAGTGACTATTGGGAAATGTTACATGGAAAACAAAAAAAATATTCTATGCACATGCAAGATCTATCAAGGAGATGCATAGCAACGAGAGGGGAGAGTGTGTCTACGCACCCTCGTAGACCATAAGCGGAAGCGTTTGGCAATGCGGTTGATGTAGTGGAACTTTCTTCGCGATCCAACCGACCGAGTAGCGAACGTACGGCACCTCCGCGTTCAGCACACATTCAGATCGGTGACATCCATACCTTCTTCATCCAACAAGATGGCGAGGTAGTGAATGAGTTCCGGTAGCACGATGGCATGGCGACAGTGATGTTGAAGTTACTCCATAGGGCTTCGCCTAAACACTATGAAATATGACCGGGGGTATAAACGGTGCTGGGGGGCGCCACACACGGCTAGACAATTGTCTGGGGTGTGCTAGGCGCCCCCCTACACATATATATAGGTGGGAGGGAGAGGGGAGAGGCCATGGGGCGCCCTAAGTAGGTCTGAATACTACTTGGGCTCCTGCCCTTGGCCGCGGCCCCCTGCCATATTTGTCGGAGGGGGGAAGGAAAGGGGGAAGAGGAAGGAAGGGTGAGGCCGAATCCCCCCTTCCTTTCCCCACTAGGGCGGCTGCCATGGGGGGCACGCCAGCCCCTTGTGGGATGGTGTTCTCCCCTCTTATGGCCCAATAGGCCCACTAACCTCCCGAGGCTGTCTGGTACCCCCTCCGCTACTCCGATGATCACCCGGTACACCCCGAAACACTTCCAATGTCTGAATACCATCGTCGTATATATCAATCTTTACCTCTCGACCATTCCGAGACTCCTCGTCATGTCTGTGATCACATCCGGGGCTCCGAACAACATTCGGTGACCAAATCATATAACTCATATAACACTATATCATCAATGAACGTTAAGCGTGCGGACCCTACGGGTTCGAGAACTATGTAGACATGACCGAGACACCTCTCCGGTCAATAACCAATAGCAGAACCTTGATGCCCATATTGGTTTCTACATATTCTATGAACATCTTTATCGGTTGAACCGCTATGACAACATACGTAATTCCCTTTGTCCATCAGTATGTTACTTGCCCGAGATTCGATCATCGGTATATTCATACCTAGTTCAATCTCGTTACTGGAAAGTATCTTTACTCATTCCGTAATACATCACCTCATGACTAACTCCTTAGTCGTTTGCTTGCAAGCTTTATGATGTGTATTACCGAGAGGGCCCAGAGATACCTCTTTGATACTCGGAGTGACAAATCCTAATCTTGATCTATGCCAAATCAAAAAACACCTTCGGAGATGCTTGTAGAGCATCTTTATGATCACCCAGTTATGTTGTGACATTTCATAGCACACAAGGTATTCCTCCGGTATCCGGGAGTTGCATAATCTCATAGTCGAAGGAATATGTATTTGACATGAAGAAAGCGATAGCAGTAAACTGAACGATCATTATGCTAAGCTAACGGGTGGGTCTTGTCCATCACATCATTATCCTAATGATGTGATCCCATTATCAAATGACAACACATGTCTATGGTTAGGAAACCTTAACCATCTTTGATCAACGAACTAGTCTAGTAGAGGCTTACTAGGGACACGGTATTTGTTTATGTATTCACACATATATTTAAGTTTCCGATCAATACAATTCTAGCATGAATAATATACCTTTATCATGAATAAGGAAATATAAAATAACAACTTTATTATTGCCTATAGGGCATATTTCCTTCAGTCTCCCACTTGAACTAGAGCCAATAATCTAGATTACATTGTAATGAATCTAACACCCATGGAGTCTTGATGCGGAGCATCCCTCGCTCATCCCCATGGACATATCTACATCTCCCTCAACACCACTTGGACCCATGACAAGAGCTAGAGCAAAGGCTATTGAAGATAAGGTGAACTCGCTCCTTTTCGAAATCCCTCTTCCTACTCACGAGACTTGGCTACTACCTCATATGGACACTCTGTGTGTGATCAGGTACCTGGAGGAGAGCCACGGGACAGCTACACCCAATGGCCAAGGTGGCAAGGACATCAAGTACGGACATCAAGAAGAAAGGCCGTTTGTGAAGCTACAGGCACCGGACGACTGGCCGGCCCCGGACGTCCGAGCCCTGGGAGATGCTACAGCGAGGGAAGGAAGACAAGACAGAGCTACAGGCCACGGACGACCGGCCCTTCCCAGACGTCCGACGACGCCCAGGGCCACGGACGACCGACGCCCTCCGGACGTCCGGCAGCTGGGTACCCGAGAGGAAATTAACGGAAGACCGAAGCCACCGGACGACCGGGCGACCGGGACCAGAGCCGAATTTATGGAAGTCCGACAACCCCGGACGTCCGGACCGTTCCGAAGCCCCGGACGTCCGACGCCTTCCGGACGTCCAACACCTGAGTGCTGATTTCGTGTTGGGCCGCAGCACATGTACCTCTTCGCCCCCTAGACTATATATACTCTTTCGTCCCCACCTTTCTAGGGTAGCATTGGTTTAGCTCATATTTGTGTGAGAGCCTTGCTCATCCACTTGGTTACTTCTCCTTGGAGCTCATGACCTCTTCGGAGAAGATCCCCCAAGCGGATTCAAGACCCCTTTCTAGGGAAGACCATCAAGACCTCCTCACGGAGAAGAACGGTTCCTTTGTATCCTTACCTTTGTTGATTGTGGATCATGTGTTACTCTTTGTTCTCGGTGATCTAGCACTTGTGTGATTGATTCCTTGTCGGTTTAGTGATTCTCTCTCGTTTTCCCCGTGTTTCCCCTTTGTGCTTCCGCTTGTTCTTCGTGATTCCCCGTAGGATCCACTCCAAACGTGAAAGATCATCACCTTAGGGTTCCGCCCTACATCAAGTCTTGGTGCTGGTCGTGTTTTGCTCGCAGAAGAGGCTTAGTTAACGGGTCTGCCACATTCAGATCCGTATGTACTTTGCAAATTTCTATGTCTCCATCCTTGACCTTTTTCACGAATTGAGTTGAAGCGTCTCTTGATGTGTTTGGTTCTCTTGTGAAACCTGGATTCCTTCGCCAAGGCTATTGCTCCAGTGTTGTCACAGAAGATTTTCATTGGACCTGATGCACTGGGTATTACACTGATACGTCTCCATCGTATCTACTTTTCCAAACTATTTTGCCCTTGTTTTGGACTCTAACTTGCATGATTTGAATGGAACTAACCCGGACTGACGTTGTTTTCAGCAGAATTGCCATGATGTTATTTTTGTGCAGAAAAACAAGTTCTTGGAATGACCTGAAACTTCACGGAGATAAGTTTTGGAATAAATAAAAAATATTGGTGAAAGAATCAACCGAAGGGGCCCACACCCTAGCCACAAGGGTGGGTAGTGCCCCCTCTGTCCTTGTGGGCCCCCTGGACCTCCACCCACCTCAACTCCAACTCCATATATTTACGTTTGGGGAGAAAAAAATCAGGGAGAAGGATTCATTGCGTTTTACGATACGGAGCCGCCGCCAAGCCCTGTTCTTCCTCATGAGGGCAGATCTGGAGTCAGTTTTGGGCTCCGGAGAGGGCAAATCATCGCCATCGTCATCGTCAACCATCCTCCATCACCAATTTCATGATTCTCACTGATGTCGCTTGAAGCTATGTCGGTATTTCCCCAAAGAGGAAGGGATGATGCAGCACAGCGACGGTAGGTATTTCCCTCAGATATGAAACCAAGGATATTGAACCAGTAGGAGAACCAAGCAACACAACATAAACACACCCTGCACACAAATAACAAATCCTTGCAACCCGATGTGTTAAAGGGGTTGTCAATCCCTTCCAGGTACGACACCTCAAGATAGGGAAACATACGTGAGATAAAATTGTAGTAGATTGATAGATCGAACGCCAAATAAAATAAATAAAAATAAATTGCAGCAAGGTATTTTTGTATTTTTGGATTAATAGATCTGAAAATAAATGCAAAGGAAAAGTAGATCGCAAAGGCAAATATATGAGAAAGAGACCCGGGGGGGCGTAGGTTTCACTAGTGGCTTCTCTCGAGAAAAATAGCAAACGGTGGGTGAACAAATTACTATTGGCCAATTGATAGAACTTCAAATACTCATGACGATATCCAGGCAATGATCATTATATAGGCATCATGTCCAAGATTAGTAGACCGACTCATGCCTGCATCTACTACTATTACCCCACACATCGGCCGCTATCCAGCATGCATCTAGTATATTAAGTTCATGGAGAATTGGAGTAATGCAATAAGAACGATGACATGATGTAGACAAGATCTATCTATGTAGAGATAGACCCCATCTTTTTATCCTTAGTAACAATGATACGTACGTGTCGGTTTCCCTTCTGTCACTGGGATCAAGTACCGTAAGATCGAACCCACTACAAAGCACCTCTTCCATTGCAAGATAAATAGATCAAGTTGGCCAAACAAAACCCAAATATCGAAGAATAAATACGAGGCTATAAGCAATCATGCATATAAGAGATCAAATAAACTCAAATACTTTCATGGATATAAAAAGATAGATCTGATCATAAACTCAAAGTTCATCGGATCCCAACAAACACATCACAAAAGAGTTACATCATGTGGATCTCCAAGAGACCATTGTATTGAGAATCAAATGAGAGAGAGGAAGCCATCTAGCTACTAACTACGGACCCGAAGGTCTACAAAGAACTACTCACGCATCATCGAAGAGGCACCAATGGTGGTGGTGAACCCCATCCGAGATGGTGTCTAGATTGGATCTGGTGGTTCTGGACTCTGCGGCGGCTGGATCAATATATCGTCGACTCCCCTAGGGTTTTGGGAATATTGGGGTATTTATAGAGCAAAGAGGCAGTCCGGGGGGTGGTACCTCTTGAGCATGCATTGGTTTTCCCTTGAAGAGGAAAGGGTGATGCAACAAAGTAGCGTAAGTATTTCCCTCAGTTTTTGAGAACCAAGGTATCAATCTAGTAGGAGACTACACGCAAGTCGCCTAGTACCTGCACAAACAATCAAGAACCTTGCAACCAACGTGATAAAGGGGTTGTCAATCCCTTCAAGGCCACTTGCAAAAGTGAGGTCTGATAAAGATAGCAAGATAAATACTTTTGGTATTTTTGTATAGATTGAAAAGTAAAGATTTCAAAAATAAATAAATAGTAAACTAGAATTTTAGATCGGAAACCTATATGATGGAAAATAGACCTGGGGGCCATAGGTTTCACTAGTGGCTTCTCTCATTATAGCATATATTACGGTGGGTGAACAAATTCCTGCCGAGCAATTGATAAAAAAGCGCATAGTTATGAGAATATCTAGGCATGATGATGAATATAGGCATCACGTCCGTGTCAAGTAGACCGAAATGATTCTGCATCTACTACTATTACTCCACACATGAACCGCTATCCAACATGCATCTAGAGTATTAAGTTCATAAGAACAGAGCAACGCATTAGGCAAGATGACATGATGTAGTGGGATAAACTCAAGCAATATGATATAAACCCCATCTTTTTATCCTCGACGACGACAATACAATACGTGCCTTGCTGCCCCTACTATCACTGGGAAAGGACACTTCAAGATTGAACCCAAAGCTAAGCACTTCTCCCATTGCAAGAAAGATCAATCTAGTAGGCCAAACTAAACCGATAATTCGAAGAGACTTGCAAAGATAACAAATCATGCATATAAGAATTCAGAGAAGAACCAAATATTATTCATAGATAAACTTGATCATAAATCCACAATTCATCCGATCTCGGCAAACACACCGCAAAAGAGTATTACATCGAATGGATCTCCAAGAACATCGAGGAGAACTTGGTATTGAGAACCAAAGAGAGAGAAGAAGCCATCTAGCTAATAACCATGGACCTGAAGGTCTGTGGTAAACTACTCACACATCATCGGAGAGGCCATGGTGTTGATGTAGAAGCCCCCAGTGATCGATTCCCCCTCCGGCGGAGCGTCAAAAAAGGCCCCAAGATGGGATCTCATGGGTACAGAAGGTTGCGGCGGTGGAAAAGTGGTTTCGTGGCTCTCCTGGATGTTTTTAGGGTATAAGAGTATATATAGGCGAAAGAAGTACGTCGATGGAGCAACGAGGGGCCCACGAGGGTGGGGGGCGCGCCTACCCCCCTACGCGCGCCCTCCTACCTCGTGGCCGCCTTGTTGCGTCTCTGACTTCCACTCCAAGTCTCCTGGATTGCGTTTGTTACAAGAAAGATCCTTGTGAAGGTTTCGTTCCATTTGATATTCCTTTTCTGCGAAACACTGAAATACGCAAAAAATAGCAGCTGGCACTGGGCCTCCAGTTAATAGGTTAGTCCCAAAAATAATATAAAAGAGGCGCGCCCTGGTGGGTTGTGCCTCCCTCGGGGCACCCCCCAGGCGCAGCCAGCACTACTGCAGGATACTGCTAACATGACACTATGATCAGAGACCCTTTGCCGCAACTATGTGCGATGCAATAATCGCAAACGGTGGTGTAAAAAGCCCATCAAAAAGGTGCAAAACGTTTGCGATGGCGGAGCCATCAAACACAATTCAGATTTTAGTTGCGTGTGCGATGCAGGGCACATGGTTAATCCATTCAAACTATCTGCAATGAGGCGGAACAACAGAAACAGGCAGCCATAACAATGTGTGTGCGATGGAGGACACACGGTTAATCTACTCAAACTTTTTGCGATGAGGTAGAACAACATAAACAGGCAGCCATATCAATGTGTATGCGATATACGACATACGTTAACTCGGACGAACTGTTTTTGATTAGGGAACACAACAAAAACGGTTCAACTTAACAAGATGTGTGTGATATGCAGCATACAATTCACATGGATGAACTATTTGCGATGAGCCAAAAGAACACAAACGAATCATGTAAACAAGATGTGTGTGATACGTGGAAAACAGCCGACTTGGATGAACTGTTTGCGATGAGAAATTACAACACAGATGGTCAATACAGTTACTTCGTGTGCGATTCTATGTGTACAAAAAACTTTGAAAAATGCAAACTAGTTGCTTGCGGTGGCGGAGTATCGCACACGATGCGTCTGCGAGTACTCGTGTGCGATGATTAGTATGTTACACATAAGTTTCCTTATGTTAACATGTGTGCGAATTTGCAATATAATATGCAAATGCCTTCTGGACATCGGGCACACGCTTAAACTCAATGAACTATGTATGATACTAATACTTTCCATGAAAATTTATGAACTTGGGTAACAACATTTGAGTAACATATATATAGTGGTTACACTATTCGACAAAAGGAGGATCTTCGTAACACGGTTTTGACGACCATATGGTCCATATCTACATACTTAACATAGTAACAACTATCACATTTTAAGAGGCTAAGGGCCAACAACCATATGGTCCATATCTACATACTTAACATATATAGTAACAACTAGCATATTTTAAGAGGCTGAGGGCCAACAACCACAACTATATATATCCACTGGAAGCAGCTTGATCACGGTGACTCAGCATCTCGTCAATGAAAAGGAAGAGCCCTCATGTGCCTTGGTAGAGCATGAGTAGAAAAGTGTCTCCAATTTTCCAATATGGATGCATTGCCACGAGAAGCGAGAACTTGTTAATTTGAATGGTTCCATTTCTGCGGGAAATGCAGTACCTTGCAATCACTTTGGCGTTATTAGCAGGCACAAGTGTAATTCGACCACGTCGGGAGATCGATCCTGGAACTGCTACAGGGGGCAATTTCTGTTGACATGTACAATAAAAAACAATTGTAACATATTGTTGAAGATAGATATAGTTTATGAGCATCGACATTAAAATAAGACTTTTTACTCGCGTTTTGTGCACACAATTGGTCTTGTTCAGTGTGTGCACCATAGGTCTAATTAATCCCATCCAAAATTCAGCGTTCATACATTGTGCTATTTCTGTCAGATTATCAACAAAGTTTATGACATGCTTCAAGTCCTTCCAGTGAAATTTGGTACGCTTAGTAACATACAGATCATTCACTATGCATCCAACATATCCTGCTTAAAAGGTGGAAAGGTATTATTTATTCAGAACATGGCAGAAGAATATATAGTGCACATAAATTGGTAAATAGAATTTGTTACTGCCTAGGAACAGAGTCAGAATATGATATCACAATTGGTTGCTTAAATAGTGATCAATTGGTTGCTTAAATAGTAATATGACAGCATGGAGGAAGTTGAAAGGACACTAACCTCGATCAGACTTTGATCGGCTGATGACGTTGGGGAAGTAAACATCCATGTTAATTAGACCAGGTTGTGGTGCACGCACTAGAATTTTATGCGAGCTTTCAGTTCATAACACTTAGACATTTTTCTCCAAAGGTCCGCATTAAAATAGGAGTGACCATCTTTATCAAGTTTTACATTAACCGTCATTGTAAATCCATGCCGCGTTGTCAATATGACATCTTGGGAGTCATCAGCAAAGTAAAGCTTAAGATTTCCTTCTACTCCTGTTCTGGCAAAGCAAGGGATGTATTTCTTGAAATGAAAATTAAGATCGTAAATTAGATATATTGAAATAACAGAGCAAGATGCAAATATGGGAGTAACTGATAGAACATATCCATATATATAGACGAAAGCAAAGTACAAAAATATAGAATTAAAAATAGATAATGTAACAAAGATTTGATGCAAATATATAGATAATGTAGCAACAGACGGTATATGTTCACAAATTTAGGTCATGTCGACCGTGGTAGGTTGAGATTGAACATACCGAGCGCTCCCCGAAGTCATCCGGAATGGTGAGATAGAACTTCATTTTTGACTGGCCATGACCACAGTTGCCCGATTTGTGCTCGCATTGTGGACACATGAATGAACACCCACCAATTAGCTAGAACAAAAATGATTCCACTACGATTTCTGCCGGTTGATTAACAGCGAGGGACGGACTACGATAAGAGATGAGTGAATATTTTGCTAATTAAGTTGATTACGTTCTCCATGAGAAAAATCCCCGGCCTAATCCCGCAGAAAACCCCAGTCGACTAGAGTCTAGAATGTCGGTGCAGATAGGCGGCGGAAAGCGGTAGGGGCGAAATCCGGTTCCGTTTGGAGCGCGGCCTACGCCCGCCGGCAACAGCCATCGAGCTTAGGGTGTAGAGTTGCGGAGGAGTCCGCGGCGAGTGAGTGGGGACGAAGTGGGCGAGCTTTTTTCCTTTTGCATGTGTGAGTGAACACACACGGTTCGCAGAGGCGACGGAGATGAATCGTGTGCGATAGTAAATCGCCGAGATTGAATGGGAATCCAAATTTCCTTTGTCCTTCATCCATGAGTTTTTTTCTATGATGAACATAAACCCTGCTAATCACCGTGTTCAAATTTGACACTTTTCCAGGTTCATTTATAATATTTAGGGGATTATGTGCATTTTGTAGGCATTAATGCACATAATTCAAATTCAAACAATCGATGCATGAAAGGGTGCACAAGAACGGTCTGGAAAACCATACTCGTGGTATTTAGTAATTTCTCAAGCCTTTTACAAGGAATGGGCAGAGATTTCAATGGAATGTGTGGCAATAGTCAACCACAAACGCGTCATTTACTGGGTTATCAACTATAGAACAATGAAATACGTGCTTGAAAAACATGACGCCTCGCATGGTGCCATGGTATGGCTTCTGAGGGAGTCCTGGATTAAGGGGTCCTCGGGTGTCCAGACTATGTCACATGGGCCGAACTAATGGGCCATGAAGATACAAGGAAGAAGACTTCTTCCCGTGTCCATATGGGACTCTCCTTGGCGTGGAAGGCAAGCTTGGCATTCGGGTATGAAGATTCCTTCCTCTGTAAACCGACTCTATATAACCCTAGGTCCCTCCGATGTCTATATAAACCGGAGGGTTTAGTCCATAGAGAGGATCATAATCAGAATTATAATCATATAGGCTAGACAGCTAGGGTTTAGCCATTATGATCTTGAGGTAGATCAACTCTTGTGATCCCACATTCATCCAACATAATCAAGCAAGAAGTAGGGTATTACCTCCATCAAGAGGGCCCGAACCTGGGTAAACATCGTGTACCTGTCTCCTGTTACCTTCGATCCTCAGACGCACAGTTCTGGACCCCCTACCCGAGATCCGCCGGTTTTGACACTGACATTGGTGCTTTCATTGAGAGTCCTGCTGTGTCATTGTTAGGAGGTTCGATGGCTCCATCTGTCATCTACAATAATGCTGCCCTGAGGGAGGTCTTCCTCCCCGGCCAGATCTTTGTGTTCGGTGGCTTCGCACTGCGGGCCAACTCGCTTGGCCATCTAGAGCAGATCTACAGCTACGCCCTAGTTCACCAGATTAGCTTTGGAAATCTAGCCTATGTCGCTGATATCCCAGGAGACTTGGTCTTCCAAGGGTACGCGACCACAACCTTCGCTCTAGCCTTAGATCCAGAGCGCATCACCGGGTCCGAAGACGTGATTCCCGAGCCTGCTGGACTCTCTGCGGCTATTGAGCCTGGCACGGGAGAATCGGAGGAAGTAGTGACACCGGCCATCATCATGAGGCCGGACTCTTCTCTGAACACTAGCTCCAAATCCTCAGAGTCAGCATCGTGTGAGCTTGGCCAAGGAGTTACCTTCCTACCATACTCCACGGACTCTTTTCTCCCTGGCCAAACCTCGCTTTTAAGCGAGGCTCTGGACTAAATGCGATCCCTTATCATTACAGAGGGGCAATGTCCGAACTGCGTCCAGCCCGGACTAGGGGCTAAGAATGGGGAATTTTACGTCCCACCCACTGATAACCCACAAGTGTAGGGGATCGCAACAGCTTTCGAGGGTAAAGTATTCAACCCAAATTTATTGATTCGACACAAGGGGAGCCAAGGAATATTATTGAGTATTAGCAGTTGAGTTGTCAATTCAACCACACCTGGATAACTTAGTATCTGCAGCAAAGTATTTAGTAGCAAAGTAGTATGATAATAAAGATAACGGTAGAAAAAGTAACATTTTTGGGTTTTGTAGTGATTGTAACAATAGCAACAGAAAAGTAAATAAGCGAAACACAAGATGTGAAAAGCTCGTAGGCATTGGGTCAATGATGGATAATTATGTCGGATGCGATTCCTCATGTAATAGCTATAACATAGGGTGACAAAGAACTAGCTCCAGTTCATCAATGTAATGTAGGCATGTATTCCATATATAATTATACGTGCTTATGGAAAGGAACTTGCATGACATCTTTGTCCTACCTTCCCGTGGCAGCAGGGTCCTAGTGGAAACTAAGGGATATTAAGGCCTCCTTTTAATAGAGAACTGGAACAAAGCATTAGCACATAGTGAATACATGAACTCCTCAAACTACGGTCATCACCAAGAAGTATCCCGATTATTGTCACTTCGGGGTTGTCGGATCATAAAACATAATAGGTGACTATAGACTTGCAAGATAGGATCAAGAACACAGATATATTCATGAAAACATAATAGGTTCAGATCTGAAATCATGGCACTCGGGCCCTAGTGACAATCATTAAGCATAACAAAGTCATAGCAACATCAATCTCAGAACATAGTGGATACTAGGGACCAAACCCTAACAAAACTAACTTGATTACATGGTAACTCTCATCCAACCCATCACCGTCCAGCAAGCCTACGATGGAATTACTCACGCACGGTGGTGAGCATCATGAAATTGGTGATGGAGGATGGTTGATGATGACGACAACAACGAATCCCCCTCTCCGGAGCCTCGAACGGACTCTAGATCAGCCCTCCTGAGAGTGATTAGGGCTTGGTGGCGGCTGCGTATCATAAAACACGATGGAACTTTCTCTCTGATTTTTTTCTCCGCGAAACGGAATATATGGAGTTAGAATTGAGGTCGGTGGAGCCTCAGGGGGCCCACGAGACAGGGGGCGCACCAAGGGGGGGGGCCCACCCTCGTGGACAGGGTGTGGGCCCCTGGTCTTGATTCTTTCGCCAGTATTTTTTATATTTTCCAAAAAGTGCCTCCGTGGATTTTCAGGACATTCCGAGAACTTTTTTTTTCTACACATAAAACAACATCATGGCAGTTCTGCTCAAAACAGCGTCAGTCCGGGTTAGTTTCATTCAAATCATGCAAGTTAGAGTCCAAAACAAGGGCAAAAGTGTTTGGAAAAGTAGATACGTTGGAGACGTATCAACTCCCCCAAGCTTAAACCTTTGCTTGTCCTCAAGCAATTCAGTTGATAAACTGAAAGTGATAAAGAAAAACTTTTACAAACTTTGTTTTCTCTTGTTGTTGTAAACATGCAAAGCCAACATTCAGGTTTCAGCAAATATTATGAACTAACCATACTCACAATAACACCTAGGTCTCACAATTACTCATATCAATAGCATAATCAGCTAGCAATCCATAATAATAAAACTCGGTTGACAACACTTTCCCAAAACAATCATAACATGATATAACAAAATGGTATCTCGCTAGCCTTTTTGAGACCGCAAAACATAAATGCAGAGCACCTTTAAGGATCAAGGACTGACTAAACATTGTAATTCATGGTAAAAGAGATCCAGTCAAGTCATACCCAATATAAACCAATAATAATCAATGCAAATGACAGTGTGCTCTCCAGCGGGTGCTTTTTAATAAGAAGGTGATGACTCAACATAAAAGTAAATAGATAGGCCCTTCGCAGAGGGAAGCAGGGATTTGTAGAGGTGCTAGAGCTCGATTTTAAAATAGAGCTTGAATAACATTTTGAGCGGCATACTTTTGCTGTCAACGCAACAACTATGAGATGGTTGTATCTTCCATACTACATGCATTATAGGCAGTTCTTAAACAGAATGGTAAAGGTTTATACTCCCCCAACCACCAACAAGCATCAATCCATGGCTTGCTCGAAACAACAAGTGCCTCCAACTAACAACAGCCTTGGGAGAGTTTTGTTTGGTTTTTTTTGATTTGCTTTGATCTTTTTGGATCATGGGACTGGGCATCCCGGTTACCGGCCCTTTCTCGTGAATGAGGAGCGGAGTCCACTCCTCTTGTGAATAACCCACCTAGCATAGAAGATATAGGCAGACCTAGTTGAAACATGAGTTGCTCGAGCATACAAAACAGAATTTCATTTGAAGGTTTGGAGTTTGGCACATACAAATTTACTTGGAACGACAGGTAAATACCGCATATAGGAAGGTATGGTGGACTCATATGGAACAACTTTGGGGTTTAAGGAGTCTGGATGCACAAGCAGTATTCCTGCTTAGTACAGGTGAAGGCTAGCAAAAGACTGGGAAGCGACCAACTGAGAGAGCGACAACAGTCATAAACATGCATTAAAATTAATTCACACCGAGTACAAGCATGAGTAGGATATAATCTACCATGAACATAAATATCATGAAGGCTATGTTGATTTGTTTCAACTACATGCGTGAACATGTGCCAAGTCGAGTCACTCAGTTCATTTAAAGGAGGATACCATCCCATCATACCACATCATAATCATTCTAATAGCATGTTGGCACACAAGGTAAACCATTATAACTCATAGCTAATCAAGCATGGCACAAGCAACTATAATCTCTAAATGTCATTGCAAATATGTTTACTTCATAATAAGCTGAATCAGGAACGATGAACTCATCATATTTACAAAAACAAGAGAGGTCGAGTTCATACCAGTTTCTCCCATCTCAATCAGTCCATCATATATCGTCATTATCGCCTTTCACTTGCACGACCGAACAATGTGTATAATAATAATAGTGCACGTGCATTGGACTAAGCTGGAATCTGCAAGCATTCAACTCAAGAGAGAAGGCAAAGTAATATGTGCTCTAAGTTAAATAAACAATCATGCATATGAGAGCCACTAAACATTTTCAATATGGTCTTCTACTCTCGACCCCCAAAGGAAAGAAAAGAAAATAAAACTATTTACACGGGAAAGCTCCCAACAAGTAAAAGAAGAATGAGAAATCTTTTTGGGTTTTCATTTTAATTTCTACTACAAGCATAAAAATTAAACTAACTAATTTGTTTGTTTTTTCTTAAGGTTTATCAAACACACAAGAAGAAAGCGAGAAAAAGGAAATTAAACTAACATGGATAATACAATGAAAGAGTATGAGCACCGACGACTAGAATTGTGTGTGGACATGAATGTAAAGTCGGTGAGAAATACGTACTCCCCCAAGCTTAGACTTTTGGCCTAAGTTGGTATAATGCCAAGGACCGCTGCTAGTCTCCCAGGTGTACTGGGAGGTGTAATCAGGATACCACTCGCTGGCCATCTTCGGGTCCCACTGGTAAGATGATGCACGAAGGGTCCAGTGCAGGTTCCGGCTCAGGCTCAGGTTCTGGAGTGGATGCTTGGCCTCAATGAGCGTACACCGCTTCCGGTGTGACAAGAAAATTATCTGCAATCAAATCAAACAATAGAGGTGCAGGCAAAATAATAGTCTCATTGTGTTTCTTATTAAATCTCAGGTTATACAAGAGCATCTTATCTTTGTTGTCAACAATGAACTCGTGTGCTACCATGCTCTTGTAATCTAAAATGTAAGGAGGCAATTTTGTCTCCTCTTTCTCATGGTGCCTAATAGGTATCTCAAAATGTCTAGCAAGACGTGAAGCATAGATACCTCCAAAGATGGGGCCTTTTGTACGATTTAGGCTTAGCCGTTTAGAAATGACGGCGCCCATACTAAAACTATTATCTCCAAACAAGGCATGGTGAAGAATGATAATATCAGGAACATTGAAGTTTCCACTATTTTCACGACCTATCAAGCATCTACTAGCAAATATGGCAAAGTAGCGTAAAGCAGGAAAGTGTATGCTAGAGATTCTCGCATCGGAACCCTTCTTTGGACCCCCTACAGTGATAGTGTTAACAAAGCCATCCACATCTTTACGATGGGGTTCCTCTAAATTTCCTTCAAAGGGTATCCTACATACCACGCAAAAATTATGTAAAGACATTTCCCTGAATTCATCATATAAATGAAATGATACTGAAGGTGGTGACTTCTTAGGATAATAATAAACGTTTTGCACAAAAGTATTAGTGAGTAAGAGATACTGATCGATCCGGTCGTGGAGGAAATCGGTGAGGCCTGCATTCTCGATCAAAGAATAAAATTCTTCATGAATTCTAGCTTCTTTCAAGAAATTATCGCATGGCCATTCACACGGTCGTACTTCCGCTATGCGAGGAAGATTATACTTGGCTTTTTCCTTCTCTTTAGCTTGTTTTTCCTGGGAGCCTTGGCTAGAAGAGCCCCTCAAAAGTCTCCTTAACATTTTCTGAAAATTTCTGAAATTTTAGTAACTTCAAAATAAAAGTGAATAAAACTAAACAAGATTGATAGCAACTACTCCTACCAAGTGCCTAAAGCCTATATCATGCATTAGAATTACTTGGGACCTCATAAATTTAACATGCAAGCTCAAGAACATGGTCACCTATGCAGCAAAAATTTGCAATGAATAAAGCACTAGAACAAAAATTATTGGACCAATGGAGGAGTCACATACCAAGCAACAATCTCCCAAAGCAGTTTTCGGAATGGAGCTTTGAGCAAGGAGATTGAAAATCGCAACAAAATGAGTTAGAACTCGTGCTTGAGCTGGATGAGGATTTTTTTGGGGAAGAAGATGGAGTGTGTGTGTGCTGGCATAAGGGGAGGGGGCCACCAGGGGCCCACGAGACGGGGGGCGCCCCCAGGGAAGGTGGGCGCGCCCTCCACTCTCGTGGCCTGGTGCTTGCCCCTCCTATAGTGATTTCAGTGCCTAAAATCCTCAAATATTCCATAAAAAATCATACTAAATTTGCAGGGCATTTGGAGCACTTATATTTTCGAGATACTTTTGAATGCACGGATAATTCAGAAAACAGACAGATAATACTATTTTTGCTTTATTTATTCTAAATAACAGAAAGTAAAAAGAGGGTACAGAAGGTTGTGCCTTCTAGTTTCATCCATCTCGTGATCATCAAAATGAATCCACTAACAAGGTTGATCAAGTCTTGTTAACAAACTCATTCCGAATAACACGGAACCGGAAAAATTTCGAATAACACTGAGTTACCTCAACGGGGATATGAACATCCCCAACAATAAGAATATCATACTTTTTCTTGACAGTAGGAAGAGGAAATTCACAACCTCCAATAATAATAGTTGGAACTTTCCAATAGAATTGATGCTATGAACTTGAGATTGTTTGCTCGGAAAGTGTACCATATGCTCATTACCATTAACATGAAAAGTGACATTGCCTTTGTTGCAATCCCCTGCAGTATTGAAAAAGGTTATACCAAGGATAATCGACATACTATTGTCCTCGGGAATATCAAGAATAACAAAGTCCGTTAAGATAGTGGCATTTGCAACCACAACAGGCACATCCTCACAAATACCGACATGTATAGCGGTTGATTTATCAGCCATTTGCAAAGATATTTCAGTAGGTGTCAACTTATTCAATTCAAGTCTACGATATAAAGAGAGAGGCATAACACTAACACCGGCTCCAAGATCATATAAAGCAGTTCTAACATAATTTCTTTTAATGGAGCATGGTATAGTTGGTACCCCGAGGTCTCCAAGTTTCTTTGGTATTCCACCCTTAAAAGTGTAATTAGCAAGCATGGTGGAGATTTTAGCATCCGTATTTTTCTTTTATTTGTAATGATATCCTTCATATACTTAGCATAAGGATTTACTTTAAGCATATCAGTTAAGCGCATACGTAAGAAGATAGGTCTAATCATTTCAGCAAAGCGCTCAAAATCCTCATCATCCTTTGTCTTGGATGGTTTAGGAGGAAAGGGCATGGGTTTCTGAACCCATGGTTCTCGTTCTCTATCGTGCTTCCTAGCAACAAAATCTCTCTTATCATAACGTTGATTCTTTGATTGTGGGTTATCAAGATCAACAACAGGTTCAATCTCTACATCATTATTTTTGCTAGGTTGAGCATCAACATGAACATTATCATTAACATTATCACTAGGTTCATGTTCATCACCTGATTGTGTTTCAGCATCAGAAATAGAGATATCATTGGGATTCTCAGGTGTCTCTACAACCGGTTCACTAGAAGCATGCAAAGTCCTATCGTTTTTCTTTTTCTTCTTTTTAGAAGAACTAGGTGCCTCTAAGTTATTTCTCTGAGAATCTTGCTCGATCCTCTTAGGGTGGCCTTCAGGATACAAAGGTTCCTGAGTCATTCTACCGGTTCTAGTAGCCACTCTAACATCAAAGTCATTTTTATTATTTAATTCATCAAGCAAATCATTTTGAGCTTTAAGTACTTGCTCAGCTTGAGTAGCGACCATAGAAGCATATTTGCTAACGAGTTTAAGTTGACCTTTAACTCTAGCCATATAATCACTCAAGTGTCCTATCTCGAAAGCATTATTCTTTAACTCTCTACTAACATAGGCATTAAAACTTTCTTGTCTAGCCATAAATTCATCAAATTCATCTAAGCAAGGACTATGAAATTTAGTAGAGGGGATTTCAACTTTATCATATCTATAGAGAGAATTTACCTTTACTACCTGTGTCGGGTTATCAAGACAATGTGGTTCTTCAATAGGCGGTATATTAAGACCATGTATTTCTTAAATAGGTGGTAAATTCTTAACATCTTCAGCTTTAATACCTTTTTCTTTCATTGATTTCTTTGCCTCTTGCATATCTTCAGAACTGAGAAATAGAACACCTCTCTTCTTTGGAGTGGGTTTAGGAATAGGCTCTGGAGTTGGCTCAATTGGTTCAGGAATTGCCTCAGGAATTGGCTCAGGAAGAGTCCAATTATTTTCATTAGTCAACATATTATTCAATACTAATTCAGCTTCGTCGACTGTTCTTTTCCTGAAAACACAACCAACACAACTATCCAAGTAGTCCTTGGAAGCATTGGTTAGTCCATTATAAAAGATATCAAGTATTTCATTTTTCTTAAGAGGATGATCAGGCAAAGCATTAAGTAATTGGAGAAGCCTCCCCAAGCTTGTGGGAGGCTCTCTTCTTTGATTTGCACAAAATTATATATTTCCCGCAAGGCAGCTTGTTTCTTATGAGGAGGGAAATATTTAGCAGAGAAGTGATAAATCATATCCTGGGGACTACGCACACAACCAGGAGAAAGAGAATTAAACCAAGTCTTAGCATCACCCTTTAATGAGAATGGAAATATCTTAAGGATAGAATAATAGCGAGACTTCTCATCATTAGTAAACAGGGTGGCTATATCATTTAACTTGGTAAGATGTGCCACAACAGTTTCAGATTCAAGGCCATAAAAAGGATCAGATTCAACTAAAGTAATAATCTCAGGATCAACAGAGAATTCATAATCCTTATCAGTAACACAGATAGGTGAAGTAGAAAAAGCAGGGTCAGGTTTTATTCTAGCATTAAGAGATTGCTGCTTCCATTTAGCTAATAACTTCTTAAGATCATATCTATCTTTACAAGCAAAGATAGCTCTAGCAGCTTCCTCTTCCACAACATAAGCCTCAGGAACAACAGGTAATTCATAATCAGGGGAGAACTTTCATCATCACTATCATCAATAATTGTATCTTCAATAGTTTCATTCTCTCTAGCCCTAGCAAGTTGTTCATCAAGAAATTCACCTAATGGCAAAGTAGTATCACGCAGAGAAGTAGTTTCATCATAAGTATCATGCATAGCATAAGTGGCATCATCAATAACATGCGACATATCAGAATTCATAGCGGTAGCAGGTTTAGGTGTCACAAGCTTACTCAAAACAGAAGGAGAATCTAGTGCAGAGCTAGATGGCAGTTCCTTACCTCCCCTCGTAGTTGAGGGAAAAATCTTGGTTCTTTCATCTTTCAAGTTCCTCATAGTGATCAACCGATATAAATCCAAAGTGACTCAAAGAATAGAGCTATGCTCCTCGGCAACGGCGCCAGAAATTAGTCTTGATAACCCACAAGTGTAGGGGATCGCAACAGCTTTCGAGGGTAAAGTATTCAACCCAAATTTATTGATTCGACACAAGGGGAGGCAAAGAATATTATTGAGTATTAGTAGTTGAGTTGTCAATTCAACCACACCTGGATAACTTAGTATCTGCAGCAAAGTATTTAGTAGCAAAGTAGTATGATAATAAAGATAACGGTAGCAAAAGTAATATTTTTGGGTTTTGTAGTGATTGTAACAATAGCGACGAAAAAGTAAATAAGCGAAACACAAGATGTGAAAAGCTCGTAGGCATTGGGTCAGTGATGGATAATTATGTCGGATGCGATTCCTCATGTAATAGCTATAACATAGGGTGACACAGAACTAGCTCCAGTTCATCAATGTAATGTAGGCATGTATTCTGTATATAATCATACGTGCTTATGGAAAGGAACTTGCATGACATCTTTTGTCCTACCCTCCCGTGGCAGCGGGGTCCTAGTGGAAACAAAGGGATATTAAGCCTCCTTTTAATAGAGAAGAGGAACAAAGCATTATCACATAGTGAATAAATGAACTCCTCAAACTACGGTCATCACCGAGAAGTATCCCGATTATTGTCACTTCGGGGTTGTCGGATCATAACACATAATAGGTGACTATAGACTTGCAAGATAGGATCAAGAACACACATATATTCATGAAAACATAATAGGTTCAGATCTGAAATCATGGCACTCGGGCCCTAGTGACAAGCATTAAGCATAGCAAAGTCATAGAAACATCAATCTCAGAACATAGTGGATACTAGGGACCAAACCCTAACAAAACTAACTTGATTACATGGTAGATCTCATCCAACCCATCACCGTCCAGCAAGCCTATGATGGAATTACTCACGCACGGCGGTGAGCATCATGAAATTGGTGATCGAGGATGGTTGATGATGACAACAACGACGAATCCCCCTCTCCGGAGCCTCGAACGGACTCCAGATCAGCCCTCCCGAGAGAGATTAGGGCTTGGTGGCAGCTTCGTATCGTAAAACATGATGAAACTTTCTCTCTGATTTTTTTCATCGTGAAACAGAATATATGGAGTTGGAGTTGAGGTCGATGGTGCCTCAGGGGGCCCATGGGACAGGGGGCACGACCAGGGGGGTGGGCGCGCCCCCCACCCTCGTGGACAGGGTGTGGGCCCCCTGGTCTTGATTCTTTCGCCAGTATTTTTTATATTTTCCAAAAAGTGCCTTCGTGGATTTTCAGCACATTTTGAGAACTTCTGTTTTCTACACATAAAACAACATCATGGCAGTTCTGCTGAAAACAACGTCAGTCCGGGTTAGTTTCATTCAAATCATGCAAGTTAGAGTCCAAAACAAGGGCAAAAGTGTTTGGAAAAGTAGATACGTTGGAGACGTATCACCCACCACCCACTTCATAGCCACTGTCGAGGACTTAACCGACATGCTCGATTACGGCTCTGAAGACATCAACGATATGGACGAGATGCC
The DNA here is from genome assembly GCF_002162155.2 of Triticum dicoccoides. Lineage (NCBI taxonomy): Eukaryota > Viridiplantae > Streptophyta > Magnoliopsida > Poales > Poaceae > Triticum > Triticum dicoccoides. Next base: position 336,415,570 of record NC_041381.1, on the reverse strand, counting down.
GGTGAAGAGCAGGCCCAAAACCTGCTGTTCACCGGACGCTGGACGGCCAGCTCTTCGTATGACGTGTACATGGTGGATACACCCAAAGAAGGTAACAGTGATAACAAGAAAAATCCAGTTGAGGATACACCTCCTAAGATACAACCAAAGCGTCAATGTGAGCGGCGCCGCTCTAAATCACATCGCGGAAAAGACAGCAACACCGGCACCAGAGATAACAATACTCCGGACGATGCCGAAGACCAAGAAAACCCCGTCAAGCCAACCTCCAAACAAGACGACCGGGAACATGGGAAAATTAGCCTTGATGAACAGGCTGCAAGCGAAGACTCGGAGGACAGTAATTACCTTCCACTCTCTAAGGATGAGGTGAGCCTCGGTGACGAAGACTTTATCGTGCCTGAAGAACCCCTTGAGAAGGAGCGCTTTAAGCGCCAGCTAATAGCCACTGCAAGGAGCCTGAAAAAGAAACAACAATAGCTTCAAGCTGACCAAGATCTGCTCAACGACAGGTGGACTAATGTCCTCGCAACCGAGGAATACGGCCTCGGGCGCCCAACCAACAGTTACCTGAAGCGTAAGCTGCTACCTCAATTCGACGACGAGGCGCTGGTGCCCGTACCATCAGCGCGTAACACGGCAGACCGACCACCACGTGGTCATGACAAGACGACAGCTCAGGCCGAACACCAGCCCGCACTACCTCGCCGTAAAGGTAGAGACACAACAGCTTGGGGATATACATATGACCTACGGCAGGACCTGGAAAATAGAGCAGGTCAGACCAGATCGATCTACGGATCGCGAGGGCGTGCCCCGACGTGGGAGGACGGATTTCTAGCTGGGCGCGACAAACACAACCACATTCTGGCCAAAAGTCGCAGACGGACTCCATCCAAACTGCATCACGACTTGGCCCGATATAGAGGCGCCACCCACCCTCTCTACTTCACTGACGAAGTAATGGAGCACGAATTCCCAAAAGGGTTTAAACCCATGAACATCAAATCATATGATGCAACAACAGATCCCACAGTATGGATTGAGGACTTTCTTCTCCATATTCATATGGCTCGCAGCGATGATCTCCATGCCATCAAATACCTCCCGCTAAAGCTCAAAGGACCAGCACAACATTGGTTAAACAGCCTGCCAGAAAACTCTATTGGCAGCTGGGAGGACTTGGAAGACGCCTTCCACGACAACTTCCAGGGTACATACGTCCGACCTCAGGATGCCGATGACTTGAGTCACATAGTTCAACAGCTCGGAGAGTCGGCCAGGAAATTCTGGACTAGGTTCCTAACTAAAAAGGACTAGATCATCGACTGTCCAGATGCCGAAGCCCTAGCGGCCTTTAAGCATAGCAGCAGCAATGAATGGATCGCCTGACACCTCGGCCGAGAGAAGCCGAAGTCCATGGAAGCCCTCACGGCACTTATGACCCGCTTTTGTGCGGGCGAAGATAGTTGACTAGCCTGTAGCAATAATAATGTGAACGAACCTGGCACCTCCAAAGCCAGAAATAGCAATGGCAAGCCCCGACGCAACAGACACAAGCGTCGAAGCAACGGTGACAATACCGATGACACGGAGGTCAATGCCAGATTTAGTGGCTCCAAGTCCGGTCAGCGGAAGAAGCCATTCAAAAGAAGTAATCCGGGCTCATCCAGCTTGGACCGAATACTCGATTGTCCATGTCAGATCCACAGCACCCCCGATAAACCCGCCAATCATACCAACAGAAGCTGTTGGGTCTTTAAACAAGCCGGAAAGTTAAATACCAAGAACAAGGAGTAGGGGTCACCAAGTGAGGACGATGACGAGGAGCCCCATCCACC
>NC_041381.1:336335653-336413363 GCF_002162155.2 Triticum dicoccoides | reverse complement strand
CAAGTCAAAACGGTGACATGATATACGTTACTCATATCCCCAAGAGGGAACGAAAACGCACGCTCAGGGACGTCTATGCGATAGAGCCAGCCGCCCCAAAGTTCAACCCATGGTCATCTTGCCCGATCACTTTCGATCGCAGGGACCATCCGACCAGTATTCGTCACAACGGGTCAGCCGCACTGGTCCTCGACCCAATCATTGATGGATTCCACCTCACGTGAGTCCTCATGGACGGTGGCAACAGCCTTAACCTGCTCTATCAGGACACAGTCCGCAAGATGGGCATCGATCCATCAAGGGTCAAACCCACAAAAACTACCTTCAAAGGAGTAATACCAGGTGTAGAGGCCCGCTGCACGGTCTCAATCACATTGGAAGTCATCTTCGGATCGCCGGACAACTTCCGAAGCAAAGACTTGATCTTCGACATCGTCCCCTTCCGCAGTGGCTATCACGCACTGCTCGGACGAACCACATTCGCTCGCTTAATTGCGGTGCCACATTATGCCGACCTCAAACTTAAGATGCCCGGTCCATGTGGTGTCATAACAGTCAATGGAAACACGGAACGCTCCCTTCGTACCGAGGAGCGCACCGTGGCCCTGGCAGCGAAAGTACAGATTTGCCTTATCAAGCAGAACATCAATTCGGTGGCCAAGCCCCCGGGCAGTTTTAAACGAGTCCGGACTACTCTGCAGCATGACAGTCCACTTTGTCAGGAGTTCGACTAGCAATTCGGCCTCCGTCCCTGTCCCTACCAAATGGTGGCGTACTTACCGCACGTACATAATTATGCACTCAAAATACCATGGGCAAAGACAGAGGAATAACGCAATAGTGGTCCACAATACGGCTCGACCTTACCTGGACACACATACTTTCCCTTTTTCTTTCTATCCTTTTCAGGTTTCTTTTTCACAGGCCCCTCATAACGGCCTGATTGTCGATCCTTTCGAAGGATAAACATACCAAGGAAGCAAGATGCATAGACGTGTGGCCAAATATCTAGGTGATCTTCTTGACGATCACTTCGCCTGTTTTCAGGACCCGCATGCAGCCTTTCCCTTGGTCTCGGCATGTTAAATAGCCCTATTGCTTATCGCATTGTTTGTACAAATACGCTTTGACGTATCAATCAAATTATAATGGAAATAGTTTGCGGCCCAACATATGTGGCACTGGCTTACTCCTTCATTACATTTCGTTATTCTTATCGACTGCACCCGTACACTTTGGTATGACTTAACTCGCCAGGGGCTCCATTGCGCTCCATACGTTGGCAACAAGTCCGAACCCTTTTTATAGTATAGTTTGGCGCCCCGATATTGCATTATATGCATCGGCTCCGAATCATGTCTTTGGTCAATAGTTGGGTTGCCCGGCTCCTGTGCCTGCTACCTTACGTTCCATCTTATCGGCTAGGGTAGTAAAGGGAGAACTACTGCGATTTTGTTTCTGGTTTATCCGGATAAACACCTCAGTAGAGAAAGCCGAAAACTAGCTGTCATGATGCGGCGAGAGCTGGTCAGCTATTCGGAGGCTAAACATAAATCTCTTGCGATTTTTTCCGCATCATGCGATGGATAGGCCTTCACCTGATCAGATGTCTATAGCACCCTAGTCCGGATAAACAAATACTAACTAGGGGCTGCGCCTACACTCCTATTGTGAAAATCCTATGGCTAAGTGAGGGTGATAAAGCCACATAGTCCGATTGCCTGATTCGCTGCGCTAAACACCTCCTTCAAGGACCAAACTCTTGGGTCAAGTGTGTTTAGGTTCCAACTCGAACACCCCCGTACTACCTACATGGGGGCTGAAGCCGATGACTGGGCAACTCACAGATTTAATAAAGGGCCGCAGAGGAGGATTTTTTTTCAAAAAACAACAAGCAATATATTACATATAGGCTTTGTTCCATAATACATGACTGATAACAAGAATATATTCATTCAAAGATAATGTCCTTCTCACACTGGCCCTCCATAATGCGAGATCCTTCCAGTACATCATCAAAATACAGCTTGGGCTTGCGGTGCTCTTTGCCCACAGGCGGTCGCTCGGTCACAAGCTTGATGGCGTTCATCTTCGCCCACTGTACCTGGACATGGGCGAAGGCTATCCATGCACCTTCAATGCAGACCGACCGCTTTATGGCATCAAGCCGAGGGAAGGAATCGACCAGCCGCTTCACGAGACCAAAGTGGCTGCTAGGCATGGCTTTGGCAGGCCACAGATGGATTATCAAATCCTGCATGGCCAATCTGGCCACCCTATGTAGCTCGGTCAGCTGTTTCAGCTGATCACTGAGGGGCACCAGATGCTCTGGCGCAAGGTATTGTGACCAGAACAACTTCTCCGTCGAGCTCCCCTCTTTGGCTCGGAAGAACTCCGCAGCATCAGCAACACTGCGAGGCAAATCCGTAAATGCTCCTAGATAACTCCAAATCTGGGTCAGTAGGAGGTACCTTTTCTTCACAAATTTGCTCTGCATAATAAAGGCCTTACCCGCCGCAATCTACTTGGCCTCCTGGATTTCTCGGAGGGTTCCCTGGGCTTCAACCCGGGCCTCTTGTGCGCTTTGGCGGGCCTTAGCAAGTTCGGCCTCTTGGTCCGTAATCTTGCGCTCCAAGGACTCACATTTCTTTATGGCGTCCTTGAGCTCCTGCTGAACCTCCCCGACCCTTGACTCGTGCTTCTTGCGGGCGGCTTGTTCCTTCTCCACTGTCTTCTGGGCCTCGGCCAACGTGTTCTTGAGGGACTCCACCTCGGTCGGAGCTCCTATGAAACATCATAATAATATGATCAACACAAATAATTCATATCATTTTAGATCTGCATAGGCCATTGCATACCTTGCTTGCCACCTAGCTGTCTTTTAACACGGCCGAGCTCTTCGTCGGCCTGCTCCAGACTCTGCTTCAGTTTGGAGACTTCGGCAGAATGGGAGGTCGTAGCCAGCATCGAAGCCTGTTTATTCACATAGACACATGTGATTAGTCTCCTGCGAAAATTATTCGATCCTTTGTCCGGCCTTTCTTTCCGAACACAGGGGCTACTGTCTATACTACGACATTCTTTTTGCATAATTACATCACATACCTCAAAGCCTGTTAGAAGGCTGGCGCAGGCTTCGGTCAGTCTGCTCTTGGCAGACTGAACCCTCTCAACCACCGTACCCATAAGGATACGGTGTTCCTGCACAATGGAAGCAACTCGCAGCGCTTCTAGTAGAGTATCCGGTGCCTCTGGATGGACAGAGGTCACCGGCGGAATAGGTGCATCTCCTTCTTTAGAAGGAGGCTACTTACCTGATTCCGGAGCCGTATGGGCCTCCGGAAGGGTCCGAATTGAGTATGACCCCCATCACCAGTTTCCAGGGGGATCTGCTCCCCCATGTGTCCGGCGACCAAGGTATCACCCTCTGGTGCCACCCTGGCGGCCTCCTGTACCCCTCCCCGGCCTGGGAAGGTCCTTCCGGACAACACCTCGGTGTCGTCCATCGCCTTGGGGGAGGAGGCCGCTGGAAGTGTCCCGCTGTCCATCACATTTGGATCCAGCGAGTTCCCCGAAGATGAGGATCGCTGGGGGCGGGCGTGAGCCGGACTGCAGCGCATGATTCAACATATTAAAACCACGATGTAAAGAAGCTAGATATATTTGTGTATAAGTACCTTTGAGTACTTATGATTCGGCCAGGGGCTTCTCCTTGGAGCGCCACTCGGAGCTGCTATCAGTGTCCAACGCAGAGTTATTCGCGAGGGAGACCCTCCCCTTCTTGGACGCCTCTGCTTCCAAATCCGTGGAGGCCGCCCTTTTCTTCCTTCCCCCTCAGGAGGAGAGTTGCTTTCCTCCTCCTCGTCGTGGTCTTCGGCGGGGGAGGAGTGGGTTTTGGCGTCTTCGGACATTGCGTCCGAAGTACCTTTACGGCGAATGCCGCTTCTTGCCGCCTGGCCATTCTTCTTGGCCTTCTTCTCCGGTGCCTGGTAGGGCGCCGGAACTAGCATCTTCGTCAGAAGTGGGATTGCTGGGTTTTCAGGTAGCAGAGCCAAACACTAGATCCGCTCCGCCTTCTTTGTCCAGACCTGAAATGATAAATGGAGAAGCTTAGACATCTTACTTGAATGCACAGGTAGAGTATACACCTAGAAATACGAAAAACTTGTCGGACTGCCTGGATGGGTTAGGTTATACCCATGGTCCTCGGTCGTCTTCAGCCACATCTCATTGGCCTTGAAAAGCACCTTCCACATGCCTTCATGCATGGAGCCGAAGAACTGTTGCAAGGTCTGGTGCTTGGCCAGATCAAACTCCCACAAATTGCAAGTCCGGCTTTGGCAAGGAAGGATCCGGCGAAAAAGCATCACCTGGATCATGCTTACGAGCTTAATGTTCTTGTCCACCTTGCTCTTGATGCGCGTCTGCAATGCTATCACCTCATCCAACGAAGCCCAGTCCAGGACCTTCTTTAGCCAGGAGGTGAGCCGCATCGGGGGCCCGGACTTGAATTCGGGAGCCGCGACCCAGCTGGTGTCTCGGGGCTCTATGACGTAGAAGCACTGTTGTTGCCACCCTTTGACGTTCTCCACAAAGGTTCCTTTGGGCTATGTGACGTTGGACAGCTTGCTCACCATAGCACCTCCGCACTCTGCGTGTTTGACCATTCACCACCTTTGGCTTCACATTGAAGATCTTCAGCGATAATCCGAAGTGAGGTGGGATGCGGAGGAAGGCCTCGCACACGACAATGAATGCCGAGATGTTGAGGAAGGAATTTGGGGCTAGATCATGGAAACCTAGCCCATAATAGAACATGAGTCCGCGGACGAAGGGGTGAAGGGGAAATCCTAACCCGCGGATGAAGTGGGGGATGAATACCACCCTCTAATGGGGCTCCGGGGTGGGGATGATCTACCCCTTGGCCGGAAGCCGGTGGGCGATTTCCTGGGCCAAATACCCCGCTTCCCGGAGCTCCGTAATGTTCCCCTCCGTGACAGAGGAAGCTATCCACTTTCCCTGCATTCCAGATCCAGACATGGTTGGAGTGCTTTCTGGGGCCGGAAAGGATGGAAGCTTGGGCGCTGGAGCTCAAGAACGGATGGGCAGAGAGGAAGGAGGCGCGGGTGAAAGAGTGATCCTTATCCTCTTATAAAGGCAGCGAATATCAAGCGCCTCCCCACTCGCCTTAAAACTCGCCTATTCCCCAAGGGTCATGTGGACGGCGCGGTTGGATTACCCACACCCGTATTGATGTGGATCCCGTGATAAGGGGACATGATATCTGCTTTGACAAGACGTGCCAATGAAAACTGCATCTGGAAACATGGAGCGGGAGGCTAAAAACCGATTCGAAATAATAACCGGGCAGGGACGTAATGTCTCGCCCCAAAAATTGTCAATAGATGGGACTTGTTAAATATTATGCTCTTAGCGGCTATGTGTGGTGCCTGTTTTGCAGAGCCGGGCACGTTTTCTGTGTTCGAGGATTACTTTTGGAATATTCGGAGGAGGAACCTGCCTTGCAATGCCGAAGACAATTTGCGTGCCGGACACATCGTCATTAGAGCCCGGTTCAGGGGCTACTGAGGGAGTCCTGGATTAAGGGGTCCTCGGGTGTCCGGGCTATGTGACATGGGCTGGACTAATGGGCCATGAAGATACAAGACAGAAGACTTCTTCCCTTGTCCGGATGGGACTCTCCTTGGCGTGGAAGGCAAGCTTGGCGTTCGGATATGAAGATTCCCTCCTCTGTGAACCGACTCCGTATAACCCTAGGTCCCTCCGGTGTCTATATAAACCGGAGGGTTTAGTCCATAGAGAGGATCATAATCATAATCAGAATCATATAGGCTAGACGGCTAGGGTTTAGCCATTACTATCTCAAGGTAGATCAACTCTTGTAATCCCATATTCATCCAAGATAATCAAGCAGGAAGTAGGGTATTACCTCCATCAAGAGGGCCCAAACCTGGGTAAACATCATGTCCCTGTCTCCTGTTACCTTCGATCCTCAGACGCACAGTTCGGGATCCCCTACCCGAGATCCGCTGGTTTTGACACCGACACCCTCACCATGCCCTGGTTAAAAGCTGAGAAGGTTTGATTTATGTCATCATGCACGCCCTTCATAAATATAACCATCACCGAGGAAGTTCAATGCTTTTGAGAGGGAATCACCAAGATTGAAGGGGAATCCAAATTTCTGTCCTAGTTAGTCATTCGGTTTTTCCCAACAATCAACATACCGCCTCAAATGCAGCATGTTCAAATTTGAAATCTTTCCAAACTCATTTACCATATTTAGGGGATTATGTGCATTTTCTAGGCATTAATTATGCACATAATTCAAATTCGAACGATCGGTTCATGAAAAGGTGCACAAGAACGGTCTGGAAAACCATGCTCGTGCTATTTAGTACATTCTCATGCATTTTACAAGGAATGGGCACATATTTCAAGGAAATGTGTGGCAATAGTCAACCATAAATGTGTCATTTACAAGGTTAACAACTATACAAAAATGAAATACATGCTTGGAAAACATGACGCCTGGTGTGGTGCCATGGTAAGAACTCACCGTGCCCTGGTAAAAATGTCGTCATGCACACCTTTCATAAAATGAACCATCACCCAGGAAGTTTCATGGTTTTTCGTGGGGGAAATCACCAAGATTGAAGGGGGATCCAAATTTCCTTTGTCCTTTGTCTACGAGTTTTTTCTATGATGAACATACAACCTGCAAATCACCGTGTTCAAATTTGGCACTTTTTCGGGTTCATTTGCCATATTTAGGGGATTATGTGCATTTCCTAGGCATTAATGCACATAATTCAAGTTCAAACAATCGGTGCATGAAAGGTCCACAAGAACGGCCTGGAAAACCATGCTCGTGCCATTTAGTAAATTCTCATGCCTTTTACAAGGAATGGACAAATATTTCGATGAAATGTGTGGCAATAGTCAACCACAAATATTTGTTTGTTGGGTTTTCAACTATAGAAAAAATGAAATAAATGCTTAAAAACATGACGCCTAGCATGGTTCCATGGTATGACTTCACCATGCCCTGGTAAAAAATTGAGAAGGTTTGACTTATGTCATCATGCACGCCCTTCATAATTCGAACCATCACCAAGGAAGTTCCAAGATTTCGAGAGGGAAATCCCCAAGATTGAAGGGGAATCCAAATTTCCGTCCTAGTTTGTCATTCAAATTTTTCCAATGATCATCATACCACCTCAAATGCAACGTGTTCAAATTTGACATTTTCCCGGGCTCATTTACCACATTTAGGGGGTTATGTGCATTTTCTAGGCATTAATGGACATAATTCAAATTCGAACAATCTGTGCATGAAAAGGTGCACAAGAATGGTCTGGAAAACCATGCTCGTGTTATTTAGTACATTCTCATGCCTTCTACAAGGAATGGGCAAATATTTCAAGGAAATGTGTGGCAATAGTCAACCATAAATGCGTCGTTTACTTGGTTAACAACTATACACAAAATGAAACACATGGTTGGAAAACATGACACCTGGCGTGGTGCCATGGTATGGCCTAACCATGCCCTGGTAAAAATTAGAGAATGTTTTCCTTATGTCGTGATGCACGTCTTTCATAAATCGAACCATCACCGAGGAAGTTTCATGGTTTTGAGGGGGAAATCACCAAGATTGAAGGGGGGCCAAATTTCCTTCGTCCTTTGTCCATGAGTTTTTTTCTATGATGAACATACAACCTGCAAATCACCGTGTTCAAATTTGGCACTTTTCCGGGTTCATTTGCCATATTTAGGGGATTATGTGCATTTCCTAGGCATTAATGCACATAATTCAAGTTCAAACAATCGATGCATGAAAGGGTCCACAAGAATGGCCTGGAAAACCATGCTCATGGCATTTAGTAAATTCTCATGCCTTTTACAAGGAATGGACAGATATTTCGATGAAATGTGTGGCAATAGTCAACAACAAATGTTTATTTGTTGGGTTTTCAACTATAGAAAAATGAAATAAATGCTTAAAAAACATGACGCCTAGCATGGTTCCATGGTATAACCTCACCATGCCCTGGTAAAAATTTAAGAAGGTTTGGCTTATGTCGTCATGCACTCCCTTCATAAATCGAACCATCACCGAGGAAGTTCCACGCTTTCGAGATGGAAATCCCCAAGATTTAAGGGGAATCCAAATTTTCTTTGTTCTTTGCCCTGGAGTTTTTTTTCTGTGACGAACATACACCCTGCAAATCACCGTGTTCAAATTTGGAATTTTTCTGGGCTCATTTACCATATTTAGGGGATTATGTGCATTTTCTAGGCATTTAGCGCATATAAATCCAATCCAGCTACAGGTGCACGGGTGTGATGTGAGGGACGTGGATTGCCGTTTGATCGTAGCGCATCCTACGGTGCACACGTGTGATCCGCGTGGCTAGGGTTCCGGCCAATCATAACGCAACACACAATAGGCTCAGCGCACACTGTTTCCGGAAGCGATGGAGATGAACCGTGTGCGATAATGAACGAGAAAATTGTAAGGGAAGCCAAATTTCTGTTGTCATTTGTAGTTGAGCTCTTGAATACCACCGCACTGTACGGCTGCCCGGCCCCTCCGTCCCAGAGCTCTCTCCAGGCGTCGTCCATGGCACCGTGGTGCACAGTAACTGGTAAGGAAGCGATGGCATCCCGCCGCACCACGTTCCTCACCGCCCACGACCGCACACATGGTAAGAAAGCGATGGCATCTCGCCGCGCCGAGTTCATCGCCGCCGGCGGCCAGACAATCACATGGGCGCACTTTGAGGCTGCCGCTGCCGAATGGGTGGTGGATCTAAAGGAGGCCAAAGCCGCACAAAAGGAGCGGAAGAAAGCAGTCAAAAAAAGAGAGTCCCACCACCGCAAGAAAAAAGAGGTTGCACGCCGTGGTGAGGAAAGCTTGGTGGAGATCGAAGCACGGTGGGCTGCCGCCTACAAGGTCGGGAAGGAGAACACCGACGTCTGGCTAGCATGCCCCGATGGCAGCATGTGAGAAGCAGTTTAAGTTTTTAGTATTAGAGCAAATTACCAGTAGTACTTTAAGTTTGTAGTATTAACATACAATGTCGGTAAGAGCATCCTTTTGAGGGCTTTGAGCATTGATTAGCATGCGTGCCCGTGTATGTTTTTTTGCGTTAATCATTAGAAGATCACAAAACACACGGTTTCGATGCCGTACCCGTCTGCGTTTTTTTGCGTTAATGACCCATAAGTCAGTTACCTGTGCGATGTTTCCTAATAAACCAGGCATACCATTGACCGAAAAAATCAAGTACACGTGTGCATTTTTTTGGAGACAGGATCTGCCAACTTTCTTTTTTCTCGCACACGAGTATTTTCCGTGCTTCATCTTCGTTGTGTGTTTCCCCTGCCCAAGTTTCAAGTTTCGCAGCGAAATTTTCATTAGGCGCGCGATTTCAGAATTTATTCCTCCAACCACATCCGCACCCCCAGTATCCCCCCCTCGCGCCTCCCCCCATCGGCATCGTCTCAAACCGTCGCCGCCGCAACCACAACTTCAACCACATCTATGTGCTGCTCGGATCCAGTCAGGTAACCCACCGATCTCTATCACGACCCAGCCTGATTGCTTAAATGGTGCCTGCGAAACATCCTCATGCCTCCAAATCCCCACCGCCAGGAGCTGATGGTGGTCCATGGCGTGATGGCCGCTGTGCATGTTGACCCAGAGGAACACCTCGCCTCCGCCCACATGGTGAAGGCTCTGGCCCAGATGAAGTCCCCCGACGACTACCCCCCAGGACTTAACAGGTAAGATCTGACTAGCTAAATCTTACCAATACCACTTGCAATGGCTATGATTTGTACGGTTGATGTATTAAGCATGTCTGTGCCTTGTTTATTTCAGTACTGCACACTGTGTGATTGTTCAAATATTACCGTGTCCAGCTCAATTTCACCAATACCAGCAACAAACTTACAATACACGACTCAGGATATCACTAGAGATGCTGCCCATTTGCTATTTTTAGTGGATGCTAACCCTGTTGTGCTTAACATGCCTGTCCATGTACTTACGCAGGGTCATAACGGCCGATGCTTTTGTTTGTCGTCGAGGTGAGCTGCATCCCATGTCAGTATTTCACACAATTTGTGCAATTGCAGTTTAAGTTCTACCATTTACTAGTTGCCTGTAGGTACACATGTCAGTGGCACCGATCCACGCTTTGACCCGGAGGAACAGCTCACCTCTGCCGTTGCTGACTTTGGGCGGGCTCTGGCCAAGATGAAGTGCCCCAACAACTACCACTCGGGACTTATCATGTATGTACTCACCAGTTCAATCTTACCAATACCAGTTGCAATTAATGGCTATGTTCTGTACGGTCGATGTATTAAGCATGTTCTAGTAAACATGCCTAACACGTTTTTGCTACTTTCCCTACCTTTTTATAGACATCTGGGCCATTCTCTGCTCTGGCAGCACCTGCCTTGTGATGTTTAACTATGCCAATTGCATTTTTATCAGTACCGGTTTCAATGTCTATTAAGCATGTTGCAATTAACAATTGAATCCATTTTTAGAAAGTTGTATTTCAATGGCTACAAACTTACAAAACATCACTTAGGATGTTGTTAAGCCTGTTGCAATTAATAGTTGTATCCATTTTTTAATCTGTACATTTGCTACCATGCTACTCTCTGCAATGAAGATATACTAGAGATGCTGCCCATTTGCTATTTTTGGTGGATGCTAACCCTGTTGTACTTAACATGCTTGTCCATGTACTTATGCAGGGTCATAACGGCCGATGCTGTTGTTTGCCGTCGAGGTTAGATGCATCCCATGTCGTACAGTATTTCACATCATTTGTGCAATTGCAGTTTTCATTTACTGGTTGCCTGTAGGTACACATGTCAGTGGCACTGATCCACGCTTCGACCCGGAGGAACAGCTCGCCTCCGCCGCCGCTGACTTTGGGCGGGCTCTGGCCAAGATGAAGTGCCCCAACAACTACCTCTCAGGACTTACCAAGTATGTACTCACCAGTTCAATCTTACCAATACTAGTTGCAATTAATGGCTATGTTTTGTACGGTCGATGTATTAAGCATGTTGTAGTAAACATGCCTAACACATTTTAGCTATTTTCCCTACCTTTTTATAGACAACTAGGCCATTATCTGCTCTGGCGGCACATGCCCTGTGATGTTTAACACTGCCTATTGCATTTTCATCACTACCGGTTTCAATGGACATTAAGCCTGTTGCAATTAACAGTTGTATCCATTTTTAAAGAGTTGTATTTCGATGGCTACAAACTTACAAAACATGAATTAGGATGTTGTTAAGCCTGTTGCAATTAACAGTTGTATCCATTTTTTAATCCATCCCTTTGCTACCGTGCTACTCTTTTGAAATGAAGATATCACTACAGATGCTGCCGTTTTATTACCATTTGCTATTTTTGGTGGATGTTAACCCAGTTATAGTTAACACTGGCTTTCCATGTACTTACACAGGGCTACATTGGGCGATGCTATTGTTTGCCATCGAGGTTAGCTGCATCCCATGTCTTATACACCATCTATTCCTAAATATAAGTATTTTTAGAGATTCCAATATAGACTACATAAGGAGCAAAATGAGTGAATCTAGATTCTAATCTAAACTATATCTATAATTTTATATACATCCGTATGTAGTTCATATTGAAATCTCAAAAAAGTACTTGTACTTAGGAACATAGGTAGTTGTATTTTACATCATTTGTGCAATCTCGGTTTAGCTTCTAACATTTGCTGGTTGCTTGTAGGTACATATATGAGCGGTACTGATCCATGCTTCGATCCCTTTTGCGTATGGGGCAATGAGATATTCATGAACAAGCGTCAAGTGAGGAAACTAAGAAAGATTTTTAGGTGAAAGAAATGGGTGATTGGAATTAAGCTCTTTATTTATACTTTGTCGAAGACAACAGTGAACTTTAGGATGGTAAGTAATGTGTTGCCTTTTCCCCCTGCCCACAACAAGTTACTCTATTAGACCTCAGTATCTGATATTTTTCTCTTTTCAGTGGTTTCCGAAGCTATTTACTGATGATTACCTTGCAAACTACATGACCGGAGTGGAGGCAACTAAGGTTAAAGTATATAATTCATGATACCATGATAATGCTCTAGAAGTCTTCCTAAAGGCGGTGAAGGATGGACGGGCGATCGTCACAAGGGGTTGGACAAAAGAGGTTCATGCCTATGGCATGCAGGATGGCACATTATGGGCATTCCGCTTCTTCAACATTGTCGGCAGTCAAAATGATTTACACTTGTCTCGTCACCTTTACTGCCTTTAAATACTATGGTTCATCATAGTTAATTGCTGCATAATCCTGTAATTACTGAACATATTGTACTCCAATTTTATTTATGGATTCGTTGTTGAACCATTGTGCTGAGAATTTGAATTGCACGTTTCATATTTCAAAAGTTCCAATTTGAATAATAAATTACATGCAAAAATAAAAAGAGAACACACGGTCATGGAACTTTGCAAATGGTTCTGGCAGTAAAAGCGCTTATGATGGGCAGCCCAATGCCACACAGTTTTCTACATCAAATCGTGTGTGATGTAGTTAATGAAAGCAAACAGTTAACCAAGGCAGAGCCTGTGTGATAGTTACACCGTTCACACACGAGCGTATACATAAAATTGTGTGGGATGTACATACAAATGGAAATGTTTTCCCTGGAGTGACTGTGTGAGATGTACATAAGAGCGGAAATGTATTCCTTGGATTGACTGTGTGTGATATACATACGAACGGAAATGTTTTTCTGGGATTCACCGTGTGGGATGTACATACCTACGGAAATGTTTTCTCGGATTACCGTGTGGGATGTACATACCTACGAAATGATTGGGTTTCGATGCCTCGCCCGATTGCACACGGCCCCAACCTGTGTCCTAGGAGGACCTATCCCCGACGATTTCTGGGTCGTGTGGGAAGGACACCCCTATCACCCACACTCACTTGGTGACGGTTCCAAATGCCGTCGCGGAAATGGGTTAAAAACTGTTTGTGTAGCACTGACGCGTACTAGTGTAGGGCCCATTACGTTCCTTCTGGTCCAAAAAAATCTCCATAAAGTTTCATTGCGTTTGGACTCCGTCTGATATTGATTTCCTGCGATGTAAAAAACATGCAACTGGCACTTGGCACTATGCCAATAGGTTAGTACCAAAAAATGATATAAATTGACTATAAAATGATTATAAAACATCCATGATTGATAATATAACAGCATGGAACAAGGAAAAATTATAGATGTGTTGGAGACGTATCAGCATCCCCAAGCTTACCTGCTACTCGTCCTCGAGTAGGGAAGTGATAAAAACAGAACTTTTGATGTGGAATGCTGCCAATCATGGCATATCATATTCTTTCTTTATAGCATGGACATTTGTACTTTTATATTGTTCAAAGCAATAGTCTAGTTTTGACATGATAATTTAAATACTCCAGCATATCAACAAGCAACCATGTCTTTCAAAATATAAATGCTAACATAAGTTATCCCTAGCCCATCATGCTCAAACATTGATCCATTCATGAAACACACTCGCATATTTGTTACACCCAATACTTAAGTACGATCATATTGCCTCCTAGTTGGTGCTTTTTATAAGAGAAGATGGAGACTCAAATTCAAAATAAATATTGCATAAAGTAAAAGAAAGGCCGTTCGCAGAGGGAAGTAGGGATTTGTAGAGGTGCCAGAGCTCAAAGCGAAAAACTTAGAGATAAAAACAATTTGGGAGGTGTATCCATCCCACCAACGAAAATGACTTTGAGTTCCCAACACTTTCCATGCTAGATATATCATAGGCGGTTCCCAAATAGAAAATAAAGTTTATTCCTTTTTCAACCATACTTTCACTTTCCATGGCTAGCCCTATCCACATTTGCCCTCCATACCAACACTTTCCAAGGAATTCATTATTTGACAACATAAAGTAAATTCATTTTTCATTTCGGGACTGGGCATCCCTAATACCTTTGCCTTACTCTCGTGCAATGACAAGTGAATAAACACTCATCTTGAGAATAACACATCTAGCATGGAAAATAATAGCCACCCCTCACCGCTCTGAAAGCGAAACAAACACACAAAAGAGAAGTTTATTTTGAAAATTAGAGATGGCACATGCAAATTTGCTTAGAACGGCAAAAGAATACCGCATATAGGTAGATATAGTGGAATCATGTGGCAAAACTAGTTTAAAGGTTTTTGGATGCACAAGTAGAGATCATACTTAGTGCAAAATGAAGGCTAGCAAAAGATTGAGAAGCGACCAAACAAGAAACGGATAATCTCATAAGCAAGCATTAAGCACAAATAACACCGAATAATGCACCAAAAGTAGGATATAATTTTGTTGCATAAATATTGACTTTCGTACTTGCATAGGGAATCACAAACCTTAAGACCAATATTCTTACTAAAGCACAATTACTCACCAACATAACTCACATATCACATCATCATATCTCAAAAATATTACTAAGAATCAAGTTTATTTTGTCCAATGATCTTCATGAAACTTTTTATTATATCCTTCTTGGATATCTATCACTTTGGGACTAATTTTCATGTGTTGCTTTTCATAAGCTCAAACAAATATAAGTGAGGATCATGAGCATAAAATTTCTTTCTTTCTCTCAAATTAATTTAAGTGAAGCAAGAGAGAATTTCTTGAAAATTTTACTAACTCTCAAATAAATCTAAGTGAAGCAAGATAGCATTTTTTCAAAAATACTAAAGCACACCATGCTCAAAAAGATATAAGTGAAGCACTAGAGCAAGTCCATTGCTCAAAAAAAATTAAGTGAAGCGTAGAGAGCAATTCTAACAATTCATGACATAATTTTGGCTCTCCCAAGTAGGTGTGTCCAGCAAGGGATCAAGACTTAAAACACAAAATAAAAAAGCAAACACTCATATCATACAAGACACTCCAAGCAAAACACATATCATGTGATGAATAAAAATATAGCTTCGAGTAAAATACCGATGGTCGTTAGAAGAAAGAGGGGATGCCACTCGGGGGCATCCCCAAGCTTAGTTGGTTGCTCATTTTTGGATAATAGTTTGGGATGCCAGGGCATCCCCAATATTAGGATCTTCTATCCTTTATTCCTTCATCCATCGTAAGATAACCCAAAGCTTGAAAACTTCAATCACACAAAACTCAACAAAACCTTCTTGAGATCGTTAGTAAAAGAAAGAAAATCACTACTATAAGTACTATACAAAACCAATTCATATTTTATTTTTGCATTATATCTACTGTATTCCAACTTTTATATGGCAAAAACTCATCAAAGAAAACCATAGAGCCATCAAAATAAGCACACAACACAAAGAAAACAGAATCTGTCAAAATAAAAAAGTCCGTAGCAATCTGACTATTTCGAAAACTTTTGGAACTCCAAAAATTCTGAAAAAATAGGACGACCTGAGAAGTTTGTATATTAATCTTCTTAAAAAATAATTGGCATTTATTCACGCTCTGGTAAAAAATAAGAATTGTTTTTGCGAGTGCAAAATTTTCTGTTTTTCAGCAAGATCAAACAACTATCACCCAAGAAGATCCTATCGGTTCTACTTGGCTCAAACACTAATTAAAACACAAAAAAACACAATAATAACAGTAGCATAATTGTGTTAACACTCAAGAACAGAAATCAAAAAGCAAAAATAAATTTTATTCATTGGGTTGCCTCCCAACAAGCGCTATAGTTTTACGCCCTTAGCTAGGCATAAAGCAAGGATCTAAGTTTTGTCATCTTTGGTTCGAGATCCATAAGATCTCTCATGATTGATTCATAAGGTGGCATAATTCTTATTCTAGGAAAGTGTTACATACCCTTCCTCAAAGTAAATTGGAACTTAATATTGCCTTCTTTCATATCAATCACGGCACGGATAGTGCGTAGAAACGGTCTACCAAGAATAATTGGACAAGACGGATTGCAATCAATATCAAGAACAATAAAATCTATGGGAACATAATTCCTATTTGCAATAATAAGAACATCATTAATTCTTCCCATAGGCTTTTTAATAGTGGAATCCGCCAAGTGCAAATTTAAAGAACATTCTTCAAGATCGGTAAGACCAAGCACATCACATAAAGATTTCAGAATTGTAGAAACACTAGCACCCAAGTCACACAAAGCAAAACATTCATAATTTTTAATCTTGAATTTGATAGTAGGTTCCCACTCATCATGCAATTTTCTAGGAATTTAAACTTCTAATTCCAATTTTTCTTCAAAAGCTTTCAACATAGCATCAACAATATGTTTAGTAAAAGCTTTATTTTGTTCATAAGCATGGGTGAATTTATCATGGATTGCAACAAAGAAATACAACCAATCAAAGATAAACTATCATAATTAAAGTCTTTGTAATCCAAAAGAGTGGGCACATTACTAGCTAAAGTTTTGACCTCTTCAAACCCACTTTTATCAATTTTCTCAACAAGATTTTCACCCTTCGAAATATCGGGACGCCTTCTAGGTAAAGTTGACTCTTCTCCAGTCCCTTTTTCATTAATATTAACTTTACTAAACAAGGAATCAATAGAAGAAATACCAATCATTTTAAGATCTTCATCACTTTTGCGAAAGAAATCACTAGAAAATGCTTTTTCTAAAAATTCTCTTTTAGATCTAAGCATAGCAGTTCTTTTCTTACTTTCATCTACAGAAACATAAAGAGCTTTAATTGATTCATATAATTTAGGCACAAAAGTTTTCATCTTGAGATTTTCCACATCATGAGCAATTCTATCAACACTTCTAGACAAATCATCAATCTTACTCAACTTTTCTTCTATGGAAGTGTTGAAAACTTTTTGCGTGTTGATAAATTCTTTAATATTGTTCTCAAGATCAGAGGTGTTCCTATTATTATTATAAGTAGGAATTACCATAATTATTAGAGGAATTACTAGGAAAAGGCCTAGGATTAAAATTACCTCTATAAGCATTGTTATTGAAATTATTTCGAGAGATAAAATTCACATCTATGGCATCACTATTTTGCCCAATCGAGGTAGACAAAGGCATATAACTAAAATCAATAGGAGCACATTTACTAGCAACCAATTTCATAAGAGCATCAACTTTTTCACTCAAAGAAGAAATTTCTTCAACCAAATTAACTTTTTTACTAGTAGGAGCTCTTTCGATATGCCATTGTGAATAATTTGCCATGATATTATCAAGCAATTTGGTGGCTTCACCCAAAGTAATTTCCATAAAATGACCACCCGCGGCGGAATCTAAAATATTACGAGAAACAAAATTCAACCCCGCATAATATTTTTGTATGATCATCCAAAGATTTAAGCCATGAGTTGGGAAATTCCTTAGCATCATTTTCATCCTTTCCCAAGATTGTGCAACATGCTCATGTTCAAGTTGCTTGAAGTTCATGTTCTGAGTTCTAAGGGAAATAGTTTTTGCAGGCGGAAAATACTTAGTGATAAAAGCATCTTTGCACTTATTCCAAGAATCAATACTATTGTGAGGCAAAGAAGAGAACCAAATTTTTGCAGATTCACACAAAGAAAATGGAAATAATTTCATCTTCGCCACATCATTGTCCACATATTTTTTCTTTTGCATATTGCATAATTCCACGAAGGTATTAAGATGGGACACGTCATCCTCATTAGGAGTACCGGAAAATTGATCTTTCAAAACAAGATTCAGCAAAGCAGTATTAATATCACAAGACAACGCACTAGTGGCGGGAGGAGCAATCGAAGTGCCGATAAAATCATTGTTGTTGGTATTTGAGAAATCACCCAACTTGGTGTTCTCTTGAGTCATGATGACTACACAACAAGTTGCACTCAAAAACAGATCCGGCAAGAAAACGGCGAACGGAAAAAGAGGGGCGAATAAAACGGCAAATTTTTGTGAAGTGGGGGAGAGGAAAACGAGAGGCAAATATCAAATAATGTAAATTGCGAGGAGATGAGATTTGTGATTAGGAACCTGGTATATGTTGAAGATCCTCCCCGGCAACAGTGCTAGAAATTCCTTTTGATGTCGCTTGAAGCTACGTTGGTATTTCCCCAAAGAGGGAGGGATGATGCAGCACAGCAGCGGTAGGTATTTCCTTCAGATAAGAAACCAAGGTTATCAAACCAGTAGGAGAACCAAGCAACACAACGTAAACAGCCCCTGCACACAGATAACAAATCCTCGCAACCCGACGTGTTAAAGGGGTTGTCAATCCCTTCCGGGTACGACGCCTCAAGATAGGCAAACGGACGTGAGATAAAATTGTAGTAGATTGATAGATCGAACGGCAAATAAAATAAATAAGTGCACCAAGGTATTTTTGTACTTTTGGATTAATAGATCTGAAAATAAATGCAAAGGAAAAGTAGATCGCAAAGGCAAATATATGAGAAAGAGACCCGGGGGCCGTAGGTTTCGCTAGTGGCTTCTCTCGAGAAAAATAACAAACGGCGGGTGAACAACTTACTGCTGGGCAATTGATAGAACTTCAAATACTCATGACGACTGTCAGGACCCCGACTCAATGTCACATCGATCTAGCCTGTAACACCTCATATCACTTTGCGGCCTCACGCACGGTATTCCACGGGTGTCGCCTTACCTTTGCCCGGGACCGTTTGCGCCTTTTGGCACACGTATATGATAGTGTCGCTAGCATCCATATGAAAAGGAGCCCGGGCTGACATGGCTAGTCGTAAACCTAAAGTGGCACAGACTTACAGGGACAGGCATCCATGACCCAGCATCGAACGTGTCAGTCATCAGCGAGTAAGTTCCGGGCTGTAGCACTGGGCTAGCAGGACTCCGGTAAACCGGGCTGTAGCGGGCTAACAGGACTCCGGTACTCAACGCGTGACATTTCCCCGAAGGGACAGACACAGGAACGAAGAAGGACACATGCCGGCCAGCCTAAGTGTTCCAGAGCAGTAGCAAGCTACCATGGCTCAGTGGAAACACTAGGAGACATTTCCCGGTAAGAGAGGCTACTAAAGATAAACAACTAGATAGTCAGATCCCACACATACCAAGCATTTCAATCATACACACAATATGCTCGATATGTGCAAATACAACAAGGCATCACAACATGACTCTATGACACAAGTACTTTATTTAAAGGCTCAGGGAGCCTTACATAGCATACACACAAGTACGGGTCACACGATCCACATTCAAGTCATACAAGCATACAAGCCAATAGCGGAAGTGTTTTGTCTGAGTACAGACAACTAGTAAAATAAAAGAGGCTTGGGTAAGCCTAGGTATACTACATGGTCCTTCACATGCTCAGGATCACCACCTGGGCCTTAGTCTACTCATCGATGTCAACGTCTACGAAGAACCCGTCGGAAGGGGTTGTGGCATCTTCTGAAAAATGTAAATTAAAGCAACATGAGTACAAAGGTACTCAGCAAGACTTACATCAGATCCTACATACATGCACATTATCAAGAAGGGTTGGTGGAGTTATTGCAGCAAGCCAGCTTTGACTCTTGGCTAAGCTATCCTACGAGACTCCAACTTGAAATGGTTTTGCGCACTCGAGTCCACTACTCACCACTTCAATACACTACCGAGGATCCACCTCCGTCTTCCTACGGAAGAGCCATCCTCGGCACTCAGGCTTATCTTGAGGCTTTTAGTAGTTTCCATTTACTTGTCTATGAACTGTATAGGCAGCCAAGTAGTCCTTTACCGCGGACGCGGCTATTCGAATAGATGATGTTAACCCTGCAGGGGTGTAATTCTTCATACACGCTCTCACCACTTACCGCCGTTTACACGACATGTACTCGGCAACCTTCAAGCGGAAGCCCAACGTGGGTGTCCGCCATGACCTACCTAGACACCTAAGTCTCTAGTCCAGGTTTATCGCCTATTTGGGTTCCATCCATGAGGAGATCCGGCCGCAGTTTCGCTCACAGCCCCAAATGATGTGAGCAGGGTTCCCGAGATACCAAACGGGCATCCGGTACACCCGGCCACGTACCTACCGCATCACAGCCCACCCCTACGGTCAGTGCTGTCCACGGCCTCCAGTAGGCTACAAACACCAGAAACCACTTGCAACTCCTGGACAGAAGACTAGGGTGAATAAGAAGCCGAGAGGGTCCATTGGTTTCGGGCCCAATGCATGGTAGTAGCTGAATCTTAAATCACACATACAGATCTCAGTGCTGAAGGACGGCCTCAATGAAACAACCCACCATGTACTCCTACATGGCCTCTCATCGATACCTTTACCAAATCGTGTTCAACACATTACTCTCACACTGACACGATCATTTCACTCTAGCCCATCACCCAGATGAACCAGACCTGACACGACTCTAAGCATAGCAGGCATAGCAAGGTAGGAACAACACAATCATATGGCTCAATCAACTCCTACACATGCTAGTGGGTTTCATCTAGTTACTGTGGCAATGACAGGTCATGCAGAGGAAATGGGTTCAACTATCGCAGCACACAGCAGTTTGAATTGCGTTGTCTTAATGCAGTAAAAGAGAGCAGGAGCAAGAACATAGGATTTTATCGATATGATCAAATGGTTGGTTGCTTGCCTGATGGGTTGGTGCACTGGTATTGTTCTTCGTTGGGGTAATCACGGTACTCCTCGGGGGCAGAACCTGCCGCAGAGAGCACCGATACACAAACATTACCAAACAGTATGCAACAATATGATGCATGCATGAGACATGGCAAAATGAGTGTATTGGGCTAATGCAACTAAGAACAGATGGGTTTGAACTAGTTTGAACCAATGATTCAAAGTTCAAAGTCATAAGTTGCCATTTTAAGTGCTTTATCTTGTTCTGTGATAAACAGCAGGTTAGCTTGTTTAAACATGCATGAAACCAGTACAGATGGAAAGATTGGATTTTTCTGATCATTTTTCATATATTATTTGTTTCATTTGGAGTTACAGATTAATTTGTATGATTTTTTGAAGTTTGTAGCATTTTCTGGAATTTCCTGTGTAAAAATAATTCTGGTAATTAAATTACTGCGTCAGTAATACGTCAGGATGACGTCAGTGGTCAATGGGGCTGGTCCAGGTCAAACTGA
This sequence comes from Triticum dicoccoides, assembly GCF_002162155.2. Classification (NCBI taxonomy): domain Eukaryota; kingdom Viridiplantae; phylum Streptophyta; class Magnoliopsida; order Poales; family Poaceae; genus Triticum; species Triticum dicoccoides. Next base: position 336,392,191 of record NC_041381.1, on the reverse strand, counting down.
CCAGTGGGTCCCACATGTCAGTAGTTAAATAAACTAACTAAATTAAGTTTAAACTAAACTGGGTTAATTAGCAGAGGGGCCCCACATGTCATAGACTTAGGGGAGTCAACCTGGGCCCGCCCTGGTCAAGGTCAAAGTCAAACACGCTGGCGTCTAGCCGCCGGCGAGGCCGAACACGGCGGCGGAAGTGCTTTTGTGCATTCCGGCGACCAAACGGGCGGCGGAAGGCATCTACAAGTAGCTGAGACCGAGCCGCGGCTATTGGTGGTGGTGGTTGAGCTCGGGGTGGCCGGAGACGTCGCCGGCGACGACTTTGGCGGTCGCCGGAGTCGGGTGAAGATGGATCCGACGCTACGGGGCACGGCGAGGCCCGTGGTGAGGTGTGTTGGGCCCCTGGGGACGCGGTGAGTATGTTAGACAAGGTGGGGTGGCCGGTGGTTAGCCGGAGACACGTCGGCGACGAGCTCCGCCACGGCGCGTGCGGGTGAGCTACGTGTGCTTACTGTGGTGCACGAGAGCGAGAGAGAAAAGGGGGAGGAGTTAGCTAAGCTCACGGCGGTCTTGGGGAAGCTGACGGCACGGTCGGGGACGAGCTGGTGCGGCGGCGACGGCGAAGGGGATCTCAAGCGATGGCGGTTCGGTCGAGGTCGGTGCGGTGGCTTCGGGGCACGCGAGCGCTCAGGGCTCGGCTAGCTCGAAGGAGTAGAGGGCGGCGGAGCTTCTGGACACGGTGGCGCGGCGTGGAAACGACGGGGAGCACGTCTACGGCGGCGGTGCAGTGGCGATGGCGTCGGCCATGGCGTGGGAGAGCAAGGGAGAGGAGTTGGGGGCGAATGGATGTGTCCACGGGGTTCGGGGTGCGACGTGGAGACCGTCGAAGCCAGCTAGGCGGCGAGAGGAAGAAGCAGGGCGACGGGCAGCTGCGTGGCGCGCGCTGCTGCCGCCGTCGAGCACCTGCCTGCCTGCCTGGCCGAGCCAAGCAGCTCGCTGGAACGGTGGCTGGGCTGGGCCGGCAGGTGGGCCTCTGGGTGGCGACAGGTAAGCCTTTCCCTTTTTTGTTGTTTCTGTTTTTATTCTGTAAGTTTGTTGAATTGCTAAAAATACCTAGGCAACTCCAAAATTCACCAAACTGCACCTGGTCCTTAGTTGGAATATTTCCAACATGGAACATTTTAGTTTGGGATTATTTGAGCATTTGAAATATTTTTATAAATTTTAAATGCCCAAATTCAAATACTTATGATTTAATTCAAAGACCTTAGGATGACCTAGGAAACTGTGCATCACTTTTGGCAGAGGTTCTGAACCAAGACAAAAATGATGGACATTTTAGAAGGGCATTTCAGGTTCATTGAAAATGTTTTTAGTAAACCCTAGTTGGTTTCAGATGGGGCTGGGGGTTCTGTCATTCCCATTTTCAAATTTCTGTTGAAATAAATAGACATGATCCAACACTCTAATGCATGAACTAGCTAGGGTGTGACAACTCAACCCCACTCAAAAGAATCTCGTCCCGAGATTTAGGTTCCTCCGGAAAAAAGGCAGGATATTCAAGTCAAAGACGATCCTCCCTTTCCCAAGTAGCTTCCTTCTCAGAATGGTGCGACCATTGAACCTTTAGAAACTTAATATTATGCCGTCGAGTGGTAAGCTCGGCTTGATCGAGGATGCGAACAGGGTACTCTTGATATGTGAGATTATCTTGAAGATCAAGCATTTCGTGGTCCACTCCACGGATAGGATCCGAGAAGCAACGCCTGAGTTGAGAAACGTGGAAGACATCGTGGACTTTGGAGAGATGCGGAGGTAGTTCCAATTGGTAGGCAACTTCTCCTCGTTTGGCAAGAATGCGAAAGGGTCCAATGTAGCGAGGAGCCAATTTGCCTTTGATACCGAAACGATGGGTTCCCTTCAGAGGAGTAACCCGAAGGTAAGCCTTCTCGTCAACCTCGTAAGTCATAGCCTTATCTTTTCGGTCATATTGACTCTTTTGACGAGATTGGGCTGTTTTCAACTTTTCACGAACGATGCGAACTTGCTCTTCTGCTTCCTGGATCATATCCGGGCCAAAGAATTTTCTTTCCCCGGTTTCTGACCAGTTAAGAGGCGTTCGACACCTTCGTCCATAGAGAACTTCAAAAGGGGATTTACCCAAGCTAGATTGATAGTTGTTGTTATAAGCAAACTCGGCAAATGGAAGGCATTTCTCCCAATCCATTCCGAATGAGATAACAGAAGCTCGAAGCATGTCTTCTAGGATTTGGTTGACACGTTCTACTTGACCACTTGATTGAGGGTGAAAGGCGGTGCTAAAGGAAAGATGGGTTCCCATAGCGTTTTGGAAACTTTCCCAAAATCGAGAGGTGAAGAGACTTCCTCGATCCGAGTTAATTTCCAGTGGAACACCATGGAGAGATACTATTCGGGAGATGTACAAGTCTGCTAGCTGGCTAGCAGTTATACTCTCGCGAACAGGCAAGAAATGAGCCACTTTGGAGAGACGGTCGATAACGACGAAGATAGCATTATTCCCTCTCTTGGTCCTGGGAAAACCGATGATGAAATCCATGCCAATTTTATTCCATTTCCATTCAGGAATAGCTAAGGGTTGAAGGGTGCCAGCAGGCCGTTGATGCTCTGCTTTTACACGACGACAGACGTCGCAGTTAGCAATATAATGAGCAATTTCTCTCTTCATCCTAGTCCACCAGAATCTTTGGCGTAGGTCCTGATACATCTTAGTGCTACCGGGATGAATGGTGAGAGGAGATTCATGAGCTTTTTTAAGGATCAATCGCCGCAGGTTTCGCACTTTGGGAACCACTAGACGGTTTCCGAAGTATACGACTCCTTGATCATCAACGGAGAAACAATCCGCAACTCCTTTCTTGATGTTTCTTTTGATGCGGGAAATTCCCGGATCTACCTTCTGAGCTTTGATGATCTGATCCATAAGGGTAGGTTTCGCCACCAAGGTAGAAAGGAATCCTTGAGGAACAATGTGAAGGTTAAGCTTCCGAAATTCCTCGTGGAGAAGTGGTTGACTTTGTTGCAACATCAGATTGTTGCAATAAGATTTACGACTTAGCGCATCAGCCATGACATTGGATTTTCCTGGGGTATAAGTTATCCCTAAGTCGAAATCTGTGATCAACTCGACCCAACGTCTTTGCCTGAGATTCAAATCTGGTTGGGTGAATATGTACTTCAGACTTTGGTGATCGGTGTAGATTTCGCAACGATTACCGAGGAGGTAATGTCGCCAGGTTTTGAGTGCATGGACTACAGCTGCAAGCTCTAGATCATGAGTAGGGTAGTTTTCCTCATGTGGGTGTAATTGCCGTGAAGCATAAGCAATTACGTGTCGATCCTGCATGAGAATACAACCTAGTCCTTGTCACGAGGCGTCACAATAGGTAACAAAGTCCTTGGAGAAATTTGGTGGTACCAGTACGGGAGCAGAAGTCAAGCGTCTTTTCAGTTCCTGAAAACTGTGCTCACATTGTGGAGTCCACTCGAACTTTTTATCTTTCTTGAGGAGTTCAGTTAGAGGTTTAGCAACTTTGGAGAAGTTCTCGACAAAGCGGCGACAATAGCTCGCTAAGCCAAGGAAACTCCGAACTTGTTTGACCGATTCAGGTGGAGTCCAATTAAGGACGGCTTGAACTCGCTCGGGATTGACAACAATACCTTTACCAGAAATTACATGTCCTAGATAGGTCACTTCTGGCAGCCAAAATTCGCATTTAGAGAACTTGGCATAAAGGCGGTGCTCTCGAGGTTTCATCAACACTAGTCTTAGATGTTCGGCATGTTCTTCCTCGTTCTTAGAGTAGATGAGTATATCATCGAGGTAGACCACGACGAACTTATCCAAATACTCCATGAAAATTGAGTTCATTAACCGGGAGAAGGTGGCTGGAGCATTGGTTAAACCGAAGGACATGACAGTGTACTCGTATTGGCCGTAACGAGTAACAAAAGCCGTTTTAGGAATGTCCCCGTTCCGGATTTTTATTTGATGGTAGCCTAATCTCAAATCCGTCTTAGAGAAGACTGAGGATCCAGCGAGCTGATCATACAGATCATTCATCCTGGGGAGCGGATACTTGTTCTTAATTGTGACCAAGTTGACAGGTCGATAATCTACAACCATCCGGTCCGTACCATCCTTCTTCTTAACGAAGAGGACGGGGCAAGCCCATGGAGATGAACTAGGACGGATGAAACCCTTTTTCAAGGACTCATCGAGTTGTTTCTTTAGTTCGGCTAGTTCTAGGGGTGCCATCTTATAGGGTCTTCTAGAAATTGGGACAGTTCCTGGAATGATATCTATCACGAACTCAACATCTCTGTCAGGTGGGACACCTGGCAATTCTTCTGGGAAGACATCTGGAAAATCACGGACTAACGGAACGTCTTCGAGGTCTGGCAATGGACTGGCATTAAGAGAATATAGCTGTCGCTTGGATATTCGGGTCAAGACATTGACTATCTTTCCCGAAGGGTGTGTAAGTTGAACAGTTCTAGAGAAGCAATCAATCTTGGCATGATGGGCTGACATCCAGTCCATACCCAAGATGATATTAATATCTGAAGACTTGAGAGCAATCAATGATGCAAGGAAAACAAGTCTGTCGACCTGAATTTCATTATCATGGCTTGCACTAGAAGTTTGCCATCTAGAACCAGGAGTAGAGATTTCCATGGAGGAAGGCATGTCACAGAATGCGGTGTTATGCAAGCGTGCATAATTCTCGGATATGAATGAATGAGATGCTCTAGTATCGAAAAGAACAGATGTCGGGTGGCAATTAACAAGGAGCATACCAAGAACGACGTTGGGATCCTCTTGGGCCTCTTCAGCTGAGACACAATTCACATGGCCACGTGCAGTGGTGGCCGGCTTGGCATAGAACACCTTCCCTGGTGGCTTGCCACGGCCAACAGCTTTTCCAGACTAGTTGGGGTTAGTCTGGGGACAATCGCGCATGTAGTGGCCTGATTCCCCACACTTGAAGCACGTCACGGGGCTGGTGCGTGGAGGAGCATTGTTGGTTGGCCCACCATAGGGCTTAGCTGGTGCAAACTGCTGAACTGGACGAGGCGCCTGATAGGATGGCCTCGGTGTGAATCTGGGTGGCAGGGCAGTGTTAGGCACCCACACCCGACGCTTCTGTGGTCCAGCACCGGATGAGGAACCCATGTCGCGGCCATGCTTGCGTGTTGCTTCGAAATCAGTCTGACCCGTCTCAGCACTAATGGCTTTGTTCACAAGCTTCTGAAAAGAGGTGCACTCATGCAGTCGGAGATCTCGGCAAAGCTCGGGGCTAAGTCCCTTGCGGAACCTTGCCTGCTTCTTGGCGTCAGTGGAGACCTCTTCGGTGGCATAGCGTGCAAGATTACCGAACTCCCTTCTATAAGCGTCCACAGAGAGACGGCCTTGGGTGAAACTGCAGAAGTCCTCACGCTTACGATCCATGAGACCCTCCGGAATGTGATGTTCACGGAAAGCCTCACTAAACTCTGCCCAAGTAGTGACATGGCCAGCTGGGCGCATAGCCATATAGTTCTCCCACCAGAGACTGGCGGGGCCTTCAAGATGATATGCAGCAAAGGTGACCTTATCAGCCTCAGCAACGAGTGCAGAACGTAGCTTGTGAGTAATGCTGCGAAGCCAGTCATCAGCGTCGAGAGGCTCGACGGAGTGGTGGAAGGTAGGTGGGTGTAACTTGATGAAGTCACTGAGCGACACCAAGTTATTCCTCTGATGATGTGTTGTGTTCTGTTCGATGCGCTCCAACAAACGGTTGGTCTCCTGCTTGTTTCTCTCGGCCTCCAGCATAACTTCGGCCAGAGAAGGAGGGTGAGGCAGGTTCGCTTCCCCAACTCTGCTGCCTTCGGCCTGCTCTGGGGGAGCAGGGTTGTTGCGGGTGTTGACCATCCTAGGAAAACAAGACAAGGGTTTAGTACAGGATGATAAGATTCTGACATAGAAATGTAGAATGTAATGGATAACTCGGAATGCGAGATGATCATCCGTATGACATGGTAGATACAGAAACTGCTTCTTTATTCCATCGTCATACACACCATACAAGGTTTAGTACAAGACCAAACAAGGTACTACTACGGTGAAAGGAAAATTACATCTCATCGGAGGCATTCCAAGCTCCTATACATTATTTTTCCTACACCTCCGGAATTGGTACACACTAAGTCATATTCCACAAATCACGCAGGACGGTGGAGATACAACTATTACAATACTAGTGGAACTACTACTAACTCAGACGTCTCCGTAGTAGTTCTCATAGAAGTCTCCTCCATAACCTGGAAGTTCAACGTGAGCGTCCAGAAACAGACGGTCCTGAGGAGCCTGTGGACCATAAGGGCTAGGGTGAGGTCTTGGACCAACAAACGGTGGCCTACGGGGACCACGAGGTGGGGTGATGCCCCCCACATCACGCCAATCCATCATGTCTGGCAGAGCAGATCTAACAGGATACAGGTCTCTCATGTCCATATATCCAGCTTGCACTGCCGGTGCAAACCGAGTCAAAGTGGCCCAATGATCGGCACGGGCGTTGAAAAGCTCCATTCTCAAGGCCCGACTCTCTCGGTCCTTATCCTCGAGCAACTCGGCAGTGGTGCGGGTTAATGAGTCCTCCTGACTGGAATCAGCATAGATAGCCCGGAGATACCCATGCGCTCCAGGAAGTGAAGCTGGCATATACCGGAAGTCGGTGTTGCGAAGCAGGCCAGTCCTGACTCGCATGATGGTCATCATAGAATAGGCAGCATCTTGCACTGCCATCTCAATAGTAACACCGAGTCCATAGGAACAGTGGAGGGGCTCGGTGGAACCAGGATAAGAGGGAAATATCCTGACAGTGTAGAGATACTAACTTTGATTAAAGTCTCGGAACTGCTCTTCGACTGTGTATTCGGGATACCAACGGTAACCCGTCTCGATCATTACCCGGACTAACATAGCCGTATGACCGGCCACGTCGATGCACCTGGTCAGGCGAACCACTTGGTTTTGGTCACGAGTGGCCATCTGAAAGCATAACCACAATGCAAAGGCATTAGAATTTCTAGCAGAATTTGGACAGCATAATGGCTATAAATGCTCAAAAAGGATTTTGAGACATTTTACAAGGAATTGCATAGACACTCAACAATATCATATCGAGGTTCTGGGTCCAACTTAACAACATAACAGGGTAGTAGAACTGAACTAGGCTTGTAACCATCAAACCTATAAGGTACTACTGATTAGTAACACGTGAACCTGATAGAGAGAAGAGATCCTAATCCTTAACCCCCGGTAGAAGAATGGACTGACTCAGATTAGAATGTCATGAGGTAAAGGAGTAAAAAGAGCCTTACGTACCATCCCACAGTCAATTCCCCTACATATAACTAAAGCATTTCTAGACTCAACATCGACCAGTTTGGCTTGGAGAACCTACAGGCAGTCCGGCTCTGATGCCAACGCTGTCAGGACCCCGACTCAATGTCACATCGATATAGCCCGTAACACCTCATATCACTTTGCGGCCTCACGCACGGTATTCCACGGGTGTCGCCTTACCTTTGCCCGGGACCGTTTGCGCCTTTTGGCACACGTATATGATAGTGTCGCTAGCATCCATATGAAAAGGAGCCCGGGCTGACATGGCTAGTCGTAAACCCAAAGTGGCACAGACTTACAGGGACAGGCATCCATGACCCAGCATCGAACGTGTCGGTCATCAGCGAGTAAGTTCCGGGCTGTAGCACTGGGCTAGCAGGGCTCCGGTAAACCGGGCTGTAGTGGGCTAACAGGACTCCGGTACTCAACGCGTGACATTTCCTCGAAGGGACAGACACAGGAACGAAGAAGGACACATGCCGGCAGCCTAAGTGTTCCGGAGCAGTAGCAAGCTACCATGGCTCAGTGGAAACACTAGGAGACATTTCCCGGTAAGAGAGGCTACTAAAGATAAACAACTAGATAGTCAGATCCCACACATACCAAGCATTTCAATCATACACACAATATGCTCGATATGTGCAAATACAACAAGGCATCACAACATGACTCTACGACACAAGTACTTTATTTAAAGGCTCAGGGAGCCATACATAGCATACACACAAGTACGGGTCACACGACCCACATTCAAGTCATACAAGCATACAAGCCAACAACGGAAGTGTTTTGTCTGAGTACAGACAACTAGTAAAATAAAAGAGGCTTGGGTAAGCCTAGCTATACTACATGGTCCTTCACATGCTCAGGATCACCACCTGGGCCTTAGTCTACTCATCGATGTCAACGTCTACGAAGAACCCATCGGAAGGGGTTGTGGCATCTTCTGAAAAATGTAAATTAAAGCAACATGAGTACAAAGGTACTCAGCAAGACTTACATCAGATCCTACATACATGCACATTATCAAGAAGGGTTGGTGGAGTTATTGCAGCAAGCCAGCTTTGACTCTTGGCTAAGCTATCCTACGAGACTCCAACTTGAAATGGTTTTGTGCACTCGAGTCCACTACTCACCACTTCAATACACTACCGAGGATCCACCTTCGTCTTCCTACGGAAGAGCCATCCTCGGCACTCACGCTTATCTTGAGGCTTTTAGTAGTTTCCATTTACTTGAACTGTATAGGCAACCAAGTAGTCCTTTACCGCAGACGCGGCTATTCGAATAGATGATGTTAACCCTGCAGGGGTGTACTTCTTCATACACGCTCTCACCACTTACCGCCGTTTACACGACATGTACTTGGCAACCTTCAAGCGGAAGCCCAACGTGGGTGTCGGCCACGACCTACCTAGACACCTAAGTCTCTAGTCCAGGTTTATCGCCTATTTGGGTTCCATCCATTAGGAGATCCGGCCGGAGTTTCGCTCACAGCCCCAAACGATGTGAGCAGGGTTCTCGAGATACCAAACGGGCATCCGGTACACCCGGCCACGTACCTACCGCATCACAGCCCACCCCTACGGTCAGCGCTGTCCACAGCCTCCAGTAGGCTACAAACACCAGAAACTACTTGCAACTCCTGGACAGAAGACTAGGGTGAATAAGAAGCTGAGAGGGTCCATTGGTTTTGGGCCCAATGCATGGTAGTAGCTGAATTTTAAATCACACATACAGATCTCAGTGCTTAAGGACGGCCTCAATGAAACAACCCACCATGTACTCCTACATGGCCTCTCATCGATACCTTTACCAAATCGTGTTCAACACATTACTCTCACACTGACACGATCATTTCACTCTAGCCCATCACCCAGATGAACCAGACCTGACACGACTCTAAGCATAGCAGGCATAGCAAGGTAGGAACAACACAATCATATGGCTCAATCAACTCCTACACATGCTAGTGGGTTTCATCTAGTTACTGTGGCAATGACAGGTCATGCAGAGGAAATGGCTTCAACTACCGCAGCACACAGCAGTTTGAATCGCGTTGTCTTAATGCAGTAAAAGAGAGCAGGAGCAAGAACATAGGATTTTATCGATATGATCAAATGGTTGGTTGCTTGCCTGATGGGTCGGTGCACTGGTATTGTTCTTCGTTGGGGTAATCACGGTACTCCTCGGGGGCAGAACCTGCCGCAGAGAGCACCGATACACAAACATTACCAAACAGTATGCATCAATATGATGCATGCATGATACATGGAAAAATGAGTGTATTGGGCTAATGCAACTAAGAACAGATGGGTTTGAACTAGTTTGAACCAATGATTCAAAGTTCAAACTCATAAGTTGCCATTTTAAGTGCTTTATCTTGTTCTGTGATAAACATCAGGTTAGCTTGTTTAAACATGCATGAAACCAGTACAGATTGAAAGATTGGATTTTTCTGATCATTTTTCATATATAATTTGTTTCATTTGGAGTTAGAGATTAATTTCTATGATTTTTTGAAGTTTGTAGCATTTTCTGGAATTTCCTGTGTAAAAATAATTCCGGTAATTAAATTACTGCGTCAGCAATACGTCAGGATGACGTCAGTGGTCAACGGGGCTGGTCCAGGTCAAACTGACCAGTGGGTCCCGCATGTCAGTAGTTAATTAAACTAACTAAATTAAGTTTAAACTAAACTGGGTTAATTAGCAGAGGGGCCCCACATGTCATAGACTCAGGGGATTCAACCTGGGCCCACCCTGGTCAAGGTCAAAGTCAAACACGCCGGCGTCTAGCTGCCGGCGAGGCTGAACACGGCGGCGGAAGTGCTTTTGTGCATTCCGGCGACCAAACGGGCGGCGGAAGGCATCTACGTGTAGCTGAGACCGAGACGCGGCTATTGGTGGTGGTGGTTGAGCTCGGGGTGGCCGGAGACATCGCCGGCGACGACTTTGGCGGTCGCCGGAGTCGGGTGAAGATGGATCCGACGCTACGGGGCACGGCGAGGCCCGTGGTGAGGTGTGTTGGGCCCCTGGGGACGCGGTGAGTATCTTAGACAAGGTGGGGTGGCCGGTTGTTAGCCGGAGACACGTCGGCGACGAGCTCCGTAGCGGCGCGTGCGGGTGAGCTACGTGTGCTCGCTGTGGTGCACGAGAGTGAGAGAGAAAAGGGGGAGGAGTTAGATAAGCTCACGGCGGTCTTGGGGAAGCTGACGGCACGGTCGGGGACGAGCTGGTGCGGCGGCGACGGCGAAGGGGATCTCCGGCGATGGCGGTTCGGTCGAGGTCGCTGCGGTGGCTTCGGGGCACGCGAGCGCTCAGGGCTCGGCTAGCTCGAAGGAGTAGAGGGCGGCGGAGCTTCTGGACACGGTGACGCGGCGTGGAAACGACGGGGAGCACGTCTACGGCGGCGGTGCAGCAGCGGTGGCGTCGGCCATGGAGTGGGAGAGCAAGGGAGAGGAGCTGGGGGCGAATGGATGTGTCCACGGGGTTCGGGGTGCGACGTGGAGACCGTCCAGGCCAGCTAGGCGGCGAGAGGAAGAAGCAGGGCGACGGGCAGCTGGGTGGCGTGCGCTGCTGCCGCCGTCGAGCACCTGCCTGCCTGCCTGGCCGAGCCAAGCAGCTCGCTGCAGCGGTGGCTGGGCTGGGCCGGCAGGTGGGCCTCTGGGTGGCGACAGGTAAGCCTTTCCCTTTTTTGTTGTTTCTGTTTTTATTCTGTAAGTTTGTTGAATTGCTAAAAATACCTAGGCAACTCCAAAATTCACCAAACTGCACCTGGTCCTTAGTTGGAATATTTCCAACATGGAAAATTTAGTTTGGGATTATTTGAGCATTTGAAATATTTTTATAAATTTTAAATGCCCAAATTCAAATACTTATGATTTAATTCAAAGACCTTAGGATGACCTAGGAAACTGTGCATCACTTTTGGCAGAGGTTCTGAACCAAGACAAAAATGATGGACATTTTAGAAGGGCATTTCAGGTTCATTGAAAATGTTTTTAGTAAACCCTAGTTGGTTTCAGAGGGTGCTGGGGGTTCTGTCATTCCCATTTTCAAATTTCTATTGAAATAAATAGACATGATGCAACACTCTAATGCATGAACTAGCTAGGGTGTGACAACGATATCCAGGCAATGATCATTATATATGCATCACGCCCAAGATTAGTAGACCGACTCCTGCCTGCATCTACTATTATTACTCCACACATCGACCGCTATCCAGCGACCGCTATCCAGCATGCATCTAGTGTATTAAGTTCATGGAGAAATGGACTAATGCAATAAGAACGATGACATGATGTAGAGATAGCCCCATCATTTTATCCTTAGTAGCAATGATACATACATGTCAGTTCCCCTTCTGTCACTGGGATCAAGCACCGTAAGATCGAACCCACTACAAAGCACCTCTTCCCATTGCAAGATAAATAGATCATGTTGGCCAAAAAACCCAAATATCGGAGAAGAAATACGAGGCTATAAGCAATCATTCATATAAGAGATCAAATAAACTCAAATACTTTCATGGATATAAAAAGATAGATCCGATCGTAAACTCAAAGTTCATCGGATCCCAACAAATACACCGCAAAAAAGTTACATCATATGGATCTCTAAGAGACCATTGTATTGAGAATCAAACGAGAGAGAGGAAGCCATCTAGCTACTAACTACGGACCCGAAGGTCTACAAAGAACTACTCACACATCATCGGATAGGCACCAATGGAGGTGGTGAACCCCATTCGAGATGGTTTCTAGATTGGATCTGGTGGTTCTGGACTCTGCGGCGGCTGGATCAATATTTCATCGACTCCCCTAGGGTTTTGGGAATATTGGGGTATTAATAGAGGAAAGAGGCGGTCCGAGGGGCACCTGAGGTGGGCACAACCCACCAGGGCGCGCCTGGGCCTCCTGGCGCGCCCTGGTGGGTTGTGCCTCCCCTGGGGCACCCCCAGGCGCAGCCAGGGCCCATTACGTTCCTTCTGGTCCAAAAAAATCTCTGTAAAATTTTGTTACGTTTGGACTCCGTCTGATATTGATTTCCTACGATGTAGAAAACATGCAGAAAACAGCAACTGGCACTTGGCACTATGTCAATAGGTTAGTACCAAAAAATGATATAAAATGATTATAAAACATCCAAGATTGATAATATAACATCATGTAACAAGCAAATATTATAGTGCGTTGGAGACGTATCACTCACCACTATGCGTGAGTAATTCCATTGTGGGATTGCTGGACCGTGATGGGTTGGATGAGATTTACCATGTAATCGAGTTAGTTTTGTTAGGGTTTGATCCCTAGTATCCACTATGTTCTAAGATTGATGTTGCTATGACTTTGTTATGCCTAATGCTTGTCACTAGGGCCCGAGTGCCATGATTTCAGATCTGAACGTATTATATTTTCATGAATATATTTGTGTTCTTGATCCTATCTTGCAAGTTATAGTCACCTACTACGTATTATTATCCGGCAACCCCGGAGTGACAATAGTTGGGACACTTCCCGGTGATGACCGTAGTTTGAGGAGTTCATGTATTCACTAAGTGCTAATGCTTTGGTCCGGTTCTCTATTAAAAGGAGGCCTTAATATCCCTAAGTTTCCAATAGGACCCCGCTGCCATGGGAGGGTAGGACAAAATATGTCATGCAAGTTCTTTTCCATAAGCACGTATGACTATATTCGGAATACATGCCTACATTATATTGATGAATTGGAGCTAGTTCTGTGTCACCCTATGTTATAACTGTTGCATGATGAATGCCATCCGACATAATTACCCATCATTGATCCATTGCCTACGAGCTCGTTTCATATTGATCTTTGCTCAGTTACTTTTCCGTTGCCACTGTTACGATTGCTACAAAACTGCTACTGTTACTTTTGCCACTGTTACCGTTACTTCCATACTACTTTGCTACTAAAAACTTTGCTGCAGATATTAAGTCTTTCAGGTGTGGTTGAATTGACAACTCAGCTGCTAATACTTGAGAATATTCTTTGGCTCCCCTTGTGTCAAATCAATAAATTTGGGTTGAATACTCTACCCTCAAAAGCTGTTGCGATCCCCTATACTTGTGGGTTATCAAGACCTTTTTCTGGCACCGTTGCCGGGGAGCATACTCTATTCTTTGAGTCACTTGGGATTTATATATGTTGATTTCTATGAGGAATCTAAAAGACAGCAAAACCAAGATATATCCCTCTACTACGAGGGGAGGTAAGGAACTGCCATCTAGCTCTGCACTTGATTCACCTTCTGTTTTGAGTAAACTTGTGACAACTACTCCTGCTATTGATTCTGATATGTCGCATGTTATTGATGATGCCACTTCTCCTATGCATAATGCTTATGATGAAACTACTTCTCTGCTTGATAATACTGTGTCACTAGGTGAATTTCTTGATGAACAACTTGCTAGGGTTAGAGAGAATGAAATTACTGAAACAGACGATATTATTGAACCTGAAGATTATGATTCTCCCCCTAGATATGAATTGCTTGTTGTACCTGAGGGTTATGTTAGCTAAGCTAAAAGAAAAATCCCTTGAATGCTAGAATGAAATATGATCCTACTTTTGCTACTTCACCTATCTTTGTTACTGATAAGGATTACGAATTCTCTGTCGATCCTGAGTTAATTACTTTGATTGAATCTGATCCTTTCTATGGTTATGAATCTCAAACTGTTGTGGCACCTCTTACTAAATTGAATGATATAGCCACCCTATTTGCTCATGAGGAAAGAATTCGCTATTATTATATTCTCAAATTGTTTCCTTTCTCTTTAAAGGGTGATGCTAAGTTATGGTTTAATTCTCTTGCTCCTAGTTGTGTGCATAGTCCCCAGGATATGATTTACTACTTCTCTACAAAATATTTCCCTGATCATAAGAAACAAGCTGCCTTAAGGGAAATATTTAACTTTGTGCAAATTGAAGAGGAGAGTCTCCAACAATCTTGGGGGGAGGCTTCTCCAATTACTTAATGCTTTGCCTAATCATCCTCTCAAGAAAATTGAAATACTTGATATCTTTTATAATGGACTAACCGATGCTTCCAGAGACCATCTAGATAGTTGTGCTGGTTGTGTTTTCATGGAAAGAACTATTGAGCAACAGCTGAATTGCTATTGACTAATATATATATTGAGTAATGATAATGATTGGACACTTCCTGAACCAACTCCTAAGCCAACTCCGAAGAAAAGGGGTATTCTATTTCTCAGTCCCGAAGATATGCAATAGGCATAGAAATCTATGAAAAAAGGTATTAAAGCCAAAGATGTTAAGAATCTACCTCCTATTGAAGAAATACATGGTCTTGTTAACCCGACACAGGTAGTAGAGGTAAACTCTCTCCATAAATTTGATGAAGGTGATATTCCTCATAATAAGTCTGCTAGGTAATGCTTGGATGAGTTTGATAATTTTATTATTAAACAAGAAAACTTCAATACTTATGTTAGTAGACAATTGAAACGTAATGCTTACATGATTGATCACTTGGGTAATTATATGAGTAGAACTGTTAATGATCTTAAGGTTATTAGTAAACATGCTTCCATGGTTACAACTCAAGTAGAATAAGTACCTAAGGCTCGGGATGATTTGCTTAATGAGTTGAATATCAAGAACAATGATATTGTTGTGAGGGTTATGACTAGAGGTGGTAAAATGACCCAGGAACCTTTGTATCCTGAAGGTCATCCTAAGAGAGTTGAGCAAGATTCTCAGAGAGTTAATACTGATGCACCTAGTCCCAATAATAAAAATAATAAGAAAACTGATAGGACTTTGCATGCTAGTGAACATGCTATAGATACACCTGAGAATCCCAACGATATTTCTATTTTTGATGCTGAGACACAATCTGGTGATGAACATGAACCTAGTGGTAATGTTAATGATGATGTTCATGTTGATGCTCAACCTAGTAATGATAATGATGTGGAGATTGAACCTGCTGTTGATCTTGATAACCCACAATCAAAGAATCAATGTTATGATAAGAGAGACTTTGTTGCTAGGAAACATGGTAAAGAAAGAGAACCATGGGTTCAGAAACCCATGGGCTTTCCTCCTAAGCCATCCAAGCAAAAGGATGATGAGGATTTTGAGCACTTTGCTGAAATGATTAGACCTATCTTTTTGCGCATGCGTTTGACTGATATGCTGAAAATGCCTCCTTATGCTAAGTATACGAAAGATATTGTTACCAATAAAAGGAAGATACCGGAAGCTGAAATTTCCACCATGCTTGCTAATTATACTTTTAAGGGTGGAATACCAAAGAAACCTGGAGATCCGGGATTACCAACTATACCATGCGCCATTAAAAGAAACTATGTTAAAACTACTTTATGTGATCTTGGAGCCGGTGTTAGTGTTATGCCTTTCTCTTTATATCGTAGACTTGAATTGAATAAGTTGACACCTACTGAAATATCTTTGCAAATGGCTGATAAATCAACTGCTATACCCATCAGTATTTGTGAGGATGTGCCTGTTGTGGCTGCAAACATTACTATCTTAACGGCCTTTGTTATTCTTGATATTCCCGAGGATGACAGTATGTCGATTATCCTTGGTAGACCCTTTTTGAATACTGCAGGGACTGTTATTGATTGCAACTAAGGCAATGTCACCTTTCATGTTAATGGTAATGAGCATACGGTACACTTTCCGAAGAAACAACCTCAAGTTCATAGTATCAATTCTATTGGAAAATTTTCAACTATTACTATTGGAGGTTTTGAATTCCCTCTTCCTACTGCCAAAAAGAAATATGATGTTCTTATTGTTGGGGAAATGAATATCCCTGTTGAGGTAACCTAGTGTTATTCAAAAATTCTCCGGTTTCATGTCATTCGAGATAAGTTTATTAATAAGACTTGATCAACCTTGTTAATGGATTCCTTTTGATGAGCATGAGATGGATGAATTTAGAAGCCACAACCTTCTGTACCCACCTTTTACTTCTGTTATTTAGATTAAATAAAGCAAACATAGTATTTTCTATCTGTTTTCTGAATTATCCGTGCAATAAAAAAATGTCCCAAAAATAAAAGTTCTCCAAATGCCCTAAAACTTTATATGATTTTTATAGATTTTTTTAGAATTTTTGGCATTGAACACACACCAGGGGGCCTCACCAGCTGGCCATAAGGGTGGAGGGTGCGCTCTACCCCCCTGGGCGTGCCCCCCGACCTTGTGGACCCCACATGGCGCCCCTCCACTTATTCCAGCACCCATCCACTTTGTCTTTCTCCAGAAAAGATCACTCTGTAGCTCAAACTCATGTTCTTGCTTGTTTTGCTGCCATTTTCGATCTCCTTGCTCAAAGCCCCATTCACAAAACTGCTTTGGGGGATTGTTCTTCGGTATGTGACTCCTCCAATGGTCCAATTAGTTTTAGTTCTAGTGCTTTATTTATTGCAAATTTTTGCTGCTGTGGTGACCTTGTTCTTGAGATTGCATGTCAAATTTGTATGGTCCATAGTAGTTTTGATGCATGAAATGGCCTCTAGGCACTTGTAGGAGTAGTTACTATCAATTTTGTTGAGTTTGGTTCACTTTTATTTTGAGTCACTAAAAATTTCAGAAAATTTCAGAGGAAGAAAATGTCTAAGAGAATGTATCAAGGTGGTTCTTCAAGGAAGCAAGCACCGAGGCTCGCGATACGCGAACCGGACCCTGAACCACCAAGGGAAGCTCAAGTGAAGCCTTGTGAATGGCCATCGGATGAATTTATGGTTCGTGCAAGTTTCAAGGATGAGTTCTATGCATACGTACAAAATGCCGGCCTTGAAGACTTGTTATCACACAAGTGCCTACAATATTATTATCTCATCGATCCTTTTGTGCGGAGAGAGGAGGCAAATGAGTATGAGAGAACAGCGGAGGCCGCTCACCTCCAGGAGGCAGCTCGCCAAGCGGTAGCTGCCGTGGCACAATGCGACCCCAACTATGATTTCAGATATCATCCGGGCCAGTGGTGGCCCTTGACCAACTTAGGCCAAAATCCCAAGCTTAGGGGAGTACGTATTTCTCATCGAAATTACATTCATGTTCAGACACTCATTCTACTTGTCGGTGTTCTTACTTTTTCATTGTATTATACGTGATAGTTTATTTATTTTTCTCGCTTTCTTCTTGTGTGTTCGAAAAACCTTAAGAAAAGCCAAAAAAATTAGTTGTAGTTAGTTTACTTTCTTTGTATGCTTAGTTGTAATATTAAAAGAAACCCCAAAAAGATTTCTCATTCTTCTTTTGTTTGTTGGGAGCTTTCTAGTGTAAATAGTTTTTCTCGTTCTTGTTTTACCTTCTTTAGAAAAACAAAAACTCCAAAAATATTTCAGTGTGTTTCTTTGAAATTCTTTTCTTTTCTTTGGGGGTCGAGAGGAGAAGACCACGATGAAAATGTTGAGTGGCTCTCATATGTATTATTGTTGATCTAACAAAGAGCCCATATTACCTTGTCTTCTCCTTTTAATAAATGTTTGCAGATTCCAGCAAATGCACGTGCACTATTATTATTATCCACACCGTTCGGTCGTGGAAGTGAAAGGCAATAATGACGATATACGATGAAATGATTTAGATGAGGAAAAACTGGTATGAACTCGACCTATCTTGTTTTTGTAAATATAATTAGTTCATCGTTCCTGCTGATTCAGCCTAGGCTGAATGAAGCATGTTTGCAATGACAATTAGATATTATAGTTACTCATGCCATGCTTAATTAGCTAGGAGTTTATAATGGTTTACCTTGCATGCCAACATGAAAATTAAAATGGTTGTGATGTAGTATGATAGGATGGTATCATCCTTTGAATGATTCGAGTGGCTTGACTTGGCACATGTTCGCGCATGCAGTTGAAACAAAATATAGCCTCCATGATATTTATGTTCATGGTGATTTATATCACTACAAAAAAATACACTTCCGTGATGATACGTGTTTGTCAAAGTAGGTCGCATTTTTTGTCATGCATGTACATCCATGACAAATTTATGACAGAATCAAGATAGTCATACCTGTGCTATCGTAGAAGTGTTCCATGACATTACCAAAATTATCATCACGGAAGTGTCCACTTCCATGATGATAAATCGCGCGTCACAGAAGTGCTTTCGTCAAGGGTGAGCGACACGTGGCATCCACCGTAACGGAACACCGTTAAGCTATTGGGTCGGGTTTTGGATCCGATAACCCGTTAACAGCCCCGACCAATGGGGATTTTCCACGTGTAAAATCATCATTGGCTGGAGGAAACATGTGTCGGCTCACCGTTGGGACAGATGTCATCCACTCATTGGACAGAAGGCGCCTATGATACGTCGACACGTGGCACAGCCCAACAGAGGCCCATTCCTATGAAAAGGCCGGCCCGTTTGACTTGGTCAAAAGGTGGCGGGCCGGCCCATGTAAAGCCTTTTAACGGCCAGTTCGCATATACCCATGTATAGCCCGCTAAACCAAGGCCCGTTACGCCCTACCCGAATTAGGCCCAGTAGCATCATCTGGGCCACCCAATATGATTCCAGCCCGTTTTCACTTCTGGCCCATGTATGGCACATGACGTCTTTCGGGCCATATGAGGCCCTATGTAACTCTTGGCCTATTAACAGCCCGTGGTGAAACTGGCCCATAATGAACAGTGTTTTACTTTACACCCATTAACGGCCCGTGGTGAAACTCGCCCGTAATGAACAGTGTATCGCTTTATACCCATTAAGGGCCCGTTATTCCGTTTGTTGGGGAACGTAGTAATTTCAAAAAATTCCTGACGCACATGCAAGATCATGGTGATGGCATAGCAACGAGAGGGGAGAGTGTTCGTCTACGTACCCTCGTAGACCGTAAGCGGAAGCGTTAGCACAACGCGGTTGATGTAGTCGTACGTCTTCACGATCCGACCGATCCAAGCACCGAACGTACGGGGCCTCTGAGTTCAGCACACGTTCAGCTCGATGACGATCTCCGGCCTCCGATCCAGCGAAGCTCCGGAGATGAGTTCCGTCAGCACGACGGCGTGGTGACGATGATGATGTTCTACCGGCGCAGGGCTTCGCCTAAACTCCACGACGATATGACCGAGGTGGAATATGGTGGAGGGGGGCACCGCACACGGCTAAGGAACGATCCGTAGATCAACTTGTGTGTCTATGGGGTGCCCCCCCCACCCCCATATATAAAGGAGCCAGGGGGAGGAGGCGGCCAGCCAAGAAGGGCGCGCCAAGGAGGGAGTCCTACTCCTTCTGGGAGTAGGACTCCCTTCTTTCCATGTAGGAGTAGGAGAAGGGGGGAAAGAGGAGGAAGAGGGGAAGGAAAGGGGGGGCGCCGCCCACCTTCCCTTGTCCTATTCGGACTAGGAGGGGGAGGGGCGCGTGGCCCCCTCCTGGCTCCTTCCCTCTTCTCCCTCGTGGCCCATGTAGGCCCAATAACCCCCCCGGGGGTTCCGGTAACCTCCCAGTACTCCGGTAAAATGCCGATTTCACCCAGAACGATTCCGATGTCCAAATATAGGCTTCCAATATATCGATCTTTATGTCTCGACCATTTTGAGACTCCTCATCATGTCCGTGATCACATCCGGGACTCCGAACAAACTTCGGTACATCAAAACTTATAAACTCATAATAAAACTGTCATCGTAACGTTAAGCGTGCGGACCCTACGGGTTCGAGAACTATGTAGACATGACCTAGAACCATTCTCGGTCAATGACCAATAGCGGGACCTGGATGCCCATATTGGTTCCTACATATTCTACGAAGATCTTTATCGGTCAAACCGCATAACAACATACGTTGTTCCCTTTGTCATCGGTATGTTACTTGCTCGAGATTCGATCGTCGGTATCCAATACCTAGTTCAATCTTGTTACCGGCAAGTCTCTTTACTCGTTACGTAGTGCATCATCCCGTAACCAACTCATTGGTCACATTGCTTGCAAGGCTTATAGTGATGTGCTTTACCGAGAGGGCCCAGAGATACCTCTCCGACAATCGGAGTGACAAAACCTAATCTCGAAATACGCCAACCCAACATGTACCTTCGGAGACACCTGTAGTACTCCTTTATAATCACCCAGTTACATTGTGACATTTGGTAGTACCCAAAGGGTTCCTTTGGTAAACGGGAGTTGCATAATTCTCATAGTTACAGGAACTTGTATAAGTCATGAAGAAAGCAATAGCAGTATACTAAACGATCAAGTGCTAGGCTAACGGAATGGGTCATGTCAATCACATCATTCTCCTAATGATGTGATCCCATTAATCAAATGACAACACACGTCTATGGTTAGGAAACATAACCATCTTTGATTAATGAGCTAGTCAAGTAGAGGCATACTAGTGACTATATGTTTGTCTATGTATTCACACATGTATCATGTTTCCGGTTAATACAATTCTAGCATGAATAATAAACATTTATCATGATATAAGGAAATAAATAATAACTTTATTATTGCCTCTAGGGCATATTTCCTTCAGTCTCCCACTTGCACTAGAGTCAATAATCTAGATTACATAGTAATGATTCTAACACCCATGGAGTCTTGGTGCTGATCATGTTTTGCTCGTGAGAGAGGCTTAGTCAACGGGTCTGCAACATTCAGATCCGTATGTATCTTGCAAATCTCTATGTCTCCCACTTGGACTTGGTCCTGAATGGAATTGAAGCGTCTCTTGATGTGCTTAGTCCTCTTGTGAAATCTGGATTCCTTTGCCAAGGCAATTGCACCAGTATTGTCACATAACATCTTCATTGGTCCCGATGCACTAGGTATGACACCTAGATCGGAAATGAACTCCTTCATCCAGACTCCTTCATTTGCTGCTTCCGAAGCAGCTATGTACTCCGCTTCACATGTAGATCCCGCCACGATGCTTTGTTTAGAACTGCACCAACTTATAGCTCCACCGTTTAATAAAAACACGTATCCGGTTTGCGATTTAGAATCGTCCGGATCAGTGTCAAAGCTTGCATCGACGTAACCATTTACGACTAGCTCTTTGTCACCTCCATATACGAGAAACATATCCTTAGTCCTTTTCAGGTATTTCAGGATGTTCTTGACCGCTGTCTAGTGATCCCCTCCTGGATTACTTTGGTACCTTCCTGCCAAGCTTATTTCTAAGCATACGTCAGGTCTGGTACACAGCATTGCGTACATGATAGAGCCTATGGCTGAAGCATAGGGAACATCTTTCATTTTCTCTCTATCTTCTGCTGTGGTCGGGCATTGAGTTTGACTCAACTTTACACCTTGTAGCACAGGCAAGAAACCTTTCTTTGCCTGGTCCATTTTGAACTTTTTCAAAATTTTGTCAAGGTATGTGCTTTGTGAAAGTCCTATTAAGCGTCTTGATCTATCTCTATAGATCTTGATGCCCAATATGTAAGCAGCTTCACCGAGGTCTTTCATTGAAAAACTTTTATTCAAGTATCCCTTTATGCTATCCAGAAATTCTATATCATTTCCAATTAATAATATGTCATCTACATATAAAATTAGAAATGCTATAGAGCTCCCACTCACTTTCTTGTAAATACAGGCTTCTCCAAAAGTCTGTATAAAACCATATGCTTTGATCACACTATCAAAGCGTTTATTCCAACTCCGAGATGCTTGCACCAGTCCATAAATGGAACGCTGGAGCTTGCACACTTTGTTAGCACCTTTTGGATCAACAAAACCTTCCGGCTGCATCATATACAACACTTCTTCTAGAAATCCATTCAAGAATGCAGTCTTGACATCCATTTGCCAAATTTCATAATCATGAAATGCAGCCATAGCTAACATGATTCGGACGGACTTAAGCATCGCTATGGGTGAGAAAGTCTCATCGTAGTCAACCCCTTGAACTTGTCGATAACCTTTTGCAACAAGTCGAGCTTTATAGACAGTTACATTACCATCAGCGTCAGTCTTCTTCTTAAAGACCCATTTATTCTCAATGGCTTGCCGATCATTGGGCAAGTCAACCAAAGTCCACACTTTGTTTTCGTGCATGGATCCCATCTCAGATTTCATGGCCTCTAGCCATTTTGCGGAATCTGGGCTCATCATCGCTTCCTCATAGTTTGTAGGTTCATCATGGTCAAGTAACATGACTTCCAGAATAGGATTACCGTACCACTCTGGTGCGGATCTTACTCTGGTAGACCTACGAGGTTCAGTAGAAACTTGATCTGTAGTTTCATGATCATTATCATTAGCTTCCTCACTAATTGGTGTAGTTGTCACAGGAACCGGTTCTTGTGATGAACTACTTTCCAATAAGGGAGTAGATACAGTTATCTCATCAAGTTCTACTTTCCTCCCACTCACTTCTTTCGAGAGAAACTCCTTCTCTAGAAAGGATCCATTCTTAGCAACGAATGTCTTGCCTTCGGATCTGTGATATAAGGTGTACCCAACAGTTTCTTTTGGGTATCCTATGAAGACACATTTCTCCGATTTGGGTTCGAGCTTATCTGGTTGAAGTTTCTTCACATAAGCATCGCAGCCCCAAACTTTAAGAAACGACAACTTTGGTTTCTTGCCAAACCACAGTTCATAAGGTGTCGTCTCAACGGATTTTGATGGTGCCCTATTTAACGTGAATGCGGCCGTCTCTAAAGCATAACCCCAAAACGATAGCGGTAAATCAGTAAGAGACATCATAGATCGCACCATATCTAGTAAAGTACGATTACGACGTTCGGACACACCATTTCGCTGTGGTGTTCCAGGTGGCGTAAGTTGCAAAACTATTCCATATTGTTTCAAGTGTAGACCAAACTCGTAACTTAAATATTCACCTCCACGATCAGATTGTAGAAACTTTATTTTCTGGTGACGATGATTTTCCACTTCACTCTGAAATTATTTGAACTTTTCAAATGTTTCAGACTTGTGTTTCATCAAGTAGATATACCCATATCTGCTCAAATCATCTGTGAAGGTGAGAAAATAACGATACCCGCCGCGAGCCTCAACATTCATTGGACCACAAACATCAGTATGTATGATTTCCAACAAGTCAGTTGCTCGCTCCATAGTTCTAGAGAACGGTGTTTTAGTCATCTTGCCCATAAGGCACGGTTCGCAAGTACCAAGTGATTCATAATCAAGTGATTCCAAAAGCCCATCAGTATGGAGTTTCTTCATGCGCTTTACACCGATATGACCCAAACGGCAGTGCCATAAATAAGTTGCACTATCGTTATCAACTCTGCATCTTTTGGTTTCAACACTATGAATATGTGTATCACTACTATCGAGATTCAATAAAAATAGACCACTCTTCAAGGGTGCATGACCATAAAAGATATTACTCATATAAATAGAACAACCATTATTCTCCGATTTAAATGAATAACCGTCTCGCCTCAAACAAGATCCAGATATAATGTTCATGCTCAACGCTGGCACCAAATAACAATTATTCAGGTCTAAAACTAATCCCAAAGGTAGATGTAGAGGTAGCGTGCCGACCGCGATCACATCGACTTTGGAACCGTTTCCCACACGCATCATCACCTCGTCCTTGGCCAGTGCTCGCTTATTCCGTAGTCCCTGTTTCGAGTTGCAAATATTAGCAACAGAACCAGTATCAAATACCCAGGTGCTACTACGAGCTCTAGTTAGGTACACATCAATAACATGTATATCACATATACCTTTGTTCACTTTGCCATCCTTCCTATCCGCCAAATACTTGGGGCAGTTCCGCTTCCAGTGACCAGTCTGCTTGCAGTAGAAGCACTCAGTTTCAGGCTTAGGTCCAGACTTGGGTTTCTTCTCTTGAGCAGCAACTTGCTTGTTGTTCTTCTTGAAGTTCCCCTTCTTCTTCCCTTTGCCCTTTTTCTTGAAACTAGTGGTCTTGTTGACTATCAGCACTTGATGCTCCTTCTTGATTTCTACCTCCGCAGCTTTTAGCATTGCGAAGAGCTCGGGAATAGTCTTGTTCATCCCTTGCATATTATAGTTCATCACAAAGCTCTTGTAGCTTGGTGGCAGTGATTGGAGAATTCTGTCAATGACACTATCATCCGGAAGATTAACTCCCAGTTGAATCAAGTGATTATTATACCCAGACATTTTGAGTATATGTTCACTGACAGAACTATTCTCCTCCATCTTGCAGCTGTAGAACTTATTGGAGACTTCATATCTCTCAATCCGGGCATTTGCTTGAAATATTAACTTCAACTCCTGGAACATCTCATATGCTCCATGACGTTCAAAACGTCGTTGAAGGCCCGGTTCTAAGCCGTAAAGCATGGCACACTGAACTATAGAGTAGTCATCAGCTTTGCTCTGCCAGACGTTCTTAACGTCGTCAGTTGCATCAGCAGCAGGCCTGGCACCCAGCGGCGCTTCCAGGACGTAACTTTTTTGTGCAGCAATGAGGATAATCCTCAGGTTACGGACCCAGTCCATGTAATTGCTACCATCATCTTTCAACTTTGCTTTCTCAAGGAATGCATTAAAATTCAACGAAACAACAGCACGAGCCATCTATCTATAAACAAACATAGACAAGCAAAATACTATCAGGTACTAAGTTCATGATAAATTTAAGTTCAATTAATCATATTACTTTAGAACTCCCACTTAGACAGACATCTCTCTAGTCATCTAAGTGATTACGTGATCCAAATCAACTAAACCATGACCGATCATCACGTGAGATGGAGTAGTTTTCAATGGTGAACATCACTATGTTGATCATATCTACTATATGATTCACGTTCGACCTTTCGGTCTCCGTGTTCCGAGGCCATATCTGCATAAGCTAGGCTCGTCAAGTTTAACCTGAGTATTCCACGTGTGCAAAATCTGGCTTGCACCCGTTGTAGATGGACGTAGAGCTTATCACACCCGATCATCACGTGGTGTCTGGGCACGACGAACTTTGGCAACGGTGCATACTCAGGGAGAACACTTCTTGATAATTTTAGTGAGAGATCATCTTAAAATGCTACCATCAATCAAAGCAAGATAAGATGCATAAAGGATAAACATCACATGCAATCAATATAAGTGATATGATATGGACATCATCATCTTGTGCTTGTAATCTCCATCTCCGAAGCACCGTCGTGATCACCATCGTCACCGGCGCGACACCTTGATCTCCATCGTAGCATCATTGTCGTTTATGCCATCTATTGCTTCTACGACTATCGCTACCACTTAGTGATAAAGTAAAGCAATTACAGGGCGTTTGCATTTCATACAATAAAGCGACAACCATATGGCTCCTGCCAGTTGCCGATAACTTCGGTTACAAAACATGATCATCTCATACAATAAAATATAGAATCACGTCTTGACCATATCACATCACAACATGCCCTGCAAAAACAAGTTAGACGTCCTCTACTTTGTTGTTGCAAGTTTTACGTGGCTGCTACGGGCTGAGCAAGAACCGCTCTTACCTACGCATCAAAACCACAACGATAGTTCGTCAAGTTGGTGTTGTTTTAACCTTCGCAAGGACCGGGCGTAGCCACACTCGGTTCAGCTAAAGTGAGAGAGACAGACACCCGCCAGCCACCTTTAAGCACGAGTGCTCGTAACGGTGAAACCAGTCTCGTGTAAGGGTACGCGTAATGTCGGTCTGGGCCGCTTCATCTCACAATACCGCCGAACCAAAGTATGACATGCTGGTAAGCAGTAGGACTTGTATCGCCCACAACTCACTTGTGTTCTACTCGTGCATATAACATCAACGCATAAAACCTAGGCTCTGATGCCACTGTTGGGGAACATAGTAATTTCAAAAAATTTCCTACGCACACGCAAGATCATGGTGATGGCATAGCAACGAGAGGGGAGAGTGTTTGCCTACGTACCCTCGTAGACCGTAAGCGGAAGCGTTAGCACAACACGGTTGATGTAGTCATACGTCTTCACGATCCGACCGATCCAAGCACCGAACGTACGGGGCCTCCGAGTTCAGCACACGTTCAGCTCGATGACGATCTCAGGCCTCCGATCCAGCGAAGCTTCGGAGATGAGTTCTGTCAGCACGACAGCGTGGTGATGATGATGATGTTCTACTGGCGCAGGGCTTCGCCTAAACTCCGCGACGATATGACCGAGGTGGAATATGGTGGAGGGGGGCACCGCACACGGCTAAGGAACGATCCGTAGATCAACTTGTGTGTCTATGGGGTGCCCCCCCGCCCCCGTATATAAAGGAGCCAGGGGGAGGAGGCAGCCAGCCAAGGAGGGCGCGCCAAGGGGGGAGTCCTACTCCCTCCGGGAGTAGGACTCCCTTCTTTCCAAGTAGGAGTAGGAGAAGGGGGGAAAGAGGAGGAAGAGGGGAAGGAAAGGGGGGGCGCCGCCCCCCTTCCCTTGTCCTATTCAGACTAGGAGGGGGAGGGGTGCGCGGCCCCCTCCTGGCTCCTTCCCTCTTCTCCCTCGTGGCCCATGTAGGCCCAATAAACCCCCGGGGGGTTCCGGTAACCTCCCGGTACTCCGGTAAAATGCCGATTTCACCCGGAACGATTCCGATGTCCAAATATAGGCTTCCAATATATCGATCTTTATGTCTCGACCACTTCGAGACTCCTCGTCATGTCCGTGATCACATCCGGGACCCCGAACAAACTTCGGTACATCAAAACTTATAAACTCATAATAAAACTGTCATCGTAACGTTAAGCGTGCGGACCCTACGGGTTCGAGAACTATGTAGACATGACCTAGAACCATTCTCGGTCAATGACCAATAGCGGGACCTGGATGCCCATATTAGTTCCTACATATTCTACGAAGATCTTTATCGGTCAAACCGCATAACAACATACGTTGTTCCCTTTGTCATCGGTATGTTACTTGCTCGAGATTCGATCGTCGGTATCCAATACCTAGTTCAATCTCGTTACCGGCAAGTCTCTTTACTCGTTACGTAGTGCATCATCCCGTAACCAACTCATTGGTCACATTGCTTGCAAGGCTTATAGTGATGTGCTTTACCGAGAGGGCCCAGAGATACCTCTCCCACAATCGGAGTGACAAAACCTAATCTCGAAATACGCCAACCCAACATGTACCTTCGGAGACACCTGTAGTACTCCTTTATAATCACCTAGTTACGTTGTGACGTTTGGTAGTACCCAAAGGGTTCCTCTGGTAAAAGGGATTTGCATAATTTCATAGTTACAGGAACTTGTATAAGTCATGAAGAAAGCAATAGCAGTATACTAAACAATCAAGTGCTAGGCTAACGGAATGGGTCATGTCAATCACATCATTCTCCTAATGATGTGATCCCATTAATCAAATGAGAACACATGGCTATGGTTAGGAAACATAACCATCTTTGATTAATGAGCTAGTCAAGTAGAGGCATACTAGTGACTATATGTTTGTCTATGTATTCACACATGTATCATGTTTCTGGTTAATACAATTCTAGCATGAATAATAAACATTTATCATGATATAAGGAAATAAATAATAACTTTATTATTGCCTCTAGGGCATATTTCCTTCACCGTTGGGCCGTTTCCAGCCCATGTTATCTTTCGGCCTTCTCAGAGCCCATTTATTCTTGGGCTCATTTCCAGCATTCGTTTACTTACGGCCCGTTACTGTTCATTTTCGGCTTATGGGCCAAATTCAGCCCATGGTTACAGTCGGCCCGTTTGTGGTCCGTTAACACGTGGGCCATTTTCATAGCGTCATGAAATATGGCCTATTAACGATGGCCCGTTATGGTCGGCCGTTGAACGGACGATTCCAATTCTAGCCTGTTTACAGCCATAATGAAGCCTGTTATTGGCCCATGTTTGGCCAATCGATCATACTGCCTGTATAAGGCCCATTGATGATACGGCCCGTAGAAGGCCCATTGTTTCTACGGCCCGTAGAAGGCCCATTGTTTCTACAGCCCGTAGAAGGCCCACTGTTTCTACGGCCCGTAGAAGGCCCACTGTTTCTACGGCCCGTAGAAGGCCCATTGTTTCTACGGCCCGTAGAAGGCCCATTGTTTCTACAGCCCGTAGAAGGCCCACTGTTTCTACGGCCCGTAGAAGGCCCACTGTTTCTACAGCCCGTAGGAGGCCCAGTGTCACTATAGTAAATATTAGCCCATGGTTATTGTGGCCTAGTTTTAAAAAATAGGTTATTGCAGCCACTAGCAAACCGCGGAAAAAGAACTACAATGACTACAAGCAAACAAATAAACAAGCAACAAGGAAATAAATAAGCAAGCAACTTACGCTAGGCTATCACGGCTATCACACATATTACATCCACTGGGCATCAAAGTTCGCCACCAGTGCAAATAAACGCGCCGACAAAAGAATATACAAAACTGAGAGCACTTCAGAAGGCACTAGGCCTGGCCAGGTCGGGCCCCACAAACAGCTAAAGAAGCTGAGTAGACCTCAGTTGTGTCAACGATAGATGCATCAACACTAGATTTAAGGCATGATGGTGCACATGACAGTCCTCTGACATCTTCATTGCATCTTTGACTTCAAGTCGGAGCTGAGCCAAGGCAAGCCTTTCCGCTTTAAGTTGAGCCTGAAGAAGTCGAACTGATTGAGGCAGCGATGATACGTCTCCGTCATATCTACTTTTCCAAACACTTTTGCCCTTGTTTTGGACTCTAACTTGTATGATTTGAATGGAACTAACCCGGACTGACGCTGTTTTCAGTAGAATTGCCATGGTGTTGTTTTATGTGCAGAAAATAAAAGTTCTCAGAATGTCCTGAAACTCCACGGAACACCTTAGAAAAAATACAGAAAAATCGTCACCAAAGATGAAGGACAGGGGGCCCACACCCTGTCCACGAGGGCGGGGGCGCGCCCCCTGGGCGCGCCCCTACCTCATGGGCCCCCTGGTGGCCCTCCGACGCCAACTCCAACTCCATATATTGGCTTTCGGGGAGAAAAAAATCGGAGAGAAGAAATCACCGCGTTTTATGATACGGAGCCGCTGCCAAGCCCTAATCTCCCTCGAGAGGGCTGATCTGGAGTCCGTTCGGGGCTTCGGAGAGGGGATTCATCGCCGTCGTCATCATCAACCATCCTCCATCACCAATTTCATGATGTTCACCGCCGTGCGTGAGTAATTGCATCGTAGGCTGGCTGGACGGTGATGGGTTGGATGAGATTTATCATGTAATCGAGTTAGTTTTGTTAGGGTTTGATCCCTAGTATCCATTATGTTCTGAGATTGATGTTGCTATGACTTTGCTATGCTTAATGCTTGTCACTAGGGCCCGAGTGCCATGATTTCAGATCTGAACCTATTATGTTTTCATGAATATATGTGTGTTCTTGATCCTATCTTGCAAGTCTATAGTCACCTACTATGTGTTATGATCCGGCAACCCCGAAGTGACAATAATCGGGACCACTCCCGGTGATGACCATAGTTTGAGGAGTTCATGTATTCACTATGTGCTAATGCTTTGTTCTGGTTCTCTATTAAAAGGAGGCCTTAATATCCCTTAGTTTCCAATAGGACCCCGCTGCCACGGGAGGGTAGGACAAAAGATGTCATGCAAGTTCTTTTCCATAAGCACGTATGACTATATACGGAATACATGCCTACATTACATTGATGAACTGGAGCTAGTTCTGTGTCAGCCTATGTTATGACTGTTACATGACGAACCGCATCCGACATAATTATCCATCGCTAATCCAGTGCCTACGAGTTTTCCATATACTGGTTCTCGCTTATTTACTTTTCCGTTGCTACTATTACAATCACTACAAAATACCAAAAACGTTACTTTTGCTGTCTTTACTTTTGTTACTGTTACCACCACTATCATATTACTTTGCTACTAAACACTTTGCTGCAGATACTAAGTTTCCAGGTGTGGTTGAATTGACAACTCAGTTGCAAATACTTGAGAATGTTCTTTGGCTCCCCTTGTGTCGAATCAACAAATTTGGGTTGAATATTCTACCCTCGAAAACTGTTGCGATCCCCTATACTTGTGGGTTATCAAGACCTTTTTCTGGCGCCGTTGCCAGGGAGCATAGCTCTATTCTTTGAGTCACTTGGGATTTATATCTGCTGGACATTATGAAGAACTTGAAAGACGATCGAACTACTATTTTGCCCTCAACTACAAGGGGAGGTAAGGGACTGCCATCTAGCCTTGCACTAGATTCTCCTTCTGTTATGAGTAAGTTTGCGACACCTAAACCTACTACTGCTATGAATTCTGATATGTCGCATTTTATTGATGATGCCACTTCTGCTATGCATGATACTTATGATGAAACTACTTCTATGCTTGATACTACTGTGCCCCTTGGTGAATTTCTTGATGAGCAAATTGCTCGGTCTAGAGAAAGAGAAATTATTGAACCTGAACACGATGATGTTAGTGATGATGAAACTTTGCCTGCTATTCGTGAGGGTTATCTTTTTGATGCTGAATCTTCTGCAGCTATTCTTGCTTGCCAGGATAAACATGAACTTAAGAGGTTGCTAGTTAAATGGAGTAAAGAATCTTTTAGAGATAGGATGAGACCCGACCCTGCTTTTGCTACGTCACCTATCTTTGTTCCTGATCAGGATTATTATGATTTTTCTGTTGATCCAGATATAATTACTTTGGTTAGTGTGATCCTTTTTATGGCTATGAATCTGAAACTGTTGTGGCACATCTTACTAAGTTAAATGATATAGCTGCCCTGTTTACTAATAATGAGAGATCACGCTACCTTTACTTACTCAAAATATTTTCGTTCTCATTAAAGGGTGATGCTAAGATATGGTTTAATTCTCTTGATCCTGGTTGTGTGGAAAGTCCCCAGGATATGATTTATTACTTCTCTGCTAAATATTTCCCTTCTCATAAGAAACAAGCTGCTTTGAAGGAAATATACAACTTTGTGCAAATTGAAGAAGAGAGTCTCCCACAAGCTTGGGGGAGGCTTCTCAAGTTACTTAATGCTTTGCCTGATCATCCTCTTAAGAAACCTGAAATATTTGATATCTTTTATAATGGACTAATTGATGCTTCCAGAGATTACCTGGATAGTTGTGCTGGTTCTCTTTTCAGGGAAAGAACACCGCATGACGCTGAAATTCTATTGAATAATATGTTGGCAAATGAAAATAATTGGGCACCTCCCAAGCCACCTCCTGAGCCAGTTCCTGAGCCAATTACTGAGCCTATTCCTAAACCAACTCCGAAGAAGAGAGGTGTTCTATTTCTCAGTCCCGAAGATATGCAAGAGGCAAAGAAATCTATGAAAGAAAAAGGTATTAAAGCTGAAGATGTTAAGAATTTACCTCCTATTGAAGAAATACATGGTCTTAATTTACCACCTGTTGAAGAAGTATATGATATCAATTACTTATTCAATGAAGAACCTCCCGATATCCCGACATAGGTAGTAAAGGTAAATTCTCTCTATAGATATGATAAAGCTGAAGTCCCTCCTACTAAAATTGCTAGTCAGTGCTTGGATGAGTTTGATGACTTTATGTTTAAGCAAGATGACTTTAATGCTTATTTTGGTAGACAATTAAAACAGAATACCTTTATGATTAAACGCTTGGGTGATTATATGGCTAATATTAGAGGTGAACTTAAACTTGTTAGCAAACATGCTTCTATGGTTACCACTCAAGTAGAACAAGTACTTAAAGCTTAGAAGGAAGTGCTTGCTGAAATGAATAGTAAGAAAAATGATTATGCTGTTAGAGTGGCTACTAGAACTGGTAGAATGACTCAGGAACCTTTGTATCCTGAAGGCCACCCTAAGAGAATCGAGCAAGATTCTCAAAGAAATAATATAGATGTACCTAGTTCTTCTAAGAGGAAGAAAAAGAATAATGATAGGACTTTGCAAACTTCTAGTGAACCTATTGCTGAACCACCTGAGAATCCAAATGATATCTCTATTTCTGATGCTTAAACACAATCAGGTGATGAACATGAACCTAGTGATAATGCTAATGATAATGTTCATGTTGATGCTCAACCTAGTAATGATAATGATGTAGAAGTTGAACCTGTTGTTGATCTTGATAACCCACAATCAAAGAATCAACGTTATGATAAAAGAGACTTTGTTGCTAGGAACATGGTAAAGAAAGGGAACCATGGGTTCAGAAACCCATGCCTTTTCCTTCGAAACCATCCAAGAAAAAGGATGATGAGGATTTTGAGCGCTTTGCTGAAATGATTAGACCCATCCTTTTGCGTATGCGAGTAACTGATGTGCTCAAAACAAATCCTTATGCTAAGTATATGAAGGATATCATTACTAATAAAAGAAAGATACCTGAAGCTGAAATTTCCGCCATGCTTGCTAATTACACTTTTAAGGGTGGAATACCAAAGAAACTTGGAGATCCAGGAGTACCTACTATACCATGCTCCATTAAGAGAAATTATGTTAAAACTGCTTTATGTGATCTTGGAGCTGGTGTCAGTGTTATGCCTCTCTCTTTATATCGTAGACTTGACTTGAATAAGTTGACACCTACTGAAATATCTTTGCCAATGGCTGATAAATCAACTGCTATACCTGTTGGTATTTGTGAGGATGTGCCTGTTGTGGTTGTAAACATTACTATTTTAACAGACTTTGTTATTCTTGATATTCCCGAGGATGATAGTATGTCTATTATTCTTGGAAGACCTTTCCTTAATACTGCAGGGGCTGTTATTGATTGCACCAAAGGCAATGTCACCTTTCATGTTAATGGCAATGAGCACACGGTACATTTTCCGAGGAAACAACCTCAAGTTTATAGTATCAACTCTATTGGAAAAATTCCATCGATTATATTTGGAGGTTTCGAATTTCATCTCCCTACTGTCAAGAAAAAGTATGATATTCTTATTGTTGGGGATTTTCATATCCCCATTGAGGTAACTTAGTGTCTTTCGAAATTTCTCCGGTTCCATGATTATTCAGAATGAGTTTGTTAACAAGACTTGATCAACCTTGTTAGTGGGTTCATTTTGATGATCACGAGATGGATGAAACTAGAAGCACAACCTTCTGTACCCTCTTTATGTTTTCTGTTATTTAGTAGAAATAAAGTAAAATAATATTTTTCTGTCTGTTTCCTGACTTATCCGTGCAATATAAAAATATCCCGAAAAGAAGAGTCCTCAGAATGCCATTCCAATTTAATATGATTTTTTTGGGAATATTTGAGGATTTACTGTGCAAAAAATACCAAGGGGGGGGGCTGCCACCTGGCCACGAGGGTGGAGGGCACGCCCTACCCCCCTAGGAGCGCCCCCTGCCTCGTGGGCCCACGGTGGCCCTCCTCCACTTATTCCTGCACCGATCTTCTTCCTCTGCCTCACACAAACACGAAAAACCAACTCAAGCACGAGTTCCAGCCCCCGTTGCTGTGATTTTCGATCTCCTTGCTCAAAGCACCTCTCGCAAAACTGCTTGGGGAGATTGTTCCTTGGTATGTGACTCCTCCATTGGTCCAATTAGTTTTTGTTCTAGTGCTTTATTCATTGCAAATTTGTGCTGCATAGGTGACCATGTTCTTGAGCTTGCATATCAAATTTATATGGTTCTAAGTAGTTCTAATGCCTTATATAGGCTCTAGGCACTTGTGGGAGTTGTTACTATCAATTTTATTGAAGTTGGTTCACTTTTATTTGAAGTTACTAAAAAATTTAGATTGTTTCAGAAATAATGAAGAAATTTTTGAGGGGCTCGTCGAGCCGAAGCTCTAAGGAAAAACAAAAGGAAGAAGAACAGAAGCCCAAATTTAATTTGCCTCGCACCGCGAAGGTCCGACCGTGTGAATGGCCTTCCGATGACTTCTTGAGGAGAGCCGAGATTTATGAGGATTTCTATTTATTGATTGAGAACACCGGCCTCACCAACTTCCTCCACGACCAACGTCATCAGTATCTCTTACTCACAAATACTTTTGTGCAAAAC
Organism: Triticum dicoccoides; assembly: GCF_002162155.2. Lineage (NCBI taxonomy): Eukaryota > Viridiplantae > Streptophyta > Magnoliopsida > Poales > Poaceae > Triticum > Triticum dicoccoides. The sequence goes on along the minus strand of NC_041381.1, from coordinate 336,357,828 downwards.
TTCTACTTTTCCCCTAAGAAATCACCTCCAACAGTAGAGTTTCATTTATATGACGTTGTTAAAGAGATGACATTAGCTGAATTCTGCGAGGTTTGCAGAATACCCTTTGAGGGCACCTTAGATGAACCCCACCGTAACGAAGTAGAAGCTTTTATTAACACCATCACAGTGGGAGAAACCAGGAAGGTTTCTGATGCAAGGATCACTAGCATACATTTTCCTGTTTTACGTTACTTTGCCTTATTTGCTAGTCGTTGCTTGATTGGACGCGGGAACTGTGGGAACCTTAGTATTCCTGATATTATTATTTTGCTCCATGGTTTATACCGCAATAACTCTGTTAGTATGGGTGGAAATGTTGCTAGACGGTTAAGTCTGAACCGTACCAAGGGCCCCATCTTTGGAGGCATTTATGCTTCACGCCTAGCTGAACATTTTGAAATACCTATTAGGCATGAAGATAAAGAAGAAACAACGCTGCCCCATGTTTATTTAGATTATAAGAGTATGATAGCGCATGAATTTCTTGTTAAGAATCACGAAGGGGGTCTCAAATATAAATTATACTTTGATAAACATCACCCTGAGACTATTACTTTGCCTGCTCCTTCTTTGTTTAACTTGTCTGCAGAACCTCACATCGTTCCGTGGTCAGCTGTTCAAGCCTATCGGAATCCTGCACCAGCCCCGAAACCGGAGCCACAAGATGAGCCTCCACGACTATATGTTTATTCTTGGGATCCAGAGGAGGTTGCCAGCCAGTGGCAGTCAGAGTCTTCTTCGTCACACTATGATCCCAGCTACACCTACGGGTATCCGCCAGGCTATCCCTGGCAATAGACCAACTTAGGCCAAAAGCCTAAGCTTGGGGGAGTACGTATTTCCCACCGACATTACTTTCATGTTCACGCACACACTCATTGCTAGATGTCGGTGCTCATACTCTTTCACTGTAATATCCATGTTAGTTTAAATTTCTTTTTCTAGCTTTCTTCTTGTGTGTTTGATAAACCTTAAGAAAAACCAAAAAAATTAGTTAGTTTACTTTCCATGCTTGTAGTAGAATTAAAAAGAAAAACCTAAAAATATTTCCTGTTCTTCTTTTACTTGTTGGGAGCTTTCCCGTGTAAATAGTTTTTCTTTTCTTTTCTTTTCTTTGGGGGTAGAGAAGACCATATTGAAAATGCTTAGTGGCTCTCATATGCATGATTGTTTATTTAACTTAGAGCCCATATTACTTGTCTTCTCTCTTGAGTTGAATGCTTGCAGATTCCAGCTTAGTCCAATGCACGTGCACTCTTATTATTATACACACCGTTCAGTCGTGCAAGTGAAGGGAATAATGATGATATATGATGGACTTATTGGGATGAGAAAAGCTGGTATGAACTAGACCTCTCTTGTTTTTGTAAATATGATGATTCATCGTTCCTGATTCAGCAATTATGAAGTAAACATATTTGCAATAACATTTAGAGATTATAGTTGCTTGTGCCATGCTGGATTAGCTATGAGTTATAATGGTTTACCTTGCGTGCCAACATGCTATTAGAATGATTATGATGTGGTATGATGGGATGGTATCCTCCTTTAAATGTATTGAGTGACTTGACTTGGCACATGTTCACGCATGTAGTTGAATCAAATCAACATGGCCTTCATGATATTTATGTTCATGGTGGATTATATCCTACTCATGCTTGTATTTGGTGTAAATTAGTTTTAATGCATGTTTACGACTTTTGTCGCTCTCTCAGTTGGTCGCTTCCCAATCTTTTGCTAGCCTTCACCTGTACTAAGCGGGAATACTGCTTGTGCATCCAAACTCCTTAAACCCCAAAGTTGTTCCATATGAGTCCACTATACCTTCCTATATGCGGTATTTACCTGCCGTTCCAAGTAAATTTGTATGTGCCAAACTCTAAACCTTCAAATAAACATTATGTTTTGCATACTCGAATAGCTCATATGTCAACTAGAGCTGCCCTTATCTTCCGTGTTAGGCGGGTTATTCTCAAGAGGAGTGGACTCCGCTCCTCATTCACGAGAAAATGGCTGGTATCCGGGATGCCCAGTCCCATGCTTTATGCAAACTAAATCAAAATAACTGCAAACAAACCTCCCCTTGGGACCCGTTGAATGTTGGAGGCACTCGTTGTTTCGAGCAAGCCATGGATTGATGCTTGTGGAGGAAGGGGAGTATAAACTTTACCATTCTGTTTGGGAACCGCCTATAATCTGTTTAGCATGGAAGATATCGTCGTCTTTTAGTTGTTATGTTGACAATGAAAGTATGTCGCTCAAAATATAATTTATCTCTATTTCAAAACCGAGCTCTGGCACCTCTACAAATCCCTGCTTCCGTCTGCGAAGGGCCTATCTATTTACTTTTATGTTGAGTCATCACCCTTCTTATTAAAAAGCACCCGCTGGAGAGCACACTGTCATTTGCATTCATTATTGTTGGTTTATATTGGGTATGACTTGACTGGATCTCTTTTACCATGAATTACAATGTTTAGTCAGTCCTTGATCTTTAAAGGTGCTCTGCATTTATGTTTTGCGGTCTCAGAAAGGGCTAGCGAGATACCATTTTGTTATATCATGTTATGATTATTTTGAGAAAGTGTTGTCATCCGAGTTTTGTTATTATGGCTCGCTAGCTGATTATGCTATTGATATGAGTAATTGTGAGACCTACGTGTTATTGTGAGTATGGTTAGTTCATAATAATTGCTGAAACTTGAATGCTGGCTTTTCATGTTTACAACAACAAGAGCAAACAGAGTTTGTAAAAGTTTTTCTTTTTCTCTTTCAGTTTGTCAACTGAATTGCTTGAGGACAAGCAAGGGTTTAAGCTTGGGGGAGTTGATACGTCTCCGTCATATCTACTTTTCCAAACACTTTTGCCCTTGTTTTGGACTCTAACTTGTATGATTTGAATGGAACTAACCCGGACTGACGCTGTTTTCAGTAGAATTGCCATGGTGTTGTTTTATGTGCAGAAAATAAAAGTTCTCAGAATGTCCTGAAACTCCACGGAACACCTTAGAAAAAATAAAGAAAAATCGTTACCAAAGATGAAGGACAGGGGGCCCACACCCTGTCCACGAGGGTGGGAGCGCGCCCCCTGGGCGCGCCCCTACCTCGTGGGCCCCCTGGTGGCCCTCCAACGCCAACTCCAACTCCATATATTGGCTTTCGGGGAGAAAAAAATCGGAGAGAAGAAATCACCGCGTTTTATGATACGGAGCCGCTGCCAAGCCCTAATCTCCCTCGAGAGGGCTGATCTGGAGTCCGTTCGGGGCTTCGGAGAGGGGATTCATCGCCGTCGTCATCATCAACCATCCTCCATCACCAATTTCATGATGTTCACCGCCGTGCGTGAGTAATTGCATCGTAGGCTGGCTGGACGGTGATGGGTTGGATGAGATTTATCATGTAATCGAGTTAGTTTTGTTAGGGTTTGATCCCTAGTATCCATTATGTTCTGAGATTGATGTTGCTATGACTTTTCTATGCTTAATGCTTGTCACTAGGGCCCGAGTGCCATGATTTCAGATCTGAACCTATTATGTTTTCATGAATATATGTGTGTTCTTGATCCTATCTTGCAAGTCTATAGTCACCTACTATGTGTTATGATCCGGCAACCCCGAAGTGACCATAATCGGGGCCACTCCCGGTGATGACCATAGTTTGAGGAGTTAATGTATTCACTATGTGCTAATGCTTTGTTCTGGTTCTCTATTAAAAGGAGGCCTTAATATCCCTTAGTTTCCAATAGGACCCCGCTGCCACGGGAGGGTAGGACAAAAGATGTCATGCAAGTTCTTTTCCATAAGCACGTATGACTATATACGGAATACATGCCTACATTACATTGATGAACTGGAGCTAGTTCTGTGTCACCCTATGTTATGACTGTTACATGACGAACCGCATCCGGCATAATTATCAATCGCTAATCCGGTGCCTACGAGTTTTCCATATACTGGTTCTCGCTTATTTACTTTTCCGTTGCTACTGTTACAATCACTACAAAATACCAAAAACATTACTTTTGTTGTCTTTACTTTTGTTGCCGTTACCACCACTATCATATTACTTTGCTACTAAACACTTTGCTGCAGATACTAAGTTTCCAGGTGTGGTTTAATTGACAACTCAGCTGCTAATACTTGAGAATATTCTTTGGCTCCCCTTGTGTCGAATCAACAAATTTGGGTTGAATACTCTACCCTCGAAAACTGTTGTGATCCCCTATACTTGTGGGTTATCAAGCGACTGCACAGAGGTTGTCTCACACCTGCTGGTGAGTAGCTTCAACTCACTGTCTTCATCAAGACAGGACCTTGGGGTCATCTCGCTGTCCTCAAGATGGTTTGGCTCACTATCTTCCCTAAAGTTCTGCCTGGCGTAAGAGATACGACTCTGAAAGAGAAACAAGGAGACACGTAATAGGTTTCACAATTATATAAGCAAATAAATGGATCTGTTCTGCATAAGGAACATGTTTTTATAACTACAATTTGAAATTGGTAGTTGTTGTAAACATCCAGTCAGATGTAAACAGCAAAGCAAACAGCAGTGGAGGCAATGATGCCTATCCAAATCTATACGAGAACAATGTTTGAAGGCTTGAGAAGGATGAACTTACATTACATGTTAACACGGGCTGGACAAAGCCCTTCTCCATGTTGATGGAAGGATAATTCAATAAATTCCCCAAAGAAAATTCTTTATAAGTGTTGCCGTTATTCTACATTTTGCAAAGAGTAAATATAGATCAAATAATATTGGAAGAAACAGAGGATAATGAAGCTCAGGTGCAGACTGATGATACATAATTAAATAGAAATTAATTAAGTACAACAGTACAAGGCAAAAGGGAGAGAGGTACTGACAAGAGCAATGCAGAGCCCATTATTGTTTTGAGATCGTATGATCCTTTGAGCAAGGAGATTCATCTGAAATTAGTTTTCGTACAAGAGAGAAGGTAAGGCACAAGCAGAAATTTAGGAGTTCAAATTTTGAATTGATATCATAGACAGTACCTGACGCTGGGCTCCCAGCAGTTCTAATAGGGGTTTGGCCACTGGAGTAGGGGTAAAGTGTGGTACAGTTGGGCCTGTGTTTTCTGTGGCTGCTGATCTATCTGATTTAACAGGTACCACTACCTTTTCCAAATACCTAGTTTGTACTCCTTGAGGATCTGCACTCACCCTCTTCCTTTTGGACATCTATCATGAAAGAACAACATTTGACTGGAAAAACATAGTGTGACGACACATGGAATAGGTACAGAAAATGGATAGTTATGGCATATACTCATATATGATGCTTAAACTAAGCAGATGGTGTAACAAAGTAGAAGAAATGCAAGAGGTCAGATGCAAAATATGTGCGACCAATACAACTTTGCAAAGTTAGAGCAAGCACCTTGATGGGTGAATAAGATAGGCCATCCTCCACCATGCCAAGTTTGTTAGCCAGTGGATCGTTCCGCAATGTTCCTCTCGTGCGCCCATTCTCATGTTCATTTTGATAATGTTCAATATCTGACATGCATGAAAACATAAAAACAAGTGAGATTTTCTTTGTAATGCAGAAGTGATTCTAATCCAATACTGCCTCCCTGTAAACCCCTTTGTGCTATCTCTGCAATTCTTTTAAAAGATGTCATGCATGCTGTGATTTGTTGTGTGCATTAATATAATGTGGCCTACTACTCAAAATATGAGAGCTCTATAAGTGATGACACTTTGCAGATGATAGCTTCAACATATAGTAAAGAAGAACAAGTCAACCTGACCTGACAGATTCAAAATATACTAAGGGAGAACAACTCGACCTGACCAGTCGACCACAAGAGAAGAGTATCATCTTAAAGAAGAGCAGAAGAGCAAGCAGATTGAAGATATTACAAGTGTTTCAATACAATGTCGGTTGGCCACCCATGATGAACCAGAGCGCATAGAGAAATACTATTCTTTTCGGTCTCTCCATATGTGGCTCACATGCATTTCGAAACTAAAGTAGGAACATTTAGCTAACCAATTAAACATCTCTCAGTTTTACTAATATCAGCAATAATATCAGATATGAATTTGTACAACTAAGCTTGTTTAGCTCGATGGGTGGAGCAGTGCTATTACGACACAAACCACGTAGGCTGATTGTGGTTATCATAAAATGGGGAAAACTAAGCATGATCAGTACAGTGTTGACCGTGGCAGTGGGATGGCAGATCTGAAGCTGCAAACCGCGCAAAGGGTAGTTAGCAACCGGTGTTTGCTTTGAAATAACAACTAAGATTTTGTATGGACAAGAAAGTACGGTCAACAAGTGACAAAGAAATGCAATTATGCTGTCTCTCTATATGTCGCAACATGCATTTGGAAACTCAAGTGGGACCTTTAGCTAACCAATTAAATGTGTCGGTTAACTAATATCAGTATCATATCACAACCATATTTGAACAACTAAGCTTTTGAATTCTGAGTGTTGTGTTGTTTAGCTTGAAGGGTGGAGTAATGCTAGTACAACAGAAAGCACCTATGGAGATCATAGTAGAGTAGATAAAAGGGGAAAACCCTAAGCATCAAGAGAAAAATCAGGAAAGTGGAACTAGCTGGACCAGTGGGTGGCGCACATGCTTTTCGAAACGAATATAGGAACATTAGGTGACCAATTAAACGTTCTCTATTTTAGTGATATGAGCATCATATCAGATTCATATTTCAACATGTAAGCTTTGGGTTGAGGTCTTGAGGAGCAGTGCTAGCACGACACGAAGCACCTACGATGATGGTAGTGAATATAAAGGTGGGAAACCACAAGCTTTACGAGTATAGTGCCCGTGCCATGGCGGATCTGAAGGTGCAAACCGGACAAAGCTACTTCGCAACCAATGTTTGCTTTCAACTAGCCACTACGATTTGGTATGGACAAGAAAAGTACAGTAAACAAATTATGATCAATTTTCCGGGTGATATCAATAACTTAAGCACATATGGAAGAGTACCACCTCTCTTGCGTCGCCGTGTAGGCATATGCTGATACGTTGAGGGTGCTGCGGGTGCGATGGCTGTCGGCGGCAGGGAAGAAGACTTTAGACGGCAGATGGCCAGGTCAGGGGATATATCCTGTTTCCGTGGACGAGGCGGTCGTAGGAGCGGCAACGACAAGGTGGACGACGGCAGCAATGAAGCGAGAGGAGGCGATGAAAGGATCCTGGTCCAGCACCGTGGATGAGAGACATCTATCTCTTCCAGTGGACGACGTTGTAGGGGTAGCGGCTACGGCAAGGTGGAGGATGGGGTGGCGGACGGAGGAGGCTGGCCGCAGTGCGGAGGTTGTCGTGCCGCTGATGGTGTATGAATGGGGAAATGGAGGGGGTGGGGGGCGATCTCAAACTTTGGGACGCGCTTATCTGAAATGGGGGAAACTTACGAACTTATCCCCCGTTTAAAAATTCAGACATCGCGTCGGTTGGGGATAGGACGGTAATCTCGCATCTCCCAAATATTTGCCGGTAACTATTTCGGACGAGGAGAGGGTGTTTTGCCGCCCATGGTTGGCGCCCACGGTGTATGAACGGGGCTGACAGGTAGGGCGGTTGTGTCACGTCTGATGGAAGTTACACATCTGCCCCTATTTAAAACATTAGCCTACATCGATTTCGAACGAGGAGAGTTTGTTTTGCCGCCCACCGTGTATGAATGGGGAAATGGAGAAAGAGACACATATCTTTCGGACGAGCTTGAATCAAATGTGTTTTGCCGCCGCGTTTGGCGCCCACCGTGTTTGAATGGGCTCAGAGGCCGTCGTGTCACGTTTGACTGAAGTTACTAGTCTACCCCTATCGACAGCAGTGTAAATCCGGTCGATAAGGATGTCAAGTGTCAGGGGTAGACAGTAATTTTCATCTCGCAAACACTTGCTTCGGGCAGCCCACAAATTATAGTGGGTGTTTAGCCGCTTCGTTCAAAACTTGGGAGAATTAGCATTCACGTTTGCCCTGGGACCTGGCAAACTAAATTCAAGTCCAGTTTGTATTCGATTACGAATATCCACAGGTAATTATACATTTTGTTATTTATTTTTTCAAAACCACAACAAAGATTTATTTCACCTTTATATATGATTATGATTTAGAAATGCCGTGATCTTCGAATTCAGTAGGTTGGATACACTCTGATTCAAACAGTTATTTCATCCAATACAATATGCTCACACGAAAAACAGTTCACCTTATGTCAATCATACAAGTATTGAGGATTACCTCGCCTAAAAAATTCGGATCATTACAACACATGGACAACATGGAATTCCGGACAACATAGGGGGTCTTGCAACATAATCCATTCAGAGACATGACACAACATGCAAGTACAATAATCTAATGACAATTTTAACTGGCATCTAAAGAAGAATCGGGATTACCTTGGGCTTTAGATAGCAGAAATAGCAGGACCTCCTCCGTCTTCAAATGCAACATTCTTACTTCCTCCAATTCTTGGGTTGCTTGCATAATGTGTGCCACTAATTCCGTAATTTCCAGCCTCAAGATAAAGATTACCTAATTCATGGCAGCCACACCATCTCTTTCTTCCTCTAGTAGAGCCTCAAGCACTATAATATATGTGCTCAGACTGCTCTCCGGCGGTGTTGCCTCTGAACTGCTACCATCTGGTAACATGGATGGCACACTGCTTCCACAAATAGATTCTGGGGTTTTACATTGTGTCCTAGTGTGAACGGCATCCTGAAAGGTTTCCACTAGACATAAGTAAGAGATAGTTATCGTATGATCCAGGCAGTAAGCTTACATGGTAAACGACGGACGAATTATTGCCGAGCATGGCAAACTATATTTAAATGGTTCGAAGCAGCATCAGCCGAAAAGAAATTAAAATGGTAAGATGAAAGTTGAAAGGGAGTGTACAACCGCTATATTTAAGTTGCCAAGGCATCTAAGCAGTTGAAATAATCTGAGAAAGCACTTAACAGTGTGGCCTCATATAAACTACGAAGACATTCTTGTGATGAAGTTGAGAGGAAAAGTGAAGGACTCAAATGAAATAGGCATGCATTTCTTTACGATAGTACAGCAGGCACTGCTGACATATTGGCCAACTCAGGTATAACATAACAACAAACAAGCATTCGAATCAAGCAATACAGCAAAGCAGACAACTGAACTATTTGCAATTCGGTAGGATTACACGTTTCGGGCACAAGCCAAGAAAGCAGCGCACTCGCATTACATTTAACATGTACTAAAACACACTGGCTTACCATATGTTGCTGTGAAGCCTAGATGCTGTTGCAATGTTCTTTGAAGATATCGTCAGCATCCCGTGGTTGCAAATCTAGTTGTTGTAGTTTATTCTGCACCATCTATTTAGGTAAAATTAATTTTAATCGCATGCACTGGTCCGAATTGATCATCAATGGTTCATCTAAACTAATGAAAGAAGGGTGTGTGCATACACGACAATATATCTGCTTCCGTCTATTTTTATGCTTGTTCGAGGTGCCAGCACCAAAAGAACAAATATTTTGCTTGATGGGGTTGGCAGCTCCATAATTAATAGAAGCATCAAATTAGTCATGCAACTTGGGAAGATCAAGAACACACAAACAAGTAATGAACAGAGGCTCGGAGCAGTGATGTAATAGCTAGCATCAGAAAATGTAGGGTAAAACAAACAAAAAGCAGCGGAACCACATGCGAGTTTGCTGATGTGTAATTAAGCATAGAGAACATTAAGCAGTCTGATGGAACCAACAGGTGGCATTAGAACAAAACTAAAGCATATTAACTATATGTGCACTGGTATGTAATTTAACACATGTAACATGTTCACTGCTAGAAGTATGGCCCTACAGGTGCAAGCAGAATAACGCGTCTCATGAAAAACTGAATGATACCCCGAAGAAATTCAAAGGTGCGGTTCTTATGCTAGGAAAGTGCATGTAGGCGCCGGCCGTTGGATAATAGTACCTGATTCTCGGCGGAGTATGGGTATCGTTGTCATACTTGATAGCTAAGGATTGTCGATGGTGCTCGTGTTGCGGTTGAGTTTGGGCCGGTTGTCGCCGTCGCTGAAGCTGCTCCGGTGCTACGGTTGCGGCGCCTGTCGACATACAAGAAAGCTCATCTGTGGTAAGTGAACAGTTTCACGATAAAGAGAAAAACCGAAGGAGTACAAATCAAAATAACCTGATGAGGCTGCAGCATCGGTAAAGCAGGGCCGGTGGAGTTGAATACGACGTCCGTGGAGCGGGTCCGATGAAGTGGACGAAGGCTTCGGCGGGCGCGTTGTATAGTGCTTTCGGTGAGGCGGATCTGTTGCGTCAGACGAGGGCTTGTATGAAGGGCCAGCGAAGGGGCGGACGAGGGAGTTAGTGAAGGGCCTATGCTGTGGTGGAGGGCGCCAGTTAAGCAGATCCGGCGCGGTGGACCATGATGGCAGTCAAGGAGATCTGGAGCGGTGGACAAGCCAGTCGCTGAAGCGGCTCCGGTGAAGTGGTGAGTTGGCAGTTGGGGGTTCCAAGGTGCGGAAGGTAGATCCGGCGGGGTGTGAGGTCCACCGCTGTGGCGGAGGACTAGATTCGGCGGCTTGCCGTGGTTGGGGGGGTCGGGGAGGTGAAGGGGAGGGGCTCTGGGGAAGAATGTTGGGGGCAAAGAGGGGAAAACAATGGAGTTACCAAAGCAGCCCTTTTCCGTTCATGTGGCAGGGGTAAAACAGGAATATCACAGGGCTAAACTTTCGGGCACATGATATTTCGATGTGAGAGGGAAGTTTGAAAGCTTTTGGCGCCTAAAATTATAAGTATTCTGCTCTCGTACGGCCGACTATGATGTCATGGCCGACAATTTGTTTGTTTTGCATGCAAAAAAAATGTGCAAGTTTTGAAAATCAATGTCTCCAACTCGAAACTTAGATTGTCCATTCAATTCAAATATGGATCATTGAGCTACTACAAGCAAATACCATCATACAGTCCAATTCAAATGAAATTCCAAATGTGTTTATCCTAAATATGACGACAAAAGCAAAAATGTGTATGTGTATGAATAAAGTGGATGATTATAAAGTTTGAACATGCCCGTATGTGTATATCTCTAGGTTTGATATATGAATTTGAAATCACAAAATCCCGGCTTAAAAAATGTACCTCCGTTTAAATGAATTACAAAAGCTAATGATGGAGTCGAATTCCAAAATTCCAATCTTAGGTTTGTAATTCTGGTACATCAAGGTATATCACGCATGTTCAAAAGTACTGTTATCTCATAGTACAAACTGTGAAACAAATGGATCAACCATGAGTGCACAATATCTCAATTACGCTAAAGTCCCTCGAATATAGACACCTCACTCTTTATCTGAAGTCAACCCCCCCACCACACACACACACACACACACATAGAGAGAGAGAAGTCTTTCTCTCCCCCAAACACCAACACACGAGCACATTAACACCCCTCTCTCTTGTAAAGTCCGGACCCCAACATAGGTCTCTATCACTTTGTCTCTCGGGCATGCACACATCTCTTCCCTCACTCTCTAGGTCTCCCGCTATCTCTCTTAGCCAAGCACAAGCACTATGTAGAGTGTATATTTCCCATACACACAAAATGTCGCCCCCAAACGTCTATCTCCCTAGTTACGTGGTTCTCGCGCACTCACCTCACACACCACCCCCACTGCAAACAAGCACACTTTGTCTCCTTGTGCACCACTCTCCTCTTTCTATCTCTCCCACATGCGGACCCGCCCCAGCTCCTTCCCTGCATACATATATGTCGTGACTCTTTGCATAGCTCCCTAATGTATAATTGTTCTCGATTTTGCACATTGTTCTCTACACCATCTATTCTAGATCTCTCATGAAGTCCCTATCACACACACGATGACTCGCTTCCCTTGCGTCTCCGTTCATAGGCCAATTTCGGACAACATCAACATTGTTTCCCTATCTATACGCCATTTACGGACACAAACGACCCCTCTCGCCCCCTCTCTTCCTCTCTCTCTCTCTCTCTCCATCGCTAGCTCTCTCTTTCTCTCGCTCTCACACCCCTCTCCCACACACACACTCCATGTCTCTTCCAAATAGTCTGCTCCCCCAGCCCGCACCCGTGCTATCCCGCTACTACACATGTCACACCATTCCCCCTTCCCTTATACTAGGTTTACATCATAAGTGGTCTCTTTGCTCCATGTACACTCTCTCCCTCTCACACACAAACGCGTGCACAAACACACACAAACACGCACAAACACCCATTTATCTGGATCCTCATCTCTCCCCATGTCCGCATGTGTATCTCACACACTCACTCTCTAATTATGTATATGTTTCTCCACGTTACACAACACAAAGCCCCATGTACATGGCTCTCTCTATCCTCCACACACATAGACACAAAGAATCTGTTATCATTGCCTCAGTCTCTAACATATCACACATTCACACTATCTCTCTCTCTCTCTCTCGCAAACACGCTCATCAAGGGTTTCCCTGTGAATAACTTACCATCTATTATTCAACAGTCGTGGCATTACGGCGAACATGAGACGTGAAAAAGAATAAATCTACACATTCTTAGACCACCTAGTATGACTACTAGGACTAGAGCAAGCCAAAAAGCGTGCCGCCATCACCCCCTCCTTGTCGGCGACGGGAAAATCTTTGTTTTACACAGTCGAGAAGTCATTGTGCTAAGGCCCCACATGCCGAGGGGTTGAATAGAATGCAGATGCTAGTTTACGGAAGCAAGTATCGATAATACGTTTGTATCTCCATACTTATATTTCTTCTCTTATAAAAAACCGAGGTGGTGATGATGGTACGTGTGCCATCTTGCAATATAGACCGTCCGATCTATATCCGACGGATGGAAATTAAACTAAAAGATACCCGCACCCCTCTCCACATTTGCAGACAAGGCCTTCCCTTGTTCATCCCTCTCTCCAACAAACCTCATTGTTGAGCAATTAAGAAAGGAAGCCTCTGGAACAAACTGGCCTGGTGGCCGCTGCCGGCGTCGTCAATCCCCATGCCTCCGCTCAGTCCGACCACCAACCACCACCACGCCCCACTCCTCTTCACCTTATCTCATATTTCTCGAGATATCATTAGTTTTTACACATGGGATTACTCCCGCAAGGGTCAATCACAACAAGTGTTTTATAAAAAAATGCATCTTGATGTTCCGTGCAATGCAAGGATCTTGCTAGTACTCCTACACAAGACTAAGTTGGTGATGCTGGTGTGTCTGCCATCCGTTGTTTCTGACCATTGGATCTCCATCTAACGATTGTGGGGTAAGTTGTTGCCTTTTCTCACCAACATCCCACTTGTCTACGAATTTGCATAAAAACCCATAATTAGTATCTTAAAACCAACCACATCCCTCCCTGACCTCACCAAAGCAGCCCAAGGAATATATTCTAATTGAAACATATGTATATCAAAATTAGAGTGTTTTGTACCAAGTTTGTGAATAAGTATTATTCTAATTATGATTCGTTGCAACAGACATGAACATTGCTAATATTTCCAACCATGCATTTTTTCCTAGTATTCCATAGTTTCGAGTTTTCCATCAAGATATTAGTCACTCATGGTTGATGTTTACTTTCAATCATGTACACATATGCACTATGTAACTAGCCTTGCTTATTGGCTTCCAAAGCTTAACTTTCACTCCGACTTACAATATGTAGAGTATCTAACAAAAAACTACCACTTTCAACCAGCCCTAGGAAGAATCTATTGTACAAAAAATAGCAAAAACATACCCAAAATTTCTTAATCCACGCCAAAAACTACTAGTACTCCTACCGATTAGGTTCGTTTAAACCCATTTATGACAGGGTTGGCCCACACGTCCGTGCTGACGAGGCAGCTTAAACCAACACATTTTGTTTGATCGTTGACACGAGGGACCCACATCTGACCTTTTATCCTATTATTCCCCCTCAAATCATTATTTTTCCTGAACATTACTTCAAACAGTACTGATGCGCATTCGTCGGTGGCGCCGGTGATGAGTGAGTTGGCCGCCGCTCCGCTGGATGGGCCGGATGCCGCGCTGGCCTCCGCACGGGTTGGCAGGCTGGCCCGAGCGTGACTCACGAGCGAGCAAGCCGCCGCGCTGGCCTTCGCTCGATTCAGATGGCTGGCCTAAGCGCGGCACGCGCGAGCAAGCCGCCGCGCTGCCGTGCCAATCTAGCTAGCAAACCTTGCAGAAAAGAAGCTGGACGGATCTATCTTGGCTAGCTAGCGGCCGCGAGTGCCGGACGGAGCTGGCATCCGGGCTGCCGCAACATGGGCTCCGCACCGCCGGCGGTTTTGACCTCGCCTTCTGCCGGCGGCGGTAGCTGCGCCCCATGGCCGAGGATGACTAGGTGGACAGGCCGGAGGTAGGAGGTCACTCGAGGATTTTTGTTGGTAAGAGCATGTACAATGGTTGATAAGGTAGTCTTATCTTAAGTCTGCCACGTATGCAAGTGGTAGTAGTTTCTTGGCATTTTAGTGGTTTCTTGTAAGGAACAATGTACGTACTACTAGCGACAAAAGGCGATTCTAGGTTGCGTTGTACTCCAACGAGTACTACTAGTGGTCGCGGGAGTGTATACCTCGTTTTGTGGGTTCGATCCCGGCCGAATGCACGGCGGCCTTTTTTTTAAATAGTACTACTACACTTCGCCGCAAGCCATATTTTACAGGGGTAGTTTGAGTTTTGAAGTCGAACGGACGTGCGGCCCACAATCTGGGTGCACTGGACAGCCTAGCCACGTGAACGGGCTTTCCTTCCCAACATCCCGTGGCTCGCGTGCTCGCCCTGGCCGCACCTCGCTTGCAGCTTCCTCATCAACTAGTAGCATATTTAAACTAGCACCTCCCAATTAAGCCCGAGGAGCCGGAAAAGCTTGGCGGGGCATTGGGAATTGTGCAATATGGCTCAGTACGTAAAGTTGTCTACTACTACTCTGTAGCTTGTGGCGTTGCACGCATGGACTTCACTCCATTATCGGCTCTACTATAAAAGAAATTCCTCTTGACGTGTTTTTTTAAAATGGAGGCAAAAGCTTTGCTTCATCTCATTCATAAAGAAGGAACTACTAACAAAGTTCGACGAGATCCATGACACCTCCATAAATGGAAGCGAAAAGCCTAGTCTCGCTGTATCAAATAACTCAAATGTTCTGACCCCGTAGTAACCGTCGCTGATAAACGGGCTGCTGGTGTGTGCGCGAGAGGAGCGGCTGAGTAGGCCAGCTACTCCTACGTGTGAGGAGCGGCTGAATATAGCACCGAGAGTACCCTACCCACTAGGCCACTACGCAGGTGTACTTCCCCTGCATTGATAGTACAACGATGGTTCTAGAGAACAGTAGTACCCTCCAGTTCCAACCGTAGCTCCTTGGCCCTGAGATTCAAGAGTTCAAAACTGGTGCACTATACTAGACTAGACTAGAAGTACAATACATCGCACTACTAGTTGAGAAAAGTAGTACTTGTACTGCTACAGTACGAGTACGTACTCCTCCGTCACATAATGTAAAACATTTTTGACACTAGTTGGCGTGTACAAAAAATGGCAAAAACATACCCAAAATTTCTTAATCCACGCCAAAAACTACTACCTAGTGCCAAAAATTTCTTACTAGTGCTATTATTTACAGTATAATGCAATCCCATAACGTTCCATAATGCTAGTACATAGTACTACCTCTGTCCGGGTTTATTGGTCCCCATTGTATTTCGTGCCAAATTTTTACCATAGATTAAACTAAGAAAATGTTCACGCATGTCACCAAACATTATATTTTTCAAAACTATGTTCAAATATGAATCCAATGAGATAATTTTTCTTGACATGCATTAACATTTTGTTAGTTAAATCTCTAGTAAAAATTTGGCACAAACTGTAAAAGGGACCTATAAACCAGGACGGAGGTAGTAGTAAATAATAGCCTCACCCCTTCACTGAGGAACGATCTACAGTTGGAAGGGACGAGGCCCTGCGGTTGCTACGTTCTTATCTCCTCCTCGCCAGTTCCCCTCCCCCCCGAAGAGAAGGCAGTTCGTCGCTGCTCCCATGGATTTGCCAGGCGGTTCTCCTCCTCGTCGGGGCTGGGAGACCTTGGACAACGATCCTCTGGGAGAAATCGCGTGCCGCTCCGACGTCCTCACCGCCGCAAGACTTGGTACTTCCTGCACCAACTTTTTCAAGACGCTGCTTAAACAGGCTTGGGAAAAGGCCATGCTTGTTGGTCTTCCATGCATCCTCGAGGAGAAGGTTCTTCTATGGAACAATCCTTTGAACAGTCTACTGCTCCCTGGCCATGGTTGCACGTTGACTCCTCTAGAGTTGCCGACGTTGAGAGGTAGTCGGATTTTGTCCGATGAGCAAGTCAGTAATGGAGTTTGATCATGTAGTACTTAGTTATTCCATTTCCATCCCGTAATTTCTCTGCTGCCCACCGTCTTATATATAGGTCTGGGTCGGTGCCAACAAAGATTGGCTTGCATACCTTCGGCCGGATACCACCATCATTTTGCACAACATCCATAGCAGTGCGGCTGTTCCGGTAGACCCCTTCTCCACCATTGGGATCGGCCTTCCGGACTGGCTGGGCTTGAATACGTATGATGATGCGTACATGAGATTGAAGAAGATAGCAGATGCGGACCCGCCAACAAAGCGATGTGGCTACGACGATTACTATCTCATTGCGGTGTTCGACATAAGGATTGCCATCAATGCAAGACGCAGTAACGGCAAAGGCTGGCGCATGTTGGCGATGGCAGATTTGTACCCCTACACGTTCGAAGATGTCGTGCGCCATCTAGGCCGCATCTTCGTGGTGACAAGCCAGGGGACTTGTTTCATCTGGTTGTCATCCTACGGTACGAGAGATTACAAACGGAATGCACAAACCATCATTTGCATCCCTAACGGTACTCCATTATTTTGCAGGGACCAGTCATCCCCCAATCAAAATAAGATCGCCGATCCTGGATGTGCATTTGCATCCGCGATTCGGTCTAACCTGGAATCTTGTAGCTGACTTCGGCATATTGGGATCAACTATCTTAGCAGTCGTTACCCATGGTACCACTGATGTGCAACATGGTCACACAATCTACCACGATCGGACCGTCACCATCTACCCAGGTGTTCCATTTTTTTAACCCTCTCGCCTTCTCTTTCATTGTTGTACTAGTAGTATACTTAGTAGTACTAGTAGGAGTGCTTTTTACCTTGGAGGATGCGTATAGCTAGCTAGGCCCTTGAAGACTTGAACCCACTAGCTGCCACCATTTTTGTTTTTCCATGTCTTACTATCTCATCCATGTAGCCAAGAGTGGCTATATATAATAAGTCGGTTATTCGTAGTACTATTTGCTGCACAGAATTACTGACCGCCATATTTGAGCACGACATTATTATGCATGGACCTTGACTATGTACGTCACCATGTGTCCAGATCTGGGATGCCGCGTGTACCAGATGAACGACACCGAGTTCGACTCCCGTGATGCTACGTGGGTGCCGAGGAACACTCTTGGAGAGTACTCGCTTTTCATCGGGGACAGCTACCCCATTGTGAAGCGGATGCCACCTTCCGTGCACGACACGGAAGGCCTGTCGTTCATGAAGCATGGTTGTGTCTTCATTGCGCATCACCGGATGAACGACATGCTCGGACACGCTATCTCTGATTTATGCCGCTTCACCTTGGATGAGTCTCCATCGTGTGGAACCGGACTAGAAAGCTGCGACAATGATTCCCGTTGCCCACCGCTATGGATCGTGCCATCCATGAAGAACACCTAGGACTGGAACCTGGAGGAGGACATGCATGTAGCCCATCTATACCGTGTAAGTGGAGTATGGTAATTGTGAACGGTAGCGCTGTGAATATATGTAGACTAGTCGTGCACAAATTTATCACATGAATTGGAGATGAAATTGTGTGGCATACTGGCATTTGTCCTTTAGAATTTATTACTAGTAAATGTGTTATGTGTACGTGCAACTTGTGTGGTTGTTGCACGGGCTCCAACACGCTCTTTGAGAAAAAAAGGTGGCACAACTTTGGATATACGTGACGTGGCGGCATCATACAGTAGCATCGTTCGCTATAGTTGTAGTACACTCCTACTAGGACGACAACTCCTATAAAACCTTGCGCTTGGCTCTTTGCCTCTTCGGGAGGTTCAACAGTTCGTACTCGTGTGAACCTTGCACTTGGCTCTTCGCCTCTTCGGAAGGTCCAACAATGATGATACTACAGTACAATATGCTTCTAGCAATCTGACACCGATTGAACTGCTGCACGTCCACCACGAGGGCGAGGGCGAGGACGAGGGAGAGGGAGAGGGAGGGAGAGGGAGAGGGCGATGTAGTCAAAACCCTCTCCTCGTCCTGCGAACCACCGCGCGCGTGGGTGAGGGAGAGGCGTAGTAAGCAAGCTTCTCCTTGTTCGGCGAGTTGACGGGACACATCAAAGGAGTACTAGTACTAGTAGTAGTCCATACTGCGTCCTTTCTGATTAATATGGCTTAATTTGAAACGAGAAAAACACACTGGCGGTCAACGTATGTAACAATACGCTCTTTACGGTCACTATATATAGTTTTGCGGCGATTATACGATCACTAGCTCATCGTAGAGCACCGTATTGCACCCTACTGACCGGCCACATAGTCGACGTGGCACTTTGTTGACTGGTTAAATTGTCACCTGGTTTCTGGGTCCCACCTGTCAGTTGGCAGAGCAAAGAAATCAGTTAAACAAAACTTTACGCAGGCGCGACACGAGTCCAACCCTTGCGCGCGAACCGCCCTGGCTGTGTATGTGAGTGCATGCACGTGTCCTCCCTCGGTCTTCCAACAAAGAGTGTACATCGGCTACAAAACAAAGAGTGTGGTACATAATGTACATCTACACTTCCAATGCATTTAGCCTTTAATCTAAATCGATATTGATTGACTAATGCACCAACTTGTGCTGTAGGTATAGGCTACATGTCTATCCTTAATTACAGCATGCAATGGCCTTCATTTAATCTTCTTATCTCAATGGTCGCATGCACACATAAGTCTGCTACTTTTGGGTGTTAATTATGCCCTGGTCAATGTGTAAATCTCTAAATGTACAGTCTTTCACGGACGTAGGGAGTAGGTTGAGCACTTGAGCGTGAGCTGTGTGTGTTGTGTCGTGTGTTGTGTGCCGCATGGGTGCATGAGTGTTGCGTGCGTCCATGTGTACGTGTGAGTGTTGCATGTTGCATGCATGCATGCATGCATGGGGCTTACTCCCTACCATTGACATGTTCATATTTCAAGCTTCCTCTGTTCCCTCCATATGGTGATACTCCCTCTGTTCCCAAATAATACGGAGTAAAAGCCTCCCTCTGTTCCCAAATACGGAGTATTTGTCTTTCTACAGATTTCAACAAGTGACTAGGTACGGAGCAAAATGAGTGAAGTGAGCGTAGAGGCATAGGGATACTGTAGAAAGGAAGTTCTCGCGATCCATTATTCCCCATCTTGGTCAGAGAGAACTATTCAACAAGTCTTTGCAGTGAAGTGACAATACACGCGGCAACAGATGGGACACTTAATTAATAAGTTGAACCA
Source organism: Triticum dicoccoides (assembly GCF_002162155.2). Taxonomy (NCBI): domain Eukaryota; kingdom Viridiplantae; phylum Streptophyta; class Magnoliopsida; order Poales; family Poaceae; genus Triticum; species Triticum dicoccoides. The sequence continues at coordinate 336,338,148 of NC_041381.1, read as the reverse complement.
GCGTGTTGTTGTTACTAAATCAGCCTTACCCAGTATTGCCATCATGTTTGCCAGTAGAGCACGCTTACGCAAATACGCCTACACACCTCTGTCCTCCATTAATTGACATATGGGCCCTCTTGTGGTAGACCCACATGCCATCGGTGTAACTATTTACACTCCGAAGGATGGTGCCTATATCCTGGTAGTAGTACTAGTAGAATTGAGATTTAATGCACTTTCTTCCTCGTCTTCCACTCTTCTTCCTCCTCTCTTCTTCTTCCTCCTCTCTTCCCCATCGTCGGCCGCATACCATTTACCCCCGCTCACTGCTCGCCCGCCCGTGCCATCTTCCTTGGTAGCTCGCGCATACCATATCCCCCCGCTCACTGCTCGGCCACACGAGGAGAAGCTTCTTCGCTCGCCCGCCCGAATCCACTTCCCCGCTGGCTCACAGGCACCGAAAACCCCAATGGCAGAACCTACTGACACGCAGAGCCGCGATTGGAATTCCCTCCCTGATGTTCTCTTGGAGCAGATCTGTAGTCGTATGGACCTACTCAGCACCGTCCGTCTGGCCACATGCTCGGTGTCTTTGTACCGTCTACTCATCTGCAACCGACCGGCTCTTTTCAAGACACCCTGCTTACTGATGCCCGATCCTCGCAGGTGGCCCAGACACCGACTTGACGATCCTACGGAGGTTGCCGTGGTGCCCCTCGACATTCTACCACTACCCGTCCACCTGTCCTTCATGCGCGACCACTACTGGGTGGGCATGAAGGCCAACTGGATCATCCTCATCCACCACACTGGTAGTCCGTGGCATCTCGTGGATATCTACACCCAGCGAGAGATCACCCTTCCATCGTTGGATACCGCCGACATCGAGCCTCGCGGCCCGCCGGACACTCCTGCCTACTACGCACGAGACGCGTCAAGCTTTTGGCTCGATCTCTGTTTGCAGAAAGTTGTAATCTGCGAAGTGCCCACACCATCAGAAGACTACATGGATTACAAGCTCATTGCCTTGTTCAACATGGGATTAGTCTATCTGGAATCCGGTCGCCATACATGGTTATGGCTCATCATCAATCCTGTTGAGGCAACATTTCTGTCTGATGCTATAGTGCACGATGGCATCGTTTACGCGGTCGAGGCATAGATTGGCTGCCTATACTGGTGGAATCTATCGTCGTGTAATTGTTCTATCTCATCTCATCTTTACCTTATGAATACGACTGTCTGTTCATTTGTTACAAATTTAGAATGCATAGCATGTCTATAACCACATCATTGCTATATGTTCCTCTCATTTCCTAGATTTTTATGACCACACATGTTATTGTTAGAGTTGATATGAGAACAATTGGCATCTAATGATTGTTAGAATACATATTATGAGCATGACATCATGATTGCTATATGTTACTCTCGTTTACAAGATTTTTATAACAACGCATGTTATTGCTTAGAGTTGATATGAGAACAGTAGTAGTAAGTGCTATGGTAGAATATGAGTAGGCGCTGTCATAGCTGTTTTCCTCTCATTGTTACATGATGTTTGAACCATGACATGTTGCTAGAATATGAAAGCCATTGGCTTATTTTTTTAACTTGGGGTATGATTATGACCACGGCATTGCAATTCTCTGTCTATGATATGTGTCACTGTTATAATAATCTTAATTCCACACATACTCTGAACATGATTGTTTATTTTTGTCCTTTTGGTCTCCAATTAGAATTGTTGCAGCAGACGCAAATGCGCTGGCCTTCATGATTCCAGGACCTGGAATCATACCAGCCGATGGGTGGTGGTTTATCGCTTGTTCAGCTGACGGCGGTCATTTGATGCTCATTCGCACGTACCAAATTGTCCAAACCATTACATCAAACCACATGCAGTACAATGCATTTGGCGTTCGTGACATTGATGGCTATGGCTACTTCATGTTCGAGAAAGATCCCAGCTCCGTTAGGCCAGGCGTATTCAACTGGAGGTGGGTTTACAGCCTTGGCAACCACTCCTTGTTCCTCGGGCTCAATTATTCGATCATCCAACCAATCATCGATCAAATCACCGGCAATGATTACTGTGCTATGCAACTTCCATTCGTGAGGGTGGGGGGGCTGTGTTTACACATCATCCCATGGGTTTCATGAATCACCATATCCACAGATTCGTCGACACAACTTGTTGCCAGCTAATCTTCAGTGTGTGAAAGGCATCATGCTTCCATGCGATGGATGGCTTTTGCAAACCCGACATGCGGCGATGTGGTTCATGCCAACAGCAAATATGCACAACTTGATTCATGTTGATATCTAGACTGAGCCATGTATTCTCCTGTTGTAGCACGACCCTCTTTTGTTGGATATTATATATTGTTGTTAGTTTGAAGCACTCCTCTGGTTTGAAGGATAGATACCTTCCTGGGATCAAGTGCATCCTAACTCACCTGTGTAGGATGTACTGATAATGATGATGGAGATGTTGTGCAGAAGCCATATAT
>NC_041381.1:336292968-336335319 GCF_002162155.2 Triticum dicoccoides | reverse complement strand
AGTTAGGCTTCAAGTGCGTACTTGTTAGTTAAACCTATGTATAAATTGTGACACTAAATATGACTAGTAAGTAGTACAGTAGCAGTACTAGTATACGTCGGTCAAATTATTCATCATGTCCACACATTGAATTTACGTGACAACACGCTGCGCGTGAGGTGACACAAGAATCCCGGCGGCGTGTTCGGGTACTCTGGCTTCAGATTTGGAGTACCACTTATCTGTTGAAATCTTTCATCATTCACTTAAAACAGTCGATTGATCATACATTGAGTACCATATAACTAGAATTACCGATGCAAGTCGAAGAAGGATTGACCGGTGCTGCCGGCTGGTGTCAAGTTCGATCCCACGGATCAGAAGCTGATCGAGCACCTAGAGGCCAAAGTGAATGCTGACAGCGCGAGATTTCAGTCTCTCATCGATTTGCTCATACCAACCATCGACAGCGAGCACAGCATATGCTACACCCAACCTGAGAAACTTCCAGGTAAGACACCGATCGGCCATCTACTTGCACAAACATACTCCTTTGTTTATAGCTCTATTTTTCTTTTTAGACGCTGACCTAGTGAAGCAATTACAATTTGATAGTTAATAAAAAGTGAAACAAGTGACTGCAACATGCCAAAGATGTTATGAAAATGCCAACTACGTACACTAAAACCTGTATTCCACAATACTGCAGGTATCACACTGAGTGGCCTAAGGAAGCAATTCTTCCAGCGCAATTCCAGGGTGTTCAAAATGGGCACGTGGACACGTTGCAAGATCAGTCGGAGTGCGGCATGCACGCGATGTGGCCCAAGACCGGCAATACCTTGCCGGTGATGGTCAATGGCCGGCAGACGGGCAGCAAAAAAGGTTCTGGTGCTGCACACCAACAAGAACTTCGACCAGCAGACGACCAACTGGGTGATGCACCAGTACCACCTCGGGGACCTGGAGCAAGATAAGGAGCGGGAACTGGTCCTCTGCAAGATTTTCTACCAGATGAACACTAGGGCCAGGAGTAAAAAGATTATAAGTTAGTTAGGTATTGGTAGTTGTACTACCTTGTCGTCCGCAAGTTGGTATTGTTGTTAACGATCTTTTGGTATGAACTTGCATTTGCTTCCAACCATCATCCCGAGGGTCGGCGTGGATATAAAGCTGAATCATTTGTTTCGAAACGAATTTGCGGGCACCTGAGTTTTATTTGATGGGTAGCATAAGCACCCGCCGTTCGAATTCCCAGTTCTCCAATTTTTTCGAAACAAGTGCATGCACTTATTATCACGACAAAAAAACAATATCCATGCTGCATCCCAGTTATCAGTCTGTACTTGCAGAATTCTCTCGTTTATTGAGCACGTATATTGTTTTTCAGGTCGAGCAAGTTTCAACTGGGCTACAGACTGCCCAGGGTTGGGTTTGTTTTTAACAGGCCCAGCCCATGATGACAACAGGGCACAAAGATCCAGCAGGTATCTACTGGCCTCTAGCCCACCAGCGTTAGTTATATTTTGTCTTACAACATCCACAGGCAGTTTTTTTACTGAATCAAACACATAGCCCAGTTCTATTTTCCTCTTGAAACGCATGTCCTACATCCGTTTTCTAATCTCTACCTATAGTTTTACTAGTTCATATACACGTATCATTATATTGAAAACACATGAAATTCCCTTTTCATATTTACATCCTTATTTTTGTTGTTTTTTCCCACCCAGCGCTGATTTTTTTACCACTAGTTTTCCCTTAAACCAACTCAATTGTCCCATGTCTTATTTTCTCACAAAAACAAAACATTTTTTTGGCAAATCAATGAGTTCTTAAAAAATGTTTATCATTTCGGGATTACAACAGTTCGGACTCCACCGAAATATGCAAAATAAGGTTAAACTTTTTGACCGTGATCCTGGGCAGAAAATGGGCTATAATAAATTACTTAAGAATTAGCAAATGGGCTGCAAATTATAAAAAATAGCAAATGGGCTTTATGTTGTCTGCCACAGATTTGGAGGCTGACTTGTGGGCCTACCAAGTTCATGCGTACACAAGGTTTCGCAAAAAAGAAACTTAGTCAACAATAGACTCTACCAGCGTCAGACCGTTAGATGTCAATCTAACGACAATCGTGCTTCTTCAGTCTCTGATCTTCCTGCCCGAGCCGCCCAAACCAGCGCCGTCGGAACCGCCTGCTCCCGCCTCCCCTGGCCGGCAGTACTGCCGGGCACGCCTCACGGCCCCATCATACTCGCATCCCTGGCCTGTCTATCCCTCTACTCACCCACACCTCCTGTTATTTTCTGGCGATGCCAGCCGAACCACTCAACCCTCGTACTCTCCACCGCGTGGGCAGCCACTGTCGTGTCTTCCCCGGCTCCGTGTCGTTCCCTTCATAGGCCTCGCCGTCGTCCACTGCCCTGGTGCTCTCAGCGCGGCGTGATCAACGATGTCCATCCAACGGCCGTAGTGCTTCTTCAACCTCTGGTCTTCTTGCCCCAGCCGGCCAAAGCAGCGCCGGTCGTGCCGCATGCTCCTGCCTCCCGTGGCCGGCTATGCTGCCGCGGAGGCCTCACCGTCCCAATACTACTCCCACCGCTTGCCAGGCCATCCCTCCACTCACCCACTCCCCCTGTTATTCTGCGGCGACGGCAGCCTCACACCGCAGCCGAACCAGTGAACCCTCGTGCTCTCTCCGCGTGGGCATCCACTGCCGCGTCTTCCCCGGCTCCGCGTCGTCCCCTTCCTAGGCCTTGCCATCATCCACCGCCGTGGTGCTCTCGGCGCGGCGTGGTCAATGTGGTCAACGACCGACTTCCATCGGAAGAGTACTGTACGTGGAGAGGCTGACAGCTGGGTCCACGGCAGCCGCAAGGAAGTGCCTCCTTATTACGTGCAAAATAATTATTCCTCCACCTGACAGCGGGGAACCACCGGACGGGCCACCAGTATTTCGCGGAAAAAACATTTCCCCCAACTGCTGGGACCCACCGGACGGGCCACCGTATTTCGTGAAAAAAAATGTTTGCCCCTGACTGCTGGGACCCACCGGACGAACCACCGTATTTCACGAAAAAATGTTCCCCCCGCTGTCAGCTCGGACCCACCGAAAGTGCCTCCTTATTACGCACAGAAAAATGAATACTCCCCCTGCTAGCTGGGACCCACCATGGTGGGAGACTGACTTGTAGGCATACTAAGTTGACGGGGACGGAGGGCTTTGTCAACTTAGTCAATATGAACGATTCTAGCTCCAGTGACCGTACGATGTCCATCCAACGGCCATCGTGCTTCTTCAATCTCTGCTCTTCCTGCTCCAGCCGCTCAAACAAGCTTCGGCGGGACTGCCTGCTCCCTCCTCCCCGCGGCCGGCTGTGCTGCCGCACAGCCCTCACCGCCCCACCGTACTCCCATCGCTGGCCTAGCCATCTCTCTACTCACCCACACCTGTTGTTATTCTCCGACAACGGCAAACGAACCAGTAAACCCTCGTACAGTCGTACTCCCCTCCGCATGGGAAACAACTGCCGAGTCTTCCCTGCCTCCGTGTCGTTCCCTTCCTAGGCCTCGCCGTCGTCCACCGCACTGGTGCTCTCGGCGCAGCCTGGTCAACATGGTCAACAACCGACATGCATCCTTATTACGAACCAAAAAATGAATACCCCGTGCTAGCTGGGACCCACCATAGTGGGTGGCTGACTTGTGGGCCTACTAAGTTGACGAGGACGGAGGGCTTTATCTACTTAGTCAATATGAACGGTTCTAGCTCCAGTGACCGTACGATGTCCATCTGACGGCCATAGTGCTTCTTCAACCTCTGGTCTTCTTGCTCCGGCCGCCCAAAGCAGCGCCGGTCGTGCCGCGTGCTCCTGCCTCTCATGGCCGGCTGTGATGCCGCGGAGGCCTCACCACCCCTACTACTCCCACCGCTGGCCCAGGGTATCCCTCTACTCACCCACACCCCCTGTTATTCTGTGGCGACAGCAGCCTCACTCCGCAGCCGAACCAGTGAACACTCGTACTCCTCTCCGTGTGGGCATCCACTGCCGCGTCTTCCCCGGCTCCGCGTCGTCCCCTTCCCAGGCCTCACCGTCGTCCACCGCCTTGGTGCTCTCGGTGCGGCATGGTCAATATGGTCAACGACCGACTTCCATCGGAAGAGTACTGTACGTGGAGAGGCTGACAGCTGGGTCCAAGGCCACAGCCCAGTTTTTTTGTGATTTGCCAAGTAAGTCACTTTGTCAGGCCTGTTGGGCTGCAAATCTTTCAAGACGAGGAGAGCTTCATTCGGCTGGCCGAGAAAATGGCCTATCGGTAATGAGAAATGGGATGTACATTTTTAAAACACATCAAACTGGCAATTAGTTTCAAATATCTTTTTTTCATCTCGAGATTTTAAATTACATTAATTTTTATGCGTGGAGAATTTGTTGGATTTTATATTGATATACATTTATTTTTAAAATCAGTTTGAATGTGAGTCGAAATTTCGGGATTAAAAACAGTTCGGACCGCACCGAAATATGCAAAATTTCGTATAATTTTTTAACCGTGGCCACGATATGGGCTGTAATGCTAACAAAAAGAATATGGGCTCCAAAAAAACCCTTAAGAATAGCAAATGGGCTGTAAATTATTACAAATAATGGCATATGGGTTGTATGCTGTTTTCCACAGATTTGAGGTTTTCCTAAAAAAAGGTTGATGCACAAGCAGTGACTGTTGGATGTCCATCCAATGGCCGTGGTGCTTCTTCAACCTCTGCTCTTCCTGCACCAGCCGCTCAAACAAGCGCCGGCGGGACTGCCTGCTCCCTCCTCCCCGCGGCCGGCTCTGCTGCCGCGCAGGCCTCACCGCCCCACCGTACTCCCATCGCTAGCCTAGCCATCCCTCTACTCACCCACACCTGTTGTTATTCTCCGGCGACGGCAGACGAACCAGTAAACCCTCGTACAGGCGTACTCCCCTCCGCGTGAGAAACAACTGCCGAGTCTTCCCTGCCTCTGTGTCGTTCCTTTCCTAGGCCTCGCCGTCGTCCACCGCCCTAGTGCTCCCGGCGCGGCCTGGTCAACATGGTCAACGACCGACATGCATCTGAAGTGGACTGTACGTGGAGAGGCCGACAACTGAGTCCACGGCCACACGCAAGGAAATGCCTCCTTATTACGTGCAAAATAATGATTCCTCCACCTGACATCATGGACCCACCGAAAGGGCCTCTGTATTTCGCGAAAAAAACGTTACCGCCACTGACAGCTCGGACCCACCAGCTATATCTTCGCACGCAAGGAAGTGCCTCCTTATTACGAAAAAAATGAATACTCCGCCTGTTAGCTGGGACCCAGTATAGTGGCATGCTGACTTGTGGTCCTACTAAGTTGACGGGGACGGAGGGCTTTGTCAACTTAGTCAATAATATGCACGATTCTAGCTCCAGTGACCGTACGATGTCCATCCAACGGCCATAGTGCTTCTTCAACCTCTGGTCTTCTTGCTCTAGCTGCCCAAACCAGCGTCGGTCGTGCCTCGTGCTCCTGCCTCCCGTGGCCGGCTGCGATGCGGTGGAGGCCTCACCGCCCCCTACTACTCCCACCGTTGGCCAGGCCATCCCTCTACTCACCCACACGCCTTGTTATTCTGCGGCGACGGCAGCCTCACCCTCGTACTCCTCTTCGCGTGGGCATCCACTGCTGCTTCTTCCCCGGCTCCGCATCATCCCCTTCCTAGGCCTCACCGTGATCCACCGCCGTGGTGCTCTCGGCGCGGCGTGGTTAATGTGGTCAACGACTAACTTCCATCGGAAGAGTACTGTGCGTGGAGAGGCTGACAGATGGGTCCACGGCGGCCGTAAGGAAGTGCCTCCTTATTACGCGCAAAATAATTATTCCTCCACCTGACAGCAGGGACCCACCGGATGGGCCACCAGTATTTCGCGAAAAAAATGTTTCCCCCCTAACTGCTGGGATCCACCAGCTACATCTTCGCAGGGAAGGAAGTGCCTAACAGTCGGGACCCACCTAGTCTTTTTTAGGTAGGGACCCACCTAATCGAATTGTACGTAGCGTTGTCATTCTGGTCGCGAAAGTGTACGTACATACTGGTTGATGTAGAGGCGCGCATGTGTCATACTAGAGGCGCGCACGTGTCGATGTAGAGGCGTGCACGTAGCATGTACACGTACGTACAGCGGCGAGGGTGCAAGAAAGAAAATACGGCCACATACGTACATATGGGAAGGGTCTCGAACGCCTACTCGCGCATACGTACATGGCTGGGGCGGAACGGAAAAACAGCATCGTCATCGTGTTCATGGGGAGGCAACGGAATGCATCCTGTTCATGGGGAGGCAACGCAATGCGTCGTGTTCATCGGGAGGCAACGCAATGCGTGGGAGCCAACCGGCTTGGACGGCGATGGAAACGAGGCCTGGCGTACCGCAGAATGGAGGAAATGGCCTTGTGTTCGACCGGCCACGTTCGGAACGGGGTCCTATTGATCGGGAGGGGTGTGGCATACTGCAAAACGGAGGAAATGGACCTCCTACGGTCGAAACGGGGGTCCTGTTGATCGGGAGGGGTGTGGCGTACCGCAAAACGGAGGAAACCGACCTCCTACGGTCGAAACGGGGGTCCTGTTGATCGGTAGGGTGTGGCATACCGCAAAACGGTCGAAACGGACTTGTGTTGGAGTGCTACGGTCGAAACGGGGGGAGGGGTGTGGCATACCGCAAAACGGGACTCCACGGGATACTGTTCATCTCCACCGTCGACCTCCTCCAGCCTCCACGGGCTACCGTCGACCTCCTCCAGCCTCCACGGGCTCCTGTTCATCCAGCCTCCACCGCGCGCTACTCCACCGGCTCCTGTTCAACCACCCCTCCACGGGCACCCCTCCACCGTCTACTGTTCATCCAGCCCTCCACACCACTGGGTCCTGTTCAACCACCCCTCCACGGCCACCCCTCCACCGTCTACTGTTCATGCAGCCCTCCACAACACGGGGTCCTGTTCATCCAAAGGCAATGCCACCGCTCACTGTTCATCCAACCCCCCCCCTCCCCGCAACACTCACTGTTCATCCAATCGATCGGCTTCAGTTAGCAGCAGTAGCGAAGGAATCGCTCCATCGGGTTCAGTTAACAGCCATCGATCGATCACTCGGGTTCAGTAACACGTAGCCTACAGTGCAATCGCTCGGGTTCAGTTAGAGCCCAACGCCTCGCTTGGGTTCAGTTAGAGCCAATGCCTCGCACACACGCGCGTACCTGTACGAGAGAAACGCGCATTGCTCTCCCACCATGACCGGCAACTCCCCGAAATTTTCCTCCCCCTCGCTTCTACCATGGTTTTTTCCGTCATGGACGGCCCAAAGAATGTCATGCAGCTGCGTCTCCAGCCCGCCCAGGACGAAAAGCCCATTTTATGTCATGATTTTTTTGTCATGGAAGTAGGATCCCACCACATCTATGATGATATCGGGTTTTGTCACAATTATCGTCATAGAAGCGTCATATGTATGACAGAAAAAAAATTCGTTCGGCCCAAAATGTCACGGATGTGTCTTTTTTTTTGTAGTGTATCCTACTCATGCTTGCATTCAATGTTGGTTAATCTCAATGCATGTTTATGACCATTGTCGCTCTCTAGTTGGTCGCTCCCCAGTCTTTTTCTAGCCTTCACTTGTACTAAGTGGGAATACTGCTTGTGCATCCACTTCCATAAACCCAAAGTTGTTCCATATGAGTCCACAATACCTTCCTTTATGCGACATTTACCTAACATTCCAAGTAAATTTGCATGTGCCAAACTCTAAACCTTCAACTAATAATCTGTTTTGTATGCTCAAATTGCTCATGTACCAACTAGGACTGTCAATATCTTCCATGCTTGGTGGGTTATTCTCACGATGAGTGGACTCCGCTCATCATTCATGAGAAAATGGTTGGTAACTGGGATGCCCAGTCCTATGCTTAAATCAAATCAAAATAACTGCAAACAAAACTCACCCAGGACTGTTGTTAGTTGGACGGTACCCGTAGTTTCGGACCAGCCGTGGAATGTGCTTGTTGGTGGTAGGGGAGTATAAACTTTACCATTCTATTTGGGAACCGCCTATAATGTATGTAGCATGGAACATACAGAGATCTCTTGGTTGTTATGTAGACAATGAAAGCAATGCCGACAAAATATTATTCCTCTCTATTTCAAAAACTAGAGCACTGGCACCTCTGCGAATCCCTGCTTCCCTCTGCAAAGGGCCTATCTATTTACTTTTATTGCCGAGTCATCACCCTCTTATAAAAAGCACCAGTTAGAGAGCACTACTGTCATTTGTATGCATTGTTATTAATTTATATTGAGTATGACTTGATCTCTTTTACCATGAATTACAATGTCTAGTCAGTCATTGATCTTCAGGAGTGCTCTGCATTTATGTTTTGCTGTCTCAGAAAGGGCTAGCGAGATACCACCTTGTTATATCATATCATGATTGTTTTGAAAAAGTGTTGTCATCCGAGATTTATTATTATTGCTCGCTACTTGATTATGCCATTGATATGAGTAAATGTGAGACCTAAATGTTATTGTGAATATGGTTAGTTCATGATCTTTGCTGAAAACTTGAATGCTGGCTTTACATATTTGCAACAACAAGATCAAAAAGAGTTTGTAAAAGTTTGTCTTTATCACTTTCAGTTTGTCAACTGAATTGCTTGAGGACAAGCAATGGGTTAAGCTTGGGGGAGTTGATACGTCTCCACCGTATCTACTTTTCCGAACTCTGTTGCCCTTGTTTTGGACTCTAACTTGCATGATTTGAATGGAACTAACCCGGACTGACATTGTTTTCAGCAGAATTGCCATGGTGTTATTTTTGTGCAGAAATAAAAGTTCTCGGAATGACCTTAAACTTCACGGATATAACTTTCAAAATAAATAAAAAATATTGACGAAAGAATCAACTGAAGGGGGACCACACCCTGGCCACAAGGGTGGGGGGCGCGCTCACCCTCCTAGGGCACGCCCTCTGTCCTTGTGGGCCCCCTACCTCGACCGACCTCAACTCCAACTCCATATATTCACGTTCGGGGAGAAAAAAATCAGGGAGAAGGATTCATCGCGTTTTATGATACGGAACCGCTGCCAAGCCTTGATCTTCCTCGGGAGGGCAGATCTGGAGTCCGTTTTGGGCCCCGAAGAGGGGAAATCGTCGCCATCGTCATCATCAACCATCCTCCATCACCAATTTCATGATGCTGACCATCGTGCGTGAGTAATTCCATCATAGGCTTGCTGGACCGTGATGGGTTGGATGAAATTTACCATGTAATCGAGTTAGTTTTGTTAGGGTTTGATCCCTAGTATCCACTATGTTCTAAGATTGATGTTGCTATGACTTTGCTATGCCTAATGCTTGTCACTAGGGCCCAAGTGCCTTGATTTCAGATCTGAACCTATTATGTTTTCATGAATATATTTGTGTTCTTAATCCTATCTTGCAACTAATAGTCACCTACTACGTGTTACGATCCGGCAACCCTGGAGTGACAATAGTCGACACACTTCCCGGTGATGACCGTAGTTTGAGGAGTTCATGTATTCACTAAGTGCTAATGCTTTGGTCCGGTTCTCTATTAAAAGGAGGCCTTAATATCCCTTAGTTTCCAATAGGACCCCGCTGCAACGGGAGGGTAGGACAAAAGATGTCATGCAAGTTCTTTTCCATAAGCACGTATGACTATATTCGGAATACATGCCTACATTATATTAATGAATTGGAGCTAGTTCTGTGTCACCCTATGTTATAACTGTTGCATGATGAATGCCATCCGACATAATTATCTCTCATTAATCCATTGCCTACGAGCTTGTTTCATATTGATCTTTGCTCAGTTACTTTTCCATTGCCACTGTTACGATTGCTACAAAACTGCTACTGTTACTTTTGCCACTGTTACCGTTACTTCCATATTACTTTGCTGCTAAAAACTTTACTGTAGATATTAAGTCTTTCAGGTGTGGTTGAATTGACAACTCAGTTGCTAATACTTGAGAATATTCTTTGGCTCCCCTTGTGTCGAATCAATAAATTTGGGTTGAATACTACCCTCGAAAACTGTTACGGTCCCCTATACTTGTGGGTTATCATACACTCAGATCGGATATGAACTCTTTCATCCAGACTCCTTCATGTGCTGCCTCCGAAGCAGCTATGTGCTCCGCTTCACACGTAGATCCCGCCACGATGCTCTGCTTGGAACTGCACCAACTGACAGCTCCACCATTCAATATAAATACGTATCCGTTTGTGACTTAGATTCATCGGGATCAGTGTTGAAGGTTGCATCATTGTAACCATTTACGACGAGCTCTTCGTCACCTCCATAAACGAGAAACACATCCTTAGTCCTTTTCAGGTATTTCAGGATGTTCTTGACCATTCTCTAGTGATCCACTCCTAGATTACTTTGGTACCTCCCTGCCAAACTTATGGCAAGGCACACATCATGTCTGGTACACAACATAGCATACATGATAGAACCTATGACTGAGGCATAGGGAATGACTTTCATTTTCTCTCTATCTTCTGAAGTGGTCGAGCTGTGAGTCTAATTCAACTTCACAGCTTGTAATACAGGCAAGAACCCTTTCTTTGACTGATCCATTTTGAACTTTTTCAAAATTGTGCCTTGTGGAAGTCCTATTAAGCATATTGATCTATCTCTGTAGATCTTAATGCCTAATATATAAGACGCTTCATCGAGGTCTTTCATTGAAAAGTTCTTATTAAAGTATCCTTTTATGCCGTCCAGAAATTCTATATCATTTCCAATGAACAATATGTCATCCACATATAATATTAGAAATGCTATAGAACTCCCACTCACTTTCTTGTAAATACAGACTTCACCATAAGTCTGTATAAAACCATATGCTTTGATCACCTCATCAAAGCATATATTCCAACTCCGAGATGCTTGCACCAGTCCATAGATGGATCGCTGGAGCTTGCACACTTTGTTAGCACCTTTAGATCGACAAAACCTTATGGTTGCATCATATACAACTCTTCTTTAAGATATCAATTAAGGAATGCAGTTTTGACATCCATTTGCCAGATCTCATAATTATCAAATGCAGCAATTGCTCACATGATTCGGACAGACTTAAGCATCACTACGGGTGAGAAAGTCTCATCGTAGTCAACTCCTTGAATTTGTCGAAAACCTTTTGCGACAAGTCGAGCTTTATAGACAGTAACATTACCATCAGCATCAGTCTTCTTCTTGAAGATCCATTTATGCTCTATGGCTTGCCGATCATCGGGCAAGTCCACCAAAGTCCACACTTTGTTCTCATACATGGATCCTATCTCAGATTTTATGGCCTCAAGCCATCTGTCAGAATCTGGGCTCATCATAGCTTCTTCGTAGTTCATAGGTTCGCCTTGGTCTAGTAACATGACTTCCAGGATGGGATTACCATACCACTCTGGTGCGGATCGTGTTCTGGTTGACCTACAAGGTTTAGTAGTAACTTGATCTGAAGTTTCATGATCATTATCACTTGCTTCCTCTCTAGTTGGTGTAGGCATCATAGGAACAGTTTTCTCTGATGTACTACTTTCCAATTCGAGAGAAGGTACAATTACCTCATCAAGTTCTACTTTCCTCCCACTCACTTCTTTCGAGAGAAACTCCTTCTCTGGAAAGGATCCATTCTTAGCAATAAAGATCTTGCCTTCGGATATGTGGTAGAAGGTGTACCCAATTGTTTCCTTAGGGTATCCTATGAAGACGCACTTCTCCGATTTGGGTTCAAGCTTATCAGGCTAAAGCCTTTTGACATAAGTGTCACAACCCCAAACTTTAGGAAACGACAACTTAGGTTTCTTGCACTACAAAAAAAAAGACACATCCGTGACATTTTGGGCCGAACGAATTTTTTTTGTCATACTTATGACACTTCTATGACGATAATTGTGACAAAACCCGGTATCATCATAGATGTGGTGGGCTCCTACTTCTATGACAAAAAATCATGAAAGAAAATGGGCTTTTCATCCTGGGCGAGCCGGAGACGCAGCTGCATGACATTCTTTGGGTCGTCCATGATGGAAAAAACCGTGGTAGAAGCAAGGGCGAGGAAAATTTCGGGGAGTTCCCGGTTACGCTGGGTGGTCGGGGGCCAAGTGATGCGTGTTTTTCTCGTACACGCGTCTCTGCAAGGCGTTGGCTCTAACTGAACCCGAGCGAGGCGTTGGGCTCTAACTGAACTCGAGCGATTGCACTGCAGGCTACGCATTACTGAACCCGAGCGATCGATCGATGGCTGTTAACTGAACCCGATTGAGCGATTCCTTCACTACTGCTACTAACTAAAGCCAATCGATGCTGCCTCTGGATGAACAGTGAGCGTTGCGGGGAGGGGGGGTTGGATGAACAGTGAGCGGTGGGGGTGGATGAACAGGACCCCGTGGCGTTGCCTCTGGATGAACATGACCCTGATCGATCGAGTCGGTTGGGGCTGGATGAATAGGACCCCGTGGAGGGCTGGATAAACAGGACGACCCCGTGGAGGGCTGGATGAACAGTAGATGGTGGAGGGGTGCTCGTGGAGGGGTGGTTGAATAGTAGCCGGTGGAGTAGCGCGCGGTGGAGGCTGGATGAACAGGAGCCCGTGGAGGCTGGAGGAGGTCGACGGTGGAGATGAACAGTATCCCGTGGAGTCCCGTTTTGCGGTATGCCACACCCCTCCCGATGAACAGGACCCCCGTTTCGACCGTGGCGCTCCAACACAAGTCCGTTTCGTCCGTTTTGCGGTACGCCACACCCTTCCCGATCAACAGGATCCCCGTTGCGACCGTAGGAGGTCCGTTTCCTCCGATTTGCGGTACGCCAGACCCCTCCCGATGAATAGCATCTCGTTTCGAACATGGACGGTCAAACACAAGGCCGTTTCCTCCGTTCTGCGGTACGCCAGGCCTCGTTTCCATCGCCTATTCCATCCAAGCTGGTTGGCTCCCAAGCGTTCCGTTGCCTCCCGATGAACACGACGCATTCCATTGCCTCCCCATGAACACGACGCATTCCGTTGCCTCCCCATGAACACGACAACGACGCTGTTTCTTCGTTCCAACCCAGCCATGTACACGAGCCCTGGCCGTACGTATGCGCGAGTAGGCGTTTGAGACCCCACCCGTATGTACACATACGTGGCCGTATTTTCTTTCTTGCACACTGGCCGTTGTATGTACGTGTACATGCTATGTGCGCGCCTCTACTACGACACGTGCGCGCCTCTACATCGACCAGTATATATGTACGTACACATTCGCGACCAGAATGACAACACTACGTACGCTTCGACCAGGTGTGTCCCGACTGTCAGGCACTTCCTTGCGTGCGAAGATGTAGCTGGTGGGTCCCAGCAGTCAGGGGGGCGAATCGTTTTTTTTTTGCCCGGACGCACTTCCTTGCGCGCGAAGATGTAGCTGGTGGGTCCCAGCAGTCAGGGGGCGAATCATTTATTTTGACCGTAATATGGACGCACTTCCTTGCGTGTGAAGATGTTGCTGGTAGGTCCCAGCAGTCAGGGGGAAACGTTTTTTTTACGAAATACGGTGGCCCGTCCGGTGGGTCCCTGCTGTCAGGTGGAGGAATCATTATTTTCCGCGTAATAGGGAGGCACTTCCTTGCTGCGGCCGTGGACCCAACTGTCAGCCTCTCCACGTACAGTCCACGTCCGATGAAAGTCGTACCTTGACCACGTTGACCACGCCGCGCCGAGAGCACCAGGGCGGTGGACGACGGCGAGGCCTAGGAAGGGGAAGACGCGGAGCCGGGGAAGATGCGGCAGTGGAAACCCACACGGAGAGGAGTACGAGGGTTCACTGGTTCGGCTGCGGTGTGAGGCTCCCTTCACTGCAGAATAAAAGGGGGTGTGGGTGAGTAGAGGGATGGCCTGGCCAGCGGTGGGAGTAGTAGGGGGCGGTGAGGCCTCCGCGGCATCACAGCCGGCCACGGGAGGCAGGAGCACGCGACACGACTGGCGCTGGTTTGGGCGGCTGGAGCAAGAAGACCAGAGGTTGAAGAAGCACTAGGGCCATTGGATGGACATCGTACGGTCACTGGAGCTAGAATCGTTCATATTGACTAAGTTGACAAAGCCCTCCGTCCCCGTCAACTTAGTTGGCCCACAAGTCATCCTCCCACTATGGTGGGTCCCAGCTAGTAGGGGGTATTCATTTTTTTGTGTGTAATAAGGAGGCACTTCCTTGCGTGCGAAGATATAGCTGGTGGGTCCGACCTGTCAGCGGGGGGAACGTTTTTTTCGCGAAATACAAAGGCCCTTCCGGTGGGTCCCAGCTGTCAGGTGGAGGAATCATTATTTTGCGCGTAATAAGGAGGCATTTCCTTGTGTGCGGTCGTGGACCCAGCTGTCAGCCTCTCCATGTACAGTCCACGTCCGATGGATGTCATTCGTTGACCACGTTGACCAGGCCGCGCCGAGAGCACCATGGAGGTGGACGACGGTGAGGCCTAGGAAGGGAAGGACACGGAGCCGGGGAAGACTCGGCATTGGTTGCCCACGCAGTGGGGAGTACGAGGGTTTACTGGTCCGGTTGCCGTCGCCGGAAAATAACAGGAGGTGTGGGTGAGTAGAGGAATGGCCTGGCTAGCAATGAAGTAGGGTGGGGCGGTGCGGCCTGTGCGGCAGCACAGCCGACCACGGGAGGTGGGAGCAGGCAGTCCCACCAGAGCTGGTTTGGGCGGCTGGAGCAAGAAGATCAGATATTGAAGAAGCAGCACGGCCATTGGATTAACATCGAACGGTTACTGCTGCTAGAATCATTTGTGGACTAAGTTGACAAAGCCAAAGTACATGTCAACCTAGTAGACCCACAAGTCAGCCTCCAAATCTGTCCCAAACAGCATACAGCCCGAAATTTCTAGCCAGATTCAAATTAATTTTAAATCTAAATATACCTTAATTTAAATTCAATGAAATTTTACCCGCACAAAAACAATGAAATTTAAAATATCAAAATCCGAAAGAAAACAGTATTTTGGAACTAATTGCCTGTTTGCTGTATTTTTTCATTTTACAACCCATTTATTATTACTTATAGCCCATTTATTATTACTTATAGCCCATTTTCTGGGCAAAATGCATCCCTCCTCGTCTTGAAAGATTTCCGGCCCAGCAGGGCATAGAAAAGCAAGTAGGCCTATGTTGGTTATTCTGCAAAAAACAAAATAGCTGGCTAGCCATTTTCAGAAAGGAAAAAACAAACTGGGCTAGTCATGTGCTAAACATATGAAATAAAAGCCTGGGCTAGACAGTCCACGGGTCCTGCACAACCTAGTTGATACCCTTCTCCGTCCTGAAAAAACAAAATTACTGCGCACGCTGCTGGGTCCCTACTGTCATGCTCACCATGTAGAGTCATCTCCTTATTCCTCTCGGTTGTTGACCATGTTGACAACACCAGAGGGTGGCACCGCGGTGAGCGAACCAAGGCGGAGGACGATGGTGAGGCCTCGTACGGGAACAAACAGGAGACAGGGAAGATGCGTAGAGTTTTAGGGTGCGATACCACGATGCGTGCACGGAAGCACAACCAGCCGTGGGAGGCAGGAGCAGGCGGTCCCGCCGGTGCTGGTTTGGCTTTGGAGGCTGAGGAAGAAGAGACTGAAGAAACACGACAGACTTTGAATGTCAATCCAACGGTCAAGGTTGGCACAATCGTTTGTTGACTAAGCGGACACCAAGTAGCATACTTTTTTATATATAGAAAGAAAAGAAAAACTGGGCTCGTTGGCCTGATAACATTCCCGAAACTGCGACCGTTCGATCTTGTGTCGCAACTAAAACTGCGAGGAAAATGCGTTTGTCTGCCGTCCTCCTCACAGGGAACGTTCGCCACATAAGTGACTAGCACCCTTGGTTTTCAACCGAGAGGTCTTGGGTTTGAGTCCCAGGAACTCTCGATTTTGTCCTCCTTCCTTCCTCGCAAAAAAAGGAAAAAAATCAAAGACTTGGGAAGGCATACAGAACAAGCTAGTGTAGCAGTAAAGAGACGTTGCCGAGTTTTAGAAAAAAGAGAGACTTGCTCCTGTAGCTGGTTCGAATCCAAACCTAGACTATGACTATATATAGTGCTATGCTACTCTACAAGTAATGAAATTGACATATCCAACGTTCGCTTCTCCTCTTCTCTACTTACTCTTCCTAGCATCAGAAGCTCTGGCCACAGCAACCATGCCCGCTGGCTGCTCATCCACCTGCTCTTCAGCAGGCAACAACCAGATATGCGCCAAGTCGCCACCCGTACCATCGCCTGTGGGTCTCATCACACCCCCACCGGCACGCGCACCGCAGCCGATTGCTCATCGCAACCCGCTGTCGTTGGTGTGGTGCCACTGCTGCAAATCACGCAGAGTCATCCATCGCGTCTCAACCACAATCCTCAACCCTGGCCGAGTCTTCTACAATGCCCGAATCATGGGGTAATAATATGTTTAAGTGTTGTTCTGCTGCTTTCAGTTGCTGATTTTTTTAATAGTTTGGTTGATGATCTTCCAATTTGATTCATGCAGAAAAGGGAAGATTCGTGTGATTTGTATTTCTGGGAAGTTGCTGATGTGGGGGAATGCAACTATGCTGATTATTTGGTTAGCCGAGGAATCCCAATACCAACAGGTTGGGGTGTTGGACAAGTAACTGAAGGAACGACAGAAGAGGAAGATGCAGAGCAGAAGGTTAAAGATGCAGTTCCTCTGATCATGGCCAAGCAACAGCTGTTGAACGGCCTTGACAGCAATGAGGAGATGAAAGAGCTTGTGAAGATAATGGGCAAAATCGATGTGCTCTGTAGGATGATTGTCTCTTTATTTGCAGTGTATGTAGCACTCGTGATGTATTCAGTGGCTATGACATGAGCACTTTGCTGAAACTAGTAATGAATGAAACCTGTGTAGCAGGCTGGGCATAGTATTGTGAACATCTAATGATTTCTATTAACGGAAATCAGGGGTATCCCCTTTTGCTCATAAATAAATAATAGCAGAGGCCCTGTTGGGTCAGCTTTGTTCTCATTCGTTGACGTCGAGCAAATTGCAGTCCAACAGCAAACTATGGCATCAAATTCAAGTTTCACAGCCAAATATGAGTACAACTAAACAACAATGTCATCTTGTTTTAGTTGTCATACAATCACCAAACACAAATCAGCATACATAACAAGTGATGTAATCACAGCAAAATACTAAACAACATGTTCATCAGGTTTGAGTTGTCATAGCAAACACAATTTCACATAGTAGATAAAAAACGTCTTCTAACAGGCAAATACGACAAAAGCAATGTAATCATCATCCGCTGCAGCAGCGTCAACATCTTCGCCATGTGTATCAGTCTGAATCGTAATTCCCCACGGTGTCATCTTCTTCTTCGTCCTCAACGTCCTCGAATATTGGCTTCTTCTTGATCAACTCTTGTATGTCCACAGCATGACAGGCAATCTTTTCACCGGCGTCATTGACGTGATGGTTCTCAAAGATATTAGGAACATCTGTGTTATCTTGTACATCAAGAGCAGTGTAAGCATCATCTTATTGTGCAACTTCATTAAATGAATTCCTCTACTCAAATCTTTGCAATACTCTCCAGTCATCGCTACGTGCAAATGTGTCTTCCAAGAAAAATATCTGTGTTGCTTGATTTGCCAAAATAAAAGGTTCGTTGGTCTGGTACGCCGCCTTGACATTGATGGATTTGAAATAATCATCAGCTCTAGGTTTTGCGATCCTGGAAAACAGGTTATACCAACGACAGCACAACAGAACCACACACCGATGATCCACGAAACTGGAGATATACTACAACTGAACAATGTCTGTTATGTTAGCATATATTTCAGTTGTCTCTTTGTCATATGTATCCGTGCTCATGATGGCACTGTTTTGTGTCTTCTTGCCTTCGTCTCGTGCAAGGGTGTTGTAGCGCACATCTCCTACAACGGAAGATTCATAATGTCTTACCCGAGTATCAGGACCCATTGCTAGTGAGTAAAGGGCATCATCAACTGCCTGCCCATCCTCCCGCATCTTCTTAACCTATGGTTAGAAAATAGACAAGCTGATCATCTTATGTACTCAATATATTAAAAAAACTGATAGTGCAATTCAAAAGCTTACATGGCTCTTGAACCATTTCGCAAATCCTGCCATAACCAGTTTGTCAATGTTTCTTGGAGCGGCAGTAACTCCTTTTTGTAGATGTTGCACAACATAGTGATCGCGTCAAACATCTAAATATATAAGAATGTGCTGCAAGTTTAGTAGATTACGATGTATAAGCTGCAGTACTGCACTTACTTGATATAAGGTAGTATCTCAGGACAGTTATTCAACACATACCAAACCATTTTGTCCAAATCTTTAGGTTTGTCCTCTTGTCGACTCTTCCCTGTAACTCGAACAGAATAATCGAAAACATTGAGCCTGGGATTGTCTTCACCCACCTCTTTGCTAAGCTGATCAGCTGTTTCCATGTATTTTGAGCAGAATGTCAATGCTTCTGTAGCAATGTAGGTCTCTGCAATGGAACCCTCGGGTCTAGCTCTATTCCTAACATAGCCCTTGAAAGTGCCTAGCCACCTTTCAATAGGGTACATCCAGCCATACTGTACTGGACCTCTAAGTAGTGCCTCATCAGGTAGATGAACAGCCAAATGCACCATCACATCAAAGAAGGCTGGAGGATATATCTTCTCAAGGTCGCATAGGATAGTTGGTATCTTGTCTCTAAGACGCTCCAAAGCATCTATCCTGATATTTCTACTGCAGAGTTCCCTGAAGAATTGTCCCAACTCTGCAACTGCTCTATATAAGTCAGGGCGTCCCAATCCTCTAAGGATAATAGGTAAAACCCTTTGAAGTAGGACGTGGCAGTCATGAGTTTTCAACCCTTGTACCTTGTTTCCATCTGCACTGACTCTCCTTTTAGGGTTGGAAGCAAATCCATGTGGGAATCTCACACGTGGCAGGACCTCGCAGAATTCTTTTCTTTTTACCTTGTCCAAGACGTACACAGCTGGTGCCATATCCCGTGGTTTACCTTCATCTTGCACCTGCAAATCCTTTCTGATACCTAGGTGTGTCAAATCAATCCTAGATTTTAAGGTATCTTTCGTCTTGCCTTCAATATTAAGAAGTGTGCCGATAATGCTGTCACATATATTTTTCTCGATGTGCATCACATCAAGATTATGTGGCAGATCCAAATCTTTCCAATACTCCAAGTCCCACAAAGTGGACATGTGGGTAAAAAATAATCTCTCTTCTGCCCTGCCACGCTTCCTTTTCCCGCTACCATTACCAGGATGGTTTCCTGGTGTAATATGCCTGACCTTCTCTAATTCCACTTGCAACTCATCGGCGGTGAGCCTCTTTGGCGCATCACGGTTTTCATGCTTTGCATTGAACACATGTCTTTGATATTTTCTAAGATGCGGCTTGTCCTTGGCAAGGTAACGGCAGTGTCCAATGTGATAGATCTTGCTAAGTATTGTGTATGACAGCGGATTCCTGTCACAGCGAACACACGCATTGTAACCATGTGTCGTTCACCCTGACATAGTTCCCAAAGCCGGATAATCATGGATGCACCAAATTATAACAGCACGCAGAAAGAAATCAGCTGGTGGGCTGCTATATAGGTCTCGAGTGAGAACACCCCTCCATATATAGCTGTTGAAGTTCCTCCACAACAGGCTCCATGAACAAATCAAAATCCTTTCCAGGACTTTTTGGACCTGGGATGAGCAAGTCCATCATGTAGTTTGATTCCTTGGTGCAGACATTTGGAGGCATGTTGTAAGGGATAACAAGCACTGGCCACATGCTATATGTGGTGCTCTGGTGGCCAAATGGGTTAAATCCATCTGAACCTAAGCCAAGTCTAATGTTTCTCGGGTCAGCAGCAAACTTTTTTGTGTTTATCATTGAAGCTTTTCCACTCACTACCATGAGATGGATGGCTCGTTACATTCTGATCTCGGTACTCCTGGTTCCTAGAATGCCATAGTACATCCTCTCTTGTTTCAGCATCATGAAACAACCTCTGCAATCTTGGTGTAATTGGAAAATGTCTCAGAACATTATGAGGAGTCCTCTTCACATCATCGCCATCTTTCCATCTTGATGATTTGCATTTCGGGCATTCACTTAAGTTGGCATAATCCTTCCGGAACAGAAAACAATTATTCTTACAAACATGGATCATATCATATCCAATTCCAACTGCACGAAGGAAATTCTTCATTTTACTGTAGGTGTGTGGCAGCTCAGACGCATCTGGGAAAGATTTGCGGAAAGCAGCCAACATCACATCGAATGATTTGTTGGTCATCCGCTCAGATGTCTTCACCTGAAGAAAGGTGACCATAGCTGAGAATACTGACATCTTATTTCCTGGGGTGACAGCCACGTTGCATTGTTCCAACATGCGGGCCCACCGTTTTTCTTCTGCAGGTGAAAGTTCACGGAATGCACGAGCATTTCATAGCATTGTTTCAATGTTGGTCAAACTCAGTGGCTCCGCCACCACCACCTCGTCCTCCTCTTCCACCTGAGCATCAGGCAGATCAAGATGGTGATCTGCTGCTTCCACGTAGTCAATAACATTGACATTCACAGTTTAACCATGATGAACCCACCTAGTATATGTGACCGACATCCCATACAAGTGTAGATGATTTTGCATAGTTGACTGGGGTCTTGTAACTGAATTCATACAACTGCTACACAGGCAGAGCACATGTGATTTCGGACCACCGTACTCAGCTCTGATAAAGTTCATGAAGTTTCAACCCCCTCGACATATGCAGTGGAGAATCTTCGAGCAGAAGTTATCCAAGTCATGTCCATCTGTTAGACATACAAATTAGTTCTTCTACTAGATATTACAGGAAAAACATATATGCTTTTTATCAAGTCCAGAAAAAAAATACCTAGGTCGATGTCTAAAGCTATGGCAAGATATTTGGACGAGCAGATCTAAGTAACGAAATATATGTAAAGCTAATTCAGCAAACTGATTTGAGTGCTAAATTATGGCAGGCTATTTCAGCAGTCAATAAGGCCAAGCACACAGCCATCAAACTATCGAAGGCCATCGCAGCAACAAAGATCGAGTATAAAACGGTGTAGAGCTATTTCACCTAACAGATTGGCTACTAGACCATGGCAATCTACGTCACAATAAATATATGGCAGGATATTTTAGCAACTAATCGTCCTTGGCATGCCATCTCAGCTAAGCAGATTGAGTGCAAAACAGGGCAAGGAAGCTACTTAAGCAGAGCATATTGACTGTAAACTACTTCGGCAAACAGTGAGATTAACAGTGTCTATCAGCTAACATTCAGCGCTACACCGACATGAACGAGGCCTCAGTCTAGAATGCGCGTACCGCGGGAGAAGCTGACCGCCGTGCATCTCCACACGAACGTCTCCAACGATGGCGGTGCTGACCGCCATGCGCCTCCACAAGAACGTAGCCAGCGGTGGCGGCGCGGCTAGAGGACGGCAGTCTACGAGAGCGTACTGTGGGAGCGAGAGGATCGCCATGCGTCCCCTCGATGAACCGCGGCGCCGACGTATCGGTGTGGCAGGGAGGGCGGCTTTGGCGGAGCAAATGGAGTGGAGGGGGACGGGGGAGGGGGTTTTGGGGAATATTGTTGGGTAGTTGGCCGAAGGGCGGTTGGATCAGATTTGGGGGAAATTTTTGGGTGGGAGGGGGAGGATTTTCGCGCGGGGGGCGGGGGAGTTTGGCGCATGGTCGGTTTCTCCAAATGCAGTCCCACGTGTCAGTGAAGAGGCAAGCCGAAGCGCGTTCCGTTTGCGTGAGCCGTGTGCAGGACCGAACGTGTGTGGGGTGCAATGCGACCGCGATAGGAGTGTTGTGAGTGTACCGCCTTTTCCTTTTAAACTAGGTGCTTCGCCCCCTCAAAAAAAATTGTTGCTTCACGCGATCCATCAATACTACTACTAGTAATCTGGTAATCCCAACTAAAACGGCGCGGCCGGGTCTTTTCCCGCGCGATATGCTGGGAGGTTGGCTTCGTTGGGTTTTTTAGGACGAGTAATGCTACACCTACATAATCCCAATTATGTAATTACCGTAATGTGAAACGTGTGAGCTGTTGATTGTAGATTGGGGGGAGAGAGGGTCCCACCACCATGAAAATCAGGGGAGGAGAGAGAGAGGCAATTTACGTTAACCCTTTCGTAGGTTCCCGTAGATGTAGAAAGATGTGAAATGCGTGAATGTGTAGTGGACGTACTATTGGAGTGCCTGAGATAAATTGTGTATGTATAGACCCTATGTGTTTATTTTACTTTGCATGTTAGATTTCTCTCAGTTCAATAAAAAGCAGAGTTGGTGATGATGGTGCGCATGTCATCCTGCAATATAGGCCGTCCAATCTATATCTAACGGATAGGAAGGAAACTATGACAATTTACCCGCACTCCTCTCCACATTTGCAGATAAGGCTTTCCCTCGTTCATCCTTTTCTCCCACAAGATCTTGATCTTTCGTGCAACGCACGGGCATCTTGCTAGTACTCCTACAATATACTATATTATTGTGAAAGTTCATATACACCGGTCGAGATTAATGCAAACACGGCAGATTTTCATTACATTTCGAACTTTTATAGGATAGAAAAATAAATAAAACCCAACCTAAACCTATTCTACGGCGGCAACCGACGTCCTCCATCTGCGATCTCTATGTATGGGGGCGGGGTTCAAGACCGTGAAGTGAAGGTGCGGTCTCAGGCGAGGAAGAGTAGAACACGGGATACGGACTGGCCAGTTGGCACACCATGCCCTGCCGCCTCCCATGCCCTACTCATCCTCGGAGGAGTTCCCGACCTCGGCGGTGCCGGACGTTGGACAGAGGCAAGTAGGACGCGTGGCTGATGGTGCTCCTGTCGTCGGCTGCCAGCGTGGCCACCGCTTGTGTGGTCGCGTCCGCGTCCGGCTATGCCGCTATTGCGTTGCGAGAGGCGACTTGAGCAAGGGCGGCGACCTCGAGCTTCATCCCCGAAGACAAGATCTCCTGCAGAGCGTTCACACTTGCAGTCATGGCGGATGTGGTGCCAGGTAGGAGGACGATGCGCTATGGTGTGGAGGTTAGCTGGGCGTTGCCACTTTAAGTAGCACATTCCGGTGAGGCCAAGCGTCCGGGTGCGTCATTAAGTCGCCAGAGTTGGTTCCTCGGGCACCGAGCCTCTTAACGACGACATACGAACGGATGGCATGAATGCGGGCTGCTGGCGCCGGCTGGGAACGCACCGCACGATGGCGCGAGGGACGAGGGTTTTGGTGTGCCAGGGTAGTCAGCTGCAGTCGTGGCAACGTTGGAGATGCCCTATGCTCACGTGCGATCCTCACATGTCATTGAAAAAGCAAGACGACCCGGCATGGTCTCAGGTCCTAAGGATGCAGTTGGCCGCGCTACACCACTCCACGGACGCGGCGCGGCGCCCCGTGCATCCTCGATGAGCCGGGTGTTGGGGTGTGTTTGGATTGTGGCCAAAGTGCACCTTACTAAAATTTTAGTCATGACCCAAAGATTGGTCTTTGTTTGGATGGTTGCCATTTTTTGGCATGCCAATGAACTCTAGCCAACTCTAGTTCATTTTTCTTGCCAATGTCGGCCAAATCATGGGCAACCAATACCTCAACCAAAATTTTGGCTACCCAATGCTTTGATGGGGCAACCTTGGGCACAAACCAAACATATTGTTGGTCGTGCCACAGCACTAACGCCACCCTCGGCACACTGAAACCGACTGTGTCTAGCGACGATATGAGCGTGTCGCTCACCGCGGTCGCCGTGTCCAGAGGCGGTGCTGGAGCTGTGCCACGTTGTTGGCCCCAATGACCCACATGTATGGTTGTCGTTGGCGAGGAGGTCGTGGGCCAGCTCCTCCATTGGACTAGTCTGCGCTATGTCGTCCCGACGGGTGTGCCCCACATGTCGGTTTCCTTATTTTCCCGGCCATATTCGAGCGTCAGTGCTCCGCGTTGCACATTAGGCCTTTCACTGTGTAGGCCAAGCGAGACAACTTATTGTTTATTTGATCCGTTCAAGTATAATCCTGTGGCGTTTGCTTATTTCTCATTCCTCTCCAACCCTTTTCTCCATCGATCATGTCGCCCTCCGGTCGAGTCCATCCTCCTGCATGCCTCATTTGAACATTCCGCTGAGTATCATTCGCATGTACCCACCCTAGTCCTCTTTCAATCAATCTCCGGACCCCGAGATGAAATCGAGAGAGAACGAGTGGGGGCACGTGATACCTAAGGCGGATTCAAAATTTTGAACCGGTGATCATAGCATCCACAAATCATATATAAAGGGTATTCAATGTTCGTTTCGTTTTTGAACGTACAATATACCCCCTCCTATCCTTTCGAGTTTACATATAAGTTTTATGTGTAGTCAAAGTATCTCTACTTTGATCAAAAAGGTATCAACATTCAACAACGCCCAATCAATATTGTTAGATTCGTACATACTCCTAGATTTGTACTCAAGATGGTTTCCAATTTGTTTTCAACCACGTGAATGTGCTTGTTCTCGCGCATGCTCTTCCTACTAGGATTTCGCCACGTATAGCCAGTCCAATAGTAACTTTCTTAAGCTCCTTGTCCAACAATACACGTGGAGTACTGACAACATCTATACTCACTCCTTCCATTTATATAGGGCCTATGTGGAGGAGAGAGATGTGAAAAAGTAAGGGGAGTGAGCTCTCATGCAAGAGCCTTAGCTATATACGCATTCCTAGTTAAATAGTATAGTAAATATGAAGAAAGAGATAGAGAGGAGATGGAAAAAAGTACTAATACAATAGCCAACCTTATATTTTTTTGCAGGGAATAGCCAACCTTATAGCCCACACTACCGTATGAGTGCATATAATAGATGATGGCTATAGATGACATGGCAGTCCCTCATAGCCATCGACTGGCTATATTATTAACCATGCTCTATTGCGTTTTTAAAACCGCATTTGACTGTTGACAAGATTAATAGTACATGAGATGTATAATGTTAAAATTATATCATTGGAAACTCCTTTCACATACGAGTTTGACCATATGCTTTGTGTAAGTTGCATGTCATATATTATTACTCTAGCATTTGGTCAAAGTTAGCCTCGAAAAACGCATTAGGCCCTGTATAGTAAATGGAAGGAGGGAGTAGTAGTGGAAGTGGATCCTCTGACGTAGGTATCCCTGCCTTACCCTCCCTTTCGGTCACTTACTGGCGTACCACATGCTTGCTAGGCCCCGCATGTCGGTTACTCAATGGGTTCGGCCATGTCTGGGGATCCTCATCCGTAGTATACTCCCTCTGTTTTTATTTACTCTGCATAAAACGGAGGGAGTGGTAGTATAATAAATGACGCGGGCGGGGGAGGGGGAGGGACGTCGGTTTGCTCTCAACTACGGTCCCACAAGCGAGAGAAAACGCAAGATGAAGCGCGTTCCATTCGGTGAGCGACGTGAAGGGTCCAGCGTGCCGGGCTGCAACACGAACGTGACAAGAGCGATGTACAGTCAAAACTGATTAACCGGTCATCACCGAAACCACTATTCACACCAGAACCTTCGTTGCTCAGCCTACGTCAGCCACTGCCCTAAAACCACACCTAATCTCTAGCCCATTCCCCCACCTTTCGATCCCCTAGCCCGCATCAAGCGTCCCCTAGTTTGCCGGAAAGCCATGGTGCGCCGCAAGATCACTTACTACAAGATGCTAATGCTGGAGCGCCGCGTAGAAATCGCAGCGGCGGTCGGTGCCACAGACCTCCGTTCCCAAGCTCGCTTTGTGGCGGGCCAATCCCCAAGTTCTCTAGAGCCAAGCTACGAGGAGGAGGAAGCCGATCCAATGTTCATGGCGGAGTTTGCGGCGCAGAAGGCCCCAGATGGGTATGAGACAATGGACGTCGACTTCGTGCCGGCGTCCGAGTCCCCCATGGTGCAGGCGGACCAGCGGTTTAACATGGCGATACTAAAGGAGGACCGGGAGGCAGAGGCTCAACTCGACGCGGAGCGCGTGCATGCTGCTGCCATCGAGGCTCTCCTGCAGGCGGAACCGGATGTCGTGGATGTGAACTGGGCAGCGGAGGCTCAACTTGAGGTGGAGCACGCGGATGTCGCTGCCATCAAGGCCCTCCTGCGAGCGGAACCGAACGTCCTAGACTTGAACCAGGCGGTAGAGGCTCGACTCAACGCAGAGCGCGCGGATGCCGCTCTCATCGATGCCCTCCTGCAGGCGGAATCGGACGTCTTGGACTTGAATCGGGTGGCGGAGGCTCGACTCGACGCGGAGATGCCGCTGCCATCGAGGCCCTCCTGCAGGCAGAATCGGACGTCCTCCACTTGAACCGGGCTGTGCGCTCGTCCGTGTAGAGCGCCCGCACGCTCCGCGTGAACAAGTAGCTGGAGGCCGAGGACAACCACGGTGCAGAGACACACGTCGGCAGCTACGGCTGGTTCGCGCCGGCAGCCAAAGACGACGAGGCCGTCTCTTTTCGTGAGCAGTGATAGTTTTTCTTTATGTTGTTGTTCTTATGGATCTTTTGTTGTGTAAAAACATATATTTGTTATGCAAGTTGCATGAGTTGGGTCAGTCTACCATTTCAGGCGGTTGGATGAATATCCTACGTCTCCTAACCCTTCTTTCCTTCTTCCTCACCTCTTCTTCTTCCCCAACAGACCACCGCACGGGTCGTACGGATACTCCCCAACATGCAGTTGGATAAACATACTCTATGAACAAAAATTATGTGTCAGCGATAGGATGACTGAGTTTGGTTTGATTCACATGCGACAACAAGTGTCAGTGAGGGTGCGTTCCCTTGGTTGGGTTTGCGGCGTGCAGGAGCGACTGTGTGAGGGTGCGGTGCGACCGCGGCGTGCAGGAGCGACCGTGTGAGGGTGCGGTGCGACCGCGACAACTGTGTACAAGTGTACCTCCTTCTCATTTTCAAAACTTTAGGCAAGCTTGGCAAAAATGTGTGGCAAAGTTTGGCAATGCAAGGCCTAGACCCAAACAGGATAAGTACGTACGTACTAGGAGTACTAGTGTTAAAAAAGAAAGGCGGGGTTTTCCTTCACGGGATTTAATCGATACAAATCCTCGTTTCACGTGTCAATTAATGCGTATTTTTTTCTCCAAAGAGCTAACCATCTCACTCCTCATCGCTTGGTTAATGCAGCGCCATGCAAACCAACCTTCTCACTTCCGCATGCATGCAGGGGATATTAATGTCCTTGGTTGCTAGTACGAGGCAAACCCCATCAATTTTGCCTCGATTAGTGTTAGTGGCCTTTTGCAAATTGTAATTTTGATATACTGGCCTTGTGTACAAAGAAAATGGAGGTAGTAACTATATTTGACTTCCTTCCCCATTGTGGTGACGTCGATGATACCTTTTTTTGTGGTTTGGCAAAGTGCGTTCAACGGAGAACACCATTGAGGGAGACCACGGTAAGTCGTTCGCAAGTACCACCTGCAAGCCGAGACAACCACCTTATTTGCATCCAGGAAGTCCGTTGAACCAAAGGACTAGTACTACTAGGAGTACACAATAGCGTCGTCCGTCCAACTTAGTGCGGTGAGATGGTTTCTCGAAGAAGACGATGGAGAAGCGGAGTCAGCGAAGAGTGAAATGATGGTTGCTTCGTCCGTGCTTTTGTGATTTGACGCCTCATGCTTTGTGATTTGTGATAGAAGGGACATGGGAGTAGACTCTGTGCTCTATACTACACTACATGCATCCAAGCATGGGAAAAAGAGGAGAGATGTTGCATTTTTATATTCCTTCAATCAATCAATCAAGGAGCTTCGGTTCCATCTTTTTGTCTTTGGCAACACCGTCCACAATGGTTCCCACGATGCCAAATGTTATTTTCACATTTGGCTACACATTGTGGATGCCATGAACCGTACCACTTGGTTTTGCTCCTGTGTGCTATCTATACAAATCTCAATTATATTGATCTAAAAAATTATAGAATCAAGATTAGTAAAAAGGAGGTGATTTTGCCGCGCGGATGGCGGGGGAGGTTTCTTATTTTCAGAGGACGTTGTCATGGCTGTTTTCTAACATGCGGTCCAATGAGTCAGTGCTTTACCAAGCCGATCCGCGTCCCACATGAGGCAGAACAACGGTAGAAGCAACACGTGGTTAAGTTGAAAAAGATGAGGGAGAAGCGGATTCAGCAACGAGTGAAATGATGGTTGCTTCGTCCCTGTCGGTGTCAAAACCGGCGGATCTCGGGTAGGGGGTCCCGAACTGTGCGTCTAGGTGGATGGTAATAGGAGACGAGGGACACGATGTTTTACCCAGGTTCGGGACCTCTTGATGGAGGTAAAACCCTACGTCCTGCTTGATTAATATTGATGATATGGGTAGTACAAGAGTGGATCTACCACGAGATCAAGGAGGCTAAACCCTAGAAGCTAGCCTATGGTATGATTGTTGTAATGGAGGTTATGTCCTACGGACTAAAGCCCTCCGGTTTATATAAACACCGGAGAGGGCTAGGGTTACACAGAGGCGGTTACAATGGTAGGAGATCTACATATCCGTATTGCCAAGCTTGCCTTCCACGCCAAGGAAAGTCCCATCCGGACACGGGACGGAGTCTTCAATCTTGTATCTTCGTAGTCTTGGAGTCCGGCGGACGATGATAGTCCGGCTGTCCGGACACCCCCTAGTCCAGGACTCCCTCAGTAGCCCCCGAACCAGGCTTCAATGACGATAAGTCCAATGCGTATATAGTCTTCGGCGTTGCAAGGCGGGTTCTCCTTTAGGTTCCATGTACCTGCCGAACAGTGTCCGGCTTCCTCATCTATGTTGTGCTTCTTGGCTTCCACACCCAATAATGGCCTTCTTCCACGCGTCGCACGAATGCGAAAAGCTAGGGTATCTTTAATGTTTTAACCCCTAGCTGCACAAATAACCTGCCTATAAGAGAGGCAAGAATCCAGATCCAAATCACACCATCTTCCTTCCGCGAGTACTCATCGGAGCGCCTCTGACCAAAGATCCATTCCACCATGGACCGTCGACGCGGCTCCACTTCTCGCGCTCCCAGCCCTCTGCCAGGAGATTGAAGGAGATGTTCCGTCCCACACAACGAGCTAGTGGCGCTTCAAGCAAAGGGATATCTCCCTCCGGCCTTCATGGTCCGGGTTCGAGCCGGGTTGGCCACCTACCCAGGTGGGAAGCAAGCGGAGGCCACCCCAAGTCCCAACAAAGGGGAGCGGGTATGCTTCGTCCCCTATCTGATAAGGGGACTCGGATTTCCTATACATCCGTTCCTCCGCGGGCTCCTGGAGTTCTACGGACTCCAGCTCCATCACCATACGCCCGCCTCTATCCTGCATATCGCAGGTTACGTAGCTCTTTGCGAGCTATTTCTGGGCATCGAGCCCCATTTTGCACTGTGGAAGAGGCTGTTCTGCCTCGTACCCCGTTCTCACGAGGGGTCCATATACCAAGTGGGCGGCGCCGAAGTATGGCGCATTGCCGGGACCGGATATCCATCCGGAACCCCTAAGAAGGCGTCCGAAGACTGGCCTTCGGAATGGTTTTACATAGAAGACGCTCCGCTGCACGACCCTGTTCGGATCGGCCTCCCGGAGTTCAGTTCTGTTCCTCTGAAGAAACGCCTTAGTTGGCGTCCGCGGAGCCCCCAGCTGGAGGAAGACAAGAGCGTCCACTATCTGATGGGCCGGATAAGGTTACTGGCCCATTCTGGGTTGACCATGATTGGAGTCATGGCAACATGCATTACGCGGGGGGTGCAGCCACTGCAATACAGGGGCCACCCCATGTGGGATTTCAACGGGGAAGACGACGCCACCCGTCATGGCCGCAAATGACCGGATTCGGCCGAGGATCTGGTGACGATCCTGTCCGGCCTGTACAAGGGGGAGAAGGAGGACTTTCTCCAGACGAACCCGTTGAATGGGTTCTCCATGATTAACCCTCGGCGTTTGGTAAGCGAGCACTTTAAGGGCCCGACCCATGCTTTCAAAGTTTAAGCTTCTTATATTACGTCTTCGGCGCAGGAACTGCGTCGGATTGTGGAGGACATGATAAGTCCAGCTCCGCAACCCGAGGATCCAGAGAGATCCCAGGATCCGGCCGCCGAAGAGGATCCGGACATTCAGGTGGAGCTAATCGACGGGGTGTTCCACCAGCTCAACATGGATAATGCTTTAGTCGCCATTACGGCCGACTACCCCGGACTGTATCCGGCTTCCCAGGTGATTGTGATGGAAATCCTGACACCATTATCTCTTCCTTGCTCATTTTTGACCTTCGCGTACGATGGTGTTTTGCAGGAAGCGCCTTCAAGGCGGGAAGCCGAGCCCATGGCGGCTGACCAACAAAGGCCAGTCCGGACCAGCAGGCGGAAGAGGAGCGCGGCATGGACTGAAACGTCGCCGCAAAGGTATTGCTCGTAGTTAGTTATTCGGAGCAACGTTCCTAGGAAGCGTTTGAGTGTTCATGATCTTTGTAGGAGAAAAAGCGCCCGCCGGACTACGGGCGCGGAGGTTGCCAATCCAACCTCTACCAGCCAGGCTCCAGCACCTGGTCTGGAGGGGGAGGCAAGCGCAAGGCGCGGGCCGGACACTCCTCCAACGGATGATGCCGACAGACTGTCCGCCACCAAGTCTGAGGTGGAGAGCGCCATGAACCATAGGCGCCGCCGGACAGTATTTCGTGACGCGTGCTTCTCCCCGGAGGCGCTGAATGCCTTTAACGCGGGGGACGCGCACCTCCGCGCTGCTCAAGATGGTTTTACCAGAGCCACGGAGCAGTATGTAAAAGACATACGGGTAAGAGAATTTAGCAGTTATATATGCCAGTAGCCCCCGAGACTTAAAGTAGTTATGTTAACTGATTTAAGGATCATTTGAAACGCATGATCTTACCGAGAAGAATACCCAACTGTCTCAGGAGCTGCAAGAGTGCAAGGCCCAACTTGAGGCCGCACTTGCTGCCGCAGGAGGAAACACAGATTCCCCTCCTGGTAACACATTATATGAAAAAATATAAGCGCTATGCGGCATGCGCGCAAGTCTAATAATGACATTGCAGGTGCTGCCGGACAAGATCCGGACAGGCAAGAACTATTGCGCCAGCTGAAGGCCGGCGAGAGGGTGCTGAATAGAGTGCAGCAAGAAAGGAACAGGCTCCAAGATGCCCATGCCCAGCTTGGAGAAGAGCTGAAAGGCGTTCGGGCCGAGCTGTACGGCTCCGTTAAGGAGAATCAGCGGCTTCGTCACGGAATTTATAGTAAGTGCTTGAGCGAACTCCTTTGAAAAGAAGAGTTCGGCGAGGAAGTCAATTGACAAGATATGTCTGTAGGTATACTCACAGGTCGTCCTGCGGAGGAGATGCCCGTATCGATGGGTGATCAACTTCATGAGCTGTTGCAGCTGCTTGAACGAGTTCGGCAGGCAATGAGCGGCGTCGTCCAGGCTTTATGGCCAACCCTCTCCCTAACCGAAGGCCTTGGGGAGCTTGTGGAGAAGCTTCAGGGAGTGCGGCAGCGCTTCCGATTATGGAAGATTTCGGCCTGTCGTCAAGGTGCCAGGGAGGCCTGGGCCATGGTGAAGACGCGGTACAAGAAGGTGGATCCCAACCATATGGCCGAGGTCGGACCTATGGGGCCCGACGGGAAGGAGATCCCTGTGAGTTTAGTATATGGCCAAGTAGAGTTTGCCGCTAAATTTTCTTAACAGGACTGTAAATTAGACAGCCCGTTAGACGGGATTGAAGAGGAATACAGTCAATAGATTTGACAATGTATTTTTAAAATGACATGTGAAATTCCTTCTAGCCGGATTGTAGATCGTTTGTCTTTGCCGACCTTTTCGCTTCAACCTCGGGACCCTAGAGTCCGGAGTGTGTCCAAATACCTTCTCGGTTAAGAAACAACCGGGGTATGCATGGAGACCAGGCGTAGGGGTCATTAGTGCTTTATCAGACAAGTGCCCAACTAGTTATGTTATATTACATGGTTAGTAAGAAACATCTTCCAGGGAGAATAGTTCCGTTAAGGGTTCCTTTCCCTGGGAGGCATGCCCTAAAGTGCATGTCCGGACTGCGAAAAAAGCAGAAAAACATCTGGGGGCAGATAAATAAGTAGGTAAAAAAATCATCTTTCAAGTCACCGACCGAATAAGTAGGAAAAGGGTTAAGAGAAGAAAGAGAAACAAAAGACAGCTGAACTGTAAAAATTTGGACGGGGGAAGGGGACGAACTCTTAGTCCAGCGCTAGGCATAGAATCTTCGAAGGCGGGCTGCGTTCCATGGGTTCGGCTCGAGTCGGTTGTCCGATGCATTTCGTAGACGGTACGCTCCGCCGGTCAGGACTTGATCGATAATGAAGGGGCCCTCCCATTTGGGCTTGAGCTTGTCCTTTTTCTTGTCCGGCAGGCGTAGAACTAGTTCGCCAACATTGTAAGTCTTGGCCCGTACTTCTCTGCTTTGATATCTTCGAGCCTGCTGCTGATAGAATGCGGAACGGGCCTTGGCGATGACGCGTTCTTCCTCCAATGCGTCCAAGCTGTCCTGCCGATCCAGTTCGGCCTCTCTTTCTTCATACATGCGCACTCGAGGTGAGTCATGAATAATGTCGCAGGGTAGAACTGCCTCTGCGTCGTATACCATAAAAAATGGTGTGAATCTGGTAGTATGGTTGGGCGTTGTCCGCAGCCCCCAGAGCACAGAGTCGAGCTCCTCTACCCAGTGCGTGTCAGATTTCGTAAGTGACCGCACTAGTATGGGTTTAATGCCGCTCATTATTAGACCATTTGCTCGTTCCACTTGACCGTTGGTTTGAGGATGATAGACTGAAGCGTAATCAAGCTTAATGCCCATGTTTTTGCACCATGATTTAACCTCGTTGGCCGTAAAATTCGTGCCGTTATCGGTGATGATGCTGTGGGGGACACCAAAACGGTGTACTACCCCGGAGATAGAGTCTATCACTGGTCCAGACTCTGCCGTTTTGACTGGTTTGGCCTCTATCCATTTGGTGAATTTGTCCACCATGAACAATAAGTACCTTTGCTTGTGGGTTCCTCCTTTAAGGGGTCCAACCATGTTAAGCCCCCAGACCACGAACAGCCAGGTAATGGGTATAGTTTTGAGGGCGGTGGGTGGCATATGGCTCTGATTAGCAAAGAGCTGACAACCGATGCATCTTTGGACTAAGTCCTGAGCATCTGCCTGGGCCGTCGGCCAATAAAATCCTGTACGGAATACCTTTCCTACAAGGGCCCGAGCTGCGGCATGGTGTCCGCCTAGTCCGGCATGAATTTCAGCCAGAAGGTTTCGCCCTTCTTCTTCGGAGATACACCTTTGAAGGACTCCGGTTGTGCTTTTCTTATAGAGTTCTCCCTCATAGACCTTGTAGGCTTTAGATCGCCGGACTATGCAGCGGGCCTCATTTTGGTCTTCGGGAAGTTCCTGCCTAAGCAAGTAGGCTAGGAATGGTTCTGTCCACGGGGCAATTACTGCCATTATGTCGTGGGCTGAAGGTGTTGTGTCATCGGCTGAATCGCCGGTTGGCGCGGTTTTTTCCGGTTTGTCGTTTCCGGACTCCTCTTCCCATAGTACGGATGGCTTAAAGAGCCGTTCCAGGAAGATGTTTGGAGGGACAGCGTCACGTTTTGCTCCGATGCGTGCCAGTATGTCGGCTGCTTGGTTATTATCTCGGGCTACGTGATGGAATTCGAGTCCTTCAAACCGAGCTGACATTTTTAGGACAGCATTGTGATATGCTGCCATTTTCGGATCCTTGGCATCAAAGTCTCCATTTATTTGGGATATTGCAAGGTTTGAATCCCCGCGCACCTCTAGGCGTTGAATGCCCATGGAGATTGCCATCCGGAGACCATGTAAAAGGGCCTCGTATTCGGCTGCGTTGTTGGAGTCCGTGTACATTATTTGAAGTATGTATTGGACTGTGTCCCCAGTCGGGGACGTCAGTACGACGCTAGCCCACAGTCCGGCCAACATTTTAGAGCCGTCGAAGTGCATAATCCAATTGGAGTATGCGCCGTACTCTTTAGGGAGTTCGGCTTCGGTCCATTCAGCGACAAAGTCAGCCAAGACTTGTGACTTTATAGCTCGCCGAGGTTTGTAAGTTATATCGAATGGTAAGAGCTCAATGGCCCATTTTGCAATCCTGCCCGTTGCGTCGCGGTTGTTTATAATGTCATTGAGTGGTACTTTGGAGGCCACTGTTATCGAACACTCTTGAAAGTAGTGTCGGAGCTTCCGGGATGCCATGAACACCGCATATGCTATCTTTTGATAGTGCGGGTAACGGGACTTGCAGGGAGTTAACACAGTGGATACGTAGTACACTAGCTTTTGAAGAGGGTATTTATGCCCTTTCTGTCTCTCGTTCGACGATGAGTACCGCGCTTACGACTTGATGTCTCGCTGCGATGTATAACAACATTGGTTCGCCCAGGTTGGGCGCAGCCAGGACCGGATTTGTTGCCAATATGGCTTTTATTTCTTCGAGTCCGGCAGTGGCAGCATCCGTCCACTCGAAGTTTTCGGTGCGCCTAAGGAGGCGATAGAGGGGCAATTCCTTTTCTCCTAGACGGGAGATAAAGTGGCTTAGAGCCGCCATGCATCCAGTCAATTTTTGTATTTGCTTGAGGTCTTTTGGGATATCTAGTTGTGACAGAGCTCGGATCTTGGTTGGGTTTGCTTCAATTCCTCTACCGGATACAATGAAGCCCAGCAGCTTTCCGGCTGGTACGCCGAAAACGCATTTTTCCGGATTTATCTTGATGTCATATGCTCTGAGGTTGTCGAATGTAAGCCTCAAGTCGTCTACTAGAGTTTCAACGTGTTTGGTTTTGACGACTACGTCGTCTAAGTATGCCTCAACTATTTTGCCGATCTGGGTGGCCAGACATGTTTGCATCATGCGCTGATATGTTGCGCCGGCGTTTTTAAGTCCGAAGGGCATCGTGTTGAAGCAGAATGGTCCATATGGAGTGATGAATGCCGTTGCGGCTTGGTCTGCTTCCGCCATCTTGATTTGATGATAGCCAGAGTATGCATCGAGGAAGCACAATGAATCGTGCCCTGCAGTGGCATCGATTATTTGGTCGATGCGGGGGAGGGGGAAGGGATCCTTTGGGCAAGCCTTATTGAGGTCTTTAAAATCGACGCATAGGCACCAGGATTTGTCCTTCTTTGGTACCATTACCAGGTTTGCTAGCCAATCCGGATGTTTGATATCCCTAATGAATCCGGCTTCCAATAGTTTGGCTAGCTCTTCTCCCATTGCCTGTCTTTTGGGTTCGGAGAATCGTCGAAGAGCCTGTTTGACTGGCTTGAATCCTTTTAGGATGTTTAGGCTGTGTTCTGCCAACCTGCGTGGGATTCCGGGCATATCCGAGGGGTGCCAGGCGAAAATGTCCCAATTTTCTCGAAGGAATTCTCGTAGTGCGGCGTCTACATCAGGGTTCAATTGTGCCCCGATGGAGGCCGTCTTTGTTGGGTCCGTTGGATGGACCTGGAATTTTACTATTTCGTCCGCTGGTTTAAAGGAGGTGGACTTGGATCTCTTATCGAGTATCACATCGTCCCTATTCACCGTAGAGCGCAGCGCGGTGAGTTCTTCTGCCGCTAGGGCTTCGGATAGTGCCTCTAGGGCTAATGCGGCTGTCTTGTTTTCGGCGCGCAGTGCTATGTCCGGATCACTAACGAGAGTGATTATTCCGCTGGGCCCAGGCATTTTGAGCTTCATGTACCCGTAATGGGGTACGGCTTGAAAAATTGTGAATGCCTCTCGTCCTAATATAGCGTGATATCCGCTGTTGAACGGGGCCACTTGGAACGTGACTTCTTCGGATCTGTAATTTTCCGGCGAGCCGAACACCACATCGAGTGTGATTTTTCCGGTGCAGCGTGCTTCCCGGCTAGGGATTATTCCTCTGAAGGTTGTGCTCCTTCTCTCAATACGGCTCCAGTCTATTTCCATTTTTTGAAGAGTTTCCTCCTATATGAGGTTTAATCCGCTGCCGCCATCCATGAGGACCTTTGTAAGTCGAAAGCTGTCCACTATCAGACTAAGTACCAGTGCGGCTGGTGCTCGGGCTGTTCGGAATTTAGGTTCGTCGCTGGCGTTGAAGGTGATGGCTGTGTCGCTCCATGGATTTGTTGTTGCTACTTGGTAGACTTCGGCGAGGCTGCGGATTGTTCGTTTTCGCATATTATTTGATGCGAAAGTCTCGAACACTGTTGATACCGTACCGGTATTGTTGGAGTGGTTTTCCGGGGCTAGAAGCTCCTCACCACTTTTGGCCCCCTGCCGTAATATCCAACATGCTCGAAGGCTCTGTGTTGGGACAGCGTCCTCTGTACTGTGAATTTTACATGGTCCGCTAAGCCATCCCTCCAGTACGGTTCCGTGCCCTCTATGGGGTTTTTGC
The DNA here is from genome assembly GCF_002162155.2 of Triticum dicoccoides. Lineage (NCBI taxonomy): Eukaryota > Viridiplantae > Streptophyta > Magnoliopsida > Poales > Poaceae > Triticum > Triticum dicoccoides. Next base: position 336,298,747 of record NC_041381.1, on the reverse strand, counting down.
TTTTTGGTTTTTGTGTCAGGTGCCTGAGTGTAATGCACCCTTTTGTTGCGGACTAGGGTTGTGTTCGGAGCCGGATTGTCCCAAAACTTATTTTCGGTTTTCCGGAAACTCTCCATCGCACAATACTTTCGTACTATGGACGCCAGGTCGGCGAAGCGTGTAATTTCACGACGGCTGACGGCGTTCAAGATTCCCTTGTTCGTGCAATTATTGCAAAAAATTGAGATTGCGTTTTCCTCTCGGCAGTCCGTTATCCTGTCCATAACCAGGAGGAATCTGGCCCAGTAGTGATGTACTGTTTCGACGGGCTCTTGCCGAATTAGAGATAGATCGCATATGTCTGGGCGGGTGCATGGAATTAAGTCCGGAACCCTGCCCATCTCGAGGCTCGAAGGCTGGGAAGTTTCCAAATTTGGAAGCTTGGATTGCTGGACGTTGTCCAACGAGTCCGGGACGATGCCTGATTTTAAGTTCAGTGCTCAATCGAAGTCCGTCCCTCCGCGGGAATCTGGCATGGAGGGTTCGGGAGCCCGGACATGACTAGTTTTCAATATAGGAGAAGAGTCGCTGCATTGTTCCTCTACCACTGTGACTTGGTGGGTGACCTGGGGAGAGTTAATCTCTCTCAGATCGGTTTTAAGCCCAATCTGATTGTAGTCTGTAGCAACTCCCAGGGCGGCGATGCGATCCAAGAGCTCGTTGACAGACGAGAGCTCTATTGGATCCAGCTGCTCGGCAAATTCCTAGCTAATGTGAAGATTGCTTTTGACGACTTGAGAAGTCATTGTTGAAGCAGTGGCCGGACAGGCGGTCATAAGAAAACCACCTAGCCGGATAGTTTGGCCGGCGGCCAAGGCCCCTTTGGTGAAAATACCGTCCTTGAAGACGGGCGGAGGCATCCTTCCTATCGGCGACGGCACAGAGGAACTCTCAATGAAAGCACCAATGTCGGTGTCAAATCCGGCGGATCTCGGGTAGGGGGTCCCGAACTATGCGTCTAGGCGGATGGTAACAGGAGACGAGGGACACGATGTTTTACCCAGGTTCGGGCCCTCTTGATGGAGGTAAAACCCTACGTCCTGCTTGATTAATATTGATGATATGGGTAGTACAAGAGTGGATCTACCACGAGATCAAGGAGGCTAAACCCTAGAAGCTAGCCTATGGTATGATTGTTGTAATGGAGGTTATGTCCTACAGACTAAAGCCCTCCGGTTTATATAGACACCGGAGAGGGCTAGGGTTACACAGAGGCGGTTACAATGGTAGGAGATCTACATATCCGTATTGCCAAGCTTGCCTTCCACGCCAAGGAGACGGAGTCTTCAATCTTGTATCTTTGTAGTCTTGGAGTCCGGCGAACGATGATAGTCCGGCTGTCCGGACACCCCCTAGTCCAGGACTCCCTCAGTCCCTCCAACTTTTTTTAGCATTATTACTTCGTCCCTCCAACTCAACTGTGGGAAAGGTGCAACTTTGTGATTTGATGCCTCATTGCTCGTTACTACGCCGGCGCCATGACTGTGGTGCTTCACCCCGGCTGCTCTGCACTGTATTCCGGTATGGCACGTGGACCTGGTAGCTTGATGTCCCACATGTAGGTGGAAGGGACTAGAAGATTTATAAAAGCGAGCGCTCCGTCTTACACACAGGAGTACACCACACGACGGCCCAGTGAACTATCACTTGTACTGTATAGTACTATAGTTTTGCTATTTCGCACGATCCATCGATACAAACCCGATTAAACAGGAAAGGGCGGGATTTTTCCCGCATGGTAGACGATACTGGCCATACATTTCAAAGGCAATTTTAATGTATGCAAACTGAATAATTAAGGCCTTTCCCAGTGCTCCACGGTGTATAGGTGCTAAGGATGCCACATAGGCAGAAAAGTGATGGGGCAAAGCAATTAAAGAGGAGAGAGAGGATTATGGTGACCCCAACAAGAACCAATGCTAAGCACGTGAACCTAGACAAAAAGACTACCAACCAATACATGAAGGACTTTTATTACTAAACAATTAAATAGAGAAGGCTTAGCTACAAAACCTAAGCACCGATGCATTGGGGACTTTAGTTGCTAAGCATTTTAATGCACTTAGCACCCCACTTTAGCACCAATGCATTGGGAGAGGTCTAAGTAACAATATGATAGCTAGTAAAACTAAAAACACATATGATTTATTATGTTAGAGTGTAGTAGTAGTGATGTATTGCATAGTTGTTAGATGTAACATGCGAGAATGTGTAGAGATGTAGTTTTGGAGGGCCTACACAGAGAAAAGCGTAATACGGTCACCGAACTTCAGAATAAGCTGATTACGGTCACTATATACGTTTTGTGGTGATTATACGGTCACTTTCACACGGTTCAGCATCGGATTGCACTCTGTTGACCGGCCAAATAGTCTGCGTGGCGCCATGTTGACTAGTTAAATTGACATGTTCCTTGTGGGTCCCACCTGTCAGTTCGCACAGGGAAAAGGTCAGATAAACACAAATTTATGCAGGCGCGACAAGACTCCAACCCATGCATGGGAATCACCTGGTTGTGTATGTGTCTGTTAGGGCCTGATGTGTGCGCATGCACGTGTAGGTTGAGCACTTGAGCGTGAGAGTGTGTGTTGGTCGTGTGGTGTACTGGTGTGTGCATGCATGCATGCGTGTGTGCGTGTGAGTGTTACGGGCGTGAGTGGCTGCGTGTGTACGTGTGAGTGTTGCGTGCGTGCGTGGGTGCATGTGTTTGTGTGAGTGTTGCGTGCATGCAGTTCGTGTGCATGCATGCGTGTGTGTATAATCACCACACCAGCTCTTGTGTGTTAAAACAGACGACTCAGCATACCAATACAAGGCCATATTGTCCGTTGTGCCCACGGTCATGACTTCGAACCACCGTCCAAATATTTTTTTGACGTTTGTTTTCATTCTTACTAGCAAGATGCCCGTGTGTTTCATGTAACATCAAGATGCATTTGTATGACTAGTTTATCTTGTGAGAGAAAAGGATGAACGAGGGAAGGCCTTATTTGCAAATGTGGAAAGGTGTGTGGGTACCTTTTTGCAAAATTGCCATAGTTTTTTTCCTATCCGTCAGATATAAATCGGATGGCCTATATTGTAGGATGGCAGGCACACCATCATCACCAACTATGTCTTTTATAAGAGTGTATTTTATGTATTTTATAAGAGTGTAGATGTAGAGTAGATACAAGCCGACAGGTGGGCACGATGGTAGTGAGATAATGTGATGCAACACTAGAGGTGCCACGTGGAGCGTTTAACTGGTCAACTAGTCATGTCATGAGCAAATACAGAGTTGTACTGTGAGCCCGTGACTGTATAATAACCACTAAATGTAAATGGTGACCGTAATGAGTGGATTCTGAAGTCCAACGTACGTATCGTGCTTTCGCTTCAAATACAATGATCGTCATTGCATATATCGCGAGAGAAAGATGAAACATGCATGAATTCTCTCGGGACTTACTTTTACAGGACCTGGAGATAGTTTTGTGTGCATACATGAAAGGGGCGTACAGGGGGGTATGCGATGGAGAGAGAGATGCTCTTCGTTTCTCTTTATTATGACTAACTTTGTATATAGTATAAAAATATACAAATTCACAGTGCGAAATAAATATCATTGTGGGCACCATGCAATGCAAATTAGCGTTCGTACTCCTCCATATAACTTTGTAATCTTGTATATATGTAGAAACTCTAAAATAATTTTTTGGCCACACTTTATTCAAAAGGAATGTTGTATGCGAAATAAACGTGAAGAGAGGGCTTTTTAGATCAATGGGGTATGTGATGTAACATGTGTGAATGTGTAGTTGATGCATTTGGCGGGGCCTAGAGAGGTATGTGTGTGTACTACGTATTCAAGAGAGGCATGGATAGAGGGGCCGACGGGGGGCGTGGGAGAGATAGCACGAGAAATGAGAGTGGTCTAGAGAGAGAGAGACGAATATGACGTCACGACGAGATATTCCATTCCCTTGAGTGTGTATATGCAAGGGGGGAGGAAATAGAGGCACTAGGAGAAATTTTTTGTGTGTGTGGTGTTTGTGTTGGTATGTGTGGGTGTGAGAAGATAATGAGACGTGGGGGCAGAGGGTGTGTCACCGCATGAGGTCTGATGGGTCAAGGTGAGGCCCTTCGTTCGGTTCCGTCCTGCGCCACATTGGTCGGCCCGTGACGCATTTAGGAAGACCCATGGATGACTAGTCGTACAAGACAAAGATAGCAGAATTGTGAAGGACTCTGTGTCCATTGACAAAGCCGGCTAGGATTTGTAACCCTAGGTTCTCGAACTAAGGTAACCCCTTTATCTTTGATATTACTATTCATCCAACCTAACTTTAAGGGGCATCCTATAGAATGCTCTGCTAGAATCATACTCGTCGATTAGGAAGAGAGGTGTGAGACAATGCGTGAGAGACAGGCCTAAAGATAATGTGCGTACATGAGACACGTAGGCAGGTCCATGTATATAGAAAGGGTCAATGGGAATTGTGTGTGTGTATGCTTGCGAGAGGAAGAGTGCTTGTGATAAAGGTTAGTGAAAACAGTTGTAAATGGTTACGAGAGGGAGGGAGGGTTATATCTAGAGCATGTGTGCGAGAAAGACACATCGGGAGAGAGTGTGTGAGCATGTGTGAGAGACCACCGATGGAGAGTGAAACTACACGTAAAATACTGTTGTACACATTGATTAAAGATATAAATTGTAACCAAATATTAGGATGGGATCATGATATTTGCAATTCGCGTAAGGAGCGGTCATTGATCCATCAGACATCTAGATTCTATAGAATTTGAGCATGCCTATGTTATTATTCAACACAATTGATCCACATAGTTAGTATTTTGAACTCCATACAATGCATCGCTTTATCAATCGAATATAAACGTGAGTATAGTTCATGTTGTGTGTGTAAAGCACATTATACATACGAAAATTACACAATGAACATTATAAATAGCTACCTATGAACTAGCATACATTTGAATTCAACTTAAGGTGGTTTAAAAAAATCGAATTCAACATGAAGTCCATTCAATTATTTGAATTTGATATCATGGCATTTGTAAATCATACCTAAATCATGGGGGCACCAATCTTTGCTCTGATTTTGTACATAATAGCATATGTAGTCGTGTACAAAATAGATTCAAATTTAGCTCCTCCATTCCAAAATAATCGTAGTTATAGGATTTTCAAATGTCAAAATTTCAAAAAGAAGAGGATAATTTAATGAGGTTTTCATACATACAAGGTCAAATATAACATTGTCTATTTAGGTCAATCCTCATAGTTCAAGAATACTCTAAACGTGAATGCTTGTGTTTCAAAATTTCGAACGAAGCGCCAAAAGAGCCTCTACTCGCCCGAAACCGTGTGAGACCAATGTTTGGTAGTACAAGGAAATTACTTTTCTAATAACTGCGACCCGTGAAACCTACCGGCCCGATGTCCAAAGGTCTAAACCAGGGTAGGTTTGTAGCTTCATCTAGACGCCACGCAACCGCCTCCGAAAAACATTCATACACAATGGCCACCTAAGCACACATGCGCGCAGCCGAAATCGCTCCCGCCCACTTTTTGGGACACATGGGATTAACATCCTACCCCCGACCCTCAGTAGGTTCGAAATTTAAGAGGGGGGCAAAGTTTGTACTTTCCCCAAATTTCAAACAAGCGCGTCCCATCTTCTGTTCAAAAAACCCAAAAACAAGCGCGTCCCAGACCGAAACATGGTTCTCCCCCCCC
>NC_041381.1:336277425-336292823 GCF_002162155.2 Triticum dicoccoides | reverse complement strand
TGGGCGCCAAAACTACCTCTCCACTAACCACAAAACCCCGACGTCCTCCGTCCGCCACCCCATCCCAACCATCAACCGCCGCCCTTCTCCATCACGCCGGAGTCGATACCCGGACGTTGTCGTCCACCGCAACCTCAACCGCAACGCCCTCCACGGCTAGTAGTTGAAGCCGAGGCCGAGCCGTCCATACCCGAGCGAGTTCAACCACGCCGTCCTGCGCGTCACCGCTGCCGCTCCAACTTCGCCACTGTCCACCGCACCGGAGTTGTTCCTGCTACGCCGTCCTTCGCCGCCTCGGATTTGCTTCCCCTCCGCTGATATACGGCCATGGCAACACAGTCAACAATTTGGCCATGGGTTTGTCCAAGGATGCACGGCTCTCCAAAACATCGGTTCCGCCGGGAAAAACAAGAAGATCACCGCGACATATCAACACCACACTGGCAACCAATAATGGTACTCCTCTTCCCTTATTCATGCAAATCTTACGTGTCTACTTACACGGTATTCATCCCACAGAAGACACTAGTTGACTGCTTCTTCTTCATACTAGATGTTCCTAGTAACTCACGATGCACAAAGTTTCTCCTCATATACTATTTCACCTTAGCTAGAGGTTCGTCGGCCCCCTGAATTTCAATTTCTGTCCAGTTGATTCCCAATTAATGGAAGCATTCCCCAGCGTAACAGGCGCTAGTACGCCTATTACGCCAGGGAAGCAGCGCCTTGGTGTTTATATTAGGGGCGTGTGCGGCCTAGAGCTACTGGCGCCCGTCTGGAGGTCGGCCGGGATTAAAGGGATGGCTTGGGGCGCTACCAAGCACGGCGGTGGTGTGAGGTCGAGGGGAGGGCGGGGCGGCGGAGGCAGGGGTCTGGGCCGGTGGTCGCTGGCGGTTCGAGAAAGATCGTCAACAGTGACTGGCGGGAGGTGGACGAAGGCCATCTGCCCGTTCCTTATAGATCGGATGGTTCATTACAAAAATCGACTGACCTATTTATTTTCAGTTGACTGTTATCTTAGATATGACCACATGTGGTGGTGCGCTGGAGGAGTACCTGCATTTCCTATGCTCATATATTACAAAATCATACGGAGTAGAATCTAATTGTGTTTGCCATGCAATGTTGTAGAGCTATCATATGTCTCCTGTCATTTATTTTTTAGCCACCTACTATCTGCTACTTTTACAGTGCACTAGTTCTGCACACACTTCACGCATACTCTCACTATTATGTTTTTATGCAAGGGTATTTCAGACTCTGCCTCGAGAGACGCTGCAAAGAAAAGAGAGAAGTCGTACCAGCTTTCTTCGCGGTTAGGCACGACACGTTACAGTGCTATAAAGGGTGCAGTGTCAGCAGATGGAGACGGTAAACGTAGCTCTGGAGTTGATGACCTCGCTCGCAATGAACCACCATCCCAGGTGCTTGCTTTAACTTCGCGGTGTCATATGTGGTTGCATGTTCCATATGGTGTCTAGCTTGTATTCGAAAGGCCGAAGTCGGTCTTAGAAAACAAATAACTAGTCAGGGCACTGGCCGAGCTAGTGACAAGCCCAGCAAAGATAGGCATCACCTAGAAGCCAACTAAAAAGCTGCGACGGTGGCAAAGCAGCCCGCCTCCCACCAGGCTCTCAGGTCCTAGATGATCATGCTCACCACTCCAGCCGGATGTCTAGCTTGTATTGCTTCCAATTTGGTTAAATTGCATCTACTTAGCTTACACATTATACCTTTGAATATGGCATGCCTTTCTGTTTTTGGTACATACTAGTACATCTGTGTATTAACCATGTTCTTACATCAAACTAATGTTCTTGTGTATCCCTCATCAATCACTTATGATGAGGCAGGAAGGCAAGGGGACTACTCCTCATTTAAAGAATGCAGCGTCAGCCTCCCGACATGATTCTCAAGAAACAAAAATGCTAGATGAAGATAGTGAACATAGCTCTGTAGTTGATTATAGCATTTCCTCTACACTAGCATCACAGGTGCTTGCTCTAACTTGGCAGCGTGATATGTGGTTGCATGTTGCATATGGTGTCTAGATTGTAATTCTTCCAATGTGGTTAAACTTCATGTGCTAGTCTGCTTAGCTTATACATTATACCTGTTAATGTGACATGCCTTCCTGTATTTAGTACATAGTACATATGTCTATTAAGCATGTCCTTGCATAAAACTATTGTTTTTTTGTATCCCGCATCAATCAATATGACGAGACACCTTTAGTATATGCAGTGCGATATTAGTTGCATATTTCATATGATTTATAGCATGCGCTGCTTCTAATTTGTTGAAATTCCATTTATGATGGGACGCTTTTAACTTGGCAGAGTCATATTGGTTGCATCTTTCATGTGGTGTCTAGCTTGCATTGCTTCTTATTTGTTGGAATAATTTCTGCTTAGTTTACACAAACAGTTGTGAACATGCCATGCCGTCCTGTTTTTCGTACATATTCCATCCTGTTATCATGTGTTTGCCTTACATCAAAGTAGTGATTGTCAGTACCATGCATGAATTAGTTCTGAAGAGAGAATTTTATTGCTTTTTCTTGTCGGTTTTACTTGACAATTCAAAATCAATAAAGCGGAAGGAAGTTAGCAAGGCAGCGGAGCGGAGGGCTTCTACAGTTTCTACTCCTCCACACCCCCAAGATGATTTCCAAGACAACACATGCATAGACACTCAACAAAGTTGTGTTTATGATGAGCACATCTCCCCTAGTGCACCATCACCGGTGCTCCCTCTAACTTGGCACTGTTATATGTGGTTGCATGTTATGTGTGATGTCTAGCTTGTATTGCTTCTAATTTTGTTGAATTCCATCTGCTTACATTACACATTATACTTGAATAAGACACGTGTTCATGTTTCTAGAACATACAATATCTGTCTATCACACCATGTTCTTACATCAAATTACTACTGTTGTGTAACCTGCAACAATCACTTATCATAAGACACATTTGACTTTGGAGTGTGATATAGGTTACATCTCGCATTCTTTTCTAGCTTGTACTACTAATTTGTTGAAATGGCACTTATGACGAGACAGTTTTAACTTGGTAGAGTGATATTCGTTGCATCTTTCATATGGTGTCTAGCTTTCATTGCTTCTAATTTGTTGAAATGCCTTCTCCTTAGTTTACACATCAAAAGCTGTGAATATGCAATGGCACTAATGACAAGAGACCTCTAACATGGTAGTGTGATGTTGTTTGCATCTTGCATATGATTTATTTCTTGTACTGCTTCACATTTGTTTAAACGCCATTTATGATGAGACACTGTTAACTTGGCAGAGCGATATTTGTAGCATCTTTCATATGGTGTCTACCTTCCATTGCATTGCTTCTAATTTGGTGAAATGTGTTCTTCTTAGTTTACACATCATAGTTCTGGTTATCTCTTCCGTCTTGTTTTTCATACATATTACATCCTCCTATCATGTGGTTGTCTAACATCAAAGTTTAGTTCGTCTGCATCACGCATCAATTTGTTCTGAAAAACTAAATTGTTATTCCTTTTTCTTGTTGGCTTGACTTAACATGGCACAGAGAAAGAGGAAGAAACACAGAATGGCAGGGAATGAGAAGCGGATGAATCCTACAGATTCTTCTGGTACTGATGGTGCAATAGAAGGTCAAAGTCCAGCAGAAAATTCTACAAACACGGCATCCCATCCTACACGAGCTGCAAAAAAAGCCAAACATAAACAAATAGCTGCCACCAAACAAGCAGAGACAGCCCTAGTTCTTGCAACACCTACCATAGTACTACCAGTTGCATGAGTTACTCGTGCGTCAACTGAGCTAGCAGCACGTTCCCAAGCTCCCTTTCCACCTGACACTACTTCCCAAGCACTCTTGACACAAGATGAGTTGGCAATATCAGATGAACCTTGTGAGCTTCAACAGCAAGAAGGTAGTTGCTGGAGTCAAGTTACAGTTGCATGCTTCTTTATATGTAGTCTCACAGTTTGATGTACACTAACACTTCCTATGTTCGTTGTTGGACTAGCACCTAGGCGCAAGAGGAAACAAACATCAGGGATAATGCTCGATAGGTTAACTAAATCTAGAGGAGGAAGAATGGAGATCCGTTTTGAGGCAGGTTTAAAAAGGCCACGTGATGCTACAGAGTCAGCCAAGTTAGTAACAGAGGCAGCGGTTGCGGTTAGGTGTCATGTACGTATCCTCCCAACATGGATTCAGTACAGGAATGACAAAGACGAAACCCAGTTCAACACCTTCCTCGACCATTTATCTGTAAGTATGGTTATGTATGGAAGCTAGTAATATCGTCTTGCTCTATCCCATACTTTCTAGGTTGCTGATAATGAGACTCCCATAATTTTCAACATATGAGGTTCAAGTTGGATAGCCAAGATGATGCAACCAGACAAGCTTGCACCCATGTTTTCAAGTCTGCTCTGCGACAGTATCGGTATAACTTGAGGAAAACTCACTTTGAAGGCAAGGCTAACAGTGAACTTTCCCAAACATCTCTAGTGGAAAATATATCGGATGAAGACTGGAGGGGCCTTGTTAAACACTGGTCTAATCCAAAGTATCAGGTACATTATATATATATGTGATCAAATCACATGGTGAAGTCCTATTTACGCATGTGCCACACAAATCTATCTTCTTGTAGGTGAACTATTCAAAGAAGAAGGCCAACCGTACGAAAGTGAAATTCCAACAGACAACAGGATCTCGTAGCTATATTGCACACTGCGAGGCTCTTGTAATTAGCTGCTATTTCACTCTTTTCGCTGTACCATATTATCAGATCTATATTGACTTGTTCGAAATGTAGAGGAAAGCCCGCAAGGAGCAAAAAGTACATGAACCAAATGTTGTGGAAATCTTCAAGGACTGTCACACCAGCAAGAAAAAGGGCATGACTACACCAGTCAAAGCCGTTGTTGTAAGTCCTTAATACTCATGCCTTTTAACTACTACTTACTCTGACTTGTGCCTTGAACTGCATGGTTTGCAGCCAATGTCTATTACTCTTTTCAATTTTATACACAATTGTCTTAGTGTATCATTGCACCTTACAAGGTTTAAAAGAGAGGAGTGATGTTCCTTTGATCTTGACCCGTAATTTAGTTCCGTGCTGGACTTGCCCACACAACGTTATAATTGTTTGTTTGTCTGTTCTCAGTTGTTTTGTGATATGAATGATGTCATACTATGCTTACCGTATTATAAACTTCGTCTCTTTATCCTTAGACCTCAATACAATGTGAAGAAAGAAACAATACATTAGCGATGGTACATGGTCATATGTTTGGAACCTAATTTTATTATGTACTTTGCAATAAATACAACTAATATTTTACATGGGTTCACTAGAATAAGTTCTGTATATAGACCAAAGCTATTTTGTTTGGTTTTGCTGCCTCCTTAATATCTTCTGTTTTGGTACTACTAATGTAAAACCTCAACTTTTCAGCGAGCTATGGAAAAAATGGTGGAACCACCACCTTCTGAAGGTGGCGAGGCAACTATAACCGCAATGTCAGCTCTTCCTGCAGTGGGTCAGTACATGTCCACTAGCAGTGCCAAAAGCACGTTCCTGCATATTACTGGGTTGGTTGTTAAGGCAATATCGTCCAAACTGCCTCATGATCAAGATATGCAAGCTCAAAGCAATGTTGTATCTGCGCTCCAGACACAAGTCCATTCCCTAACAGAGACCCTTTGTGAAACAAGGAGAGACATTGTTCGATGTCGCCAAGATATGCATGGTTTTGAAACCAGACTATCAGACATTTGCTATGTTGTTCAGGAGCCTAGGGGAAATGAAGGCGAGGGTTATGGTGCTCCATCGGACAATACAACATCAAAACATAACAGTCAGGTCAAATGAACTGAGCTTCTGAACTTCTGGTGGTGCATTTATCTGCTAGACTGTTAAGTTTTATGCCAACCTTCCTTTTGTTATATAGTTGTAATTTGTTTTGGTGCGATACAAAATTTATTCTTAACGTGCAGCCACCGGCTGAAGAAAATAGCAAGCCATTTTTGTATAGTGTAGGGTGTTCGCTATATTTGCACTGGTGGCAATCTTTGATGCCGAGTGGATGTAATCTGTGCAATCGCCTTAATAGCCTAGTGTTAGTTTTGGCCTTATTTATTTCCTAGTCTTCTTTTTCCCTGGTTTGCTAGTGGCCGCAACAGCCATGGGCCATATACGGGCCGTAGGATCCATGGGTCTCCTACGGGCCGTAGGATCCATGGGTCTCCCACGGGCCGTCGATAAATGGGCCTCCAACAGGGCCGTAGAATCGGTGGGCCTCAGGCCATCGGATAAATGGGTCTACATGGGCCGTAAACGGGCATAATTGGTATCGGCCCAGCACGGTAATGGGCCGTAGGACAGCAAAGGCTTAATTCTGTCACAGGCATAACAGGTCGTTAATGGGCCAGAATATAGGATGGCTGGAAACGGCGCAACGGGTTAACAGGCCAGAAACGGGCTGACTCTTGCCATGGGCCGAAATTAGCCCATTAGGGGAACAGGCCAGTAACGGGCCGGAAGTAATCGAGGGCCAAAAAGGAGCCCAAGAACGTATGGGCCGTCAATAGGCCGAAAGCTAACACGGGCTGGAAACAACCCATGTAAATCACGGGCCGTTAACGGGTACAAAGAAAATTACTATTCATTATGGGCTAGAGTCACCGCGGGCCTGTAAAGGGCCGAAAGATATGAAGGCCTCATATGGGCCGAAAGACGGCGTGGGCCATACATTGGCTGAAAGTGAAATGGGCTGGTGTTATATTCGAGGGCCCACATGACGTTGTTGGGCCGATTTCCTTTAGGGCCTAACAGGCCGTGAGTTACCGGGCCGTAAAATGAGCTATTTGCGAAGATAGCGTTAACAGGCTTTTCATGGGCCAGCCCGTTAACTTTTGACCAAGTCAAACGGGGCGGCTTTGTAAGCTAAATGGGCCAGTGGTGGGCCGTGGTACGTGTTGACATATCATAGGCGCCTATCTGACCCACTGACGAGCTGACACGTGTTTCATCCGGCCAATAAGAATTTTACATGTGGATTCCCATTGGTCGTGGCTATTAATAGGTTATCAGATCCAAAACCCGACCTGATAGCTTAATGGTGTTCCGTTACGGTGGATGCCACGTATCGGTCACCCTTGATGAAAGCACTTCTGTGACACGCGATTTATCGTCATGGAAGTGGACACTTCCGTGATGATAATTTTGGTAATGTCATGGAACACTTCTACGACAGCACAGGTATGACTATCTTGATTTTGTCATAAAATCGTCATGGATGTACATGCATGACAAAAAACGCGACCTACTGTGACAAACACGTATCATCACAGAAGTGTATTTTTTTGTAGTGTTGCCAAACCATAGTTCATACGGTGTCGTCTCAACGGATTTAGACGCTGCCCTATTTAACGTGAATGCGGTTGTCTCTAATGCATAACCCTACAACGATAGTGGTAAATCGGTAAGAGACATCATAGATCGCACCATAACTAATAAAGTATGGTTATGACGTTCGGACGCCACCATTACGCTGTGGTGTTCCAGGTGGCGTGAGTTGTGAAACAATTCCACATTGTTTTAAATGAAGGCCAAACTCGTAACTCAAATAATTGCCTCCGAAATCATATCGTAGAAACTTTATTTTCTTGTTACGATGATTCTCCACTTCACTCTGAAATTCTTTGAACTTTTCAAATGTTTTAGACTTGTGTTTTATTAAGTAGATATACCCATATCTACTCAAATCATCTGTGAAGGTTAGAAAATAACGATAACCGCCGCGTGCTTCAACACTCATTGGACTGCATACATCGGTATGTATTATTTCCAATAAGTCGTTAGCTCGCTCCATTGTTCCGGAGAACGGAGTTTTAGTCATCTTGCCCATGAGGCATGGTTTGCAAGTATCAAATCATGCATAATCAAGTGATTCCAAAAGCCCATCTGCATGGAGTTTCTTCATGCACCTTACACCAATATGACCTAAACGGCAGTGCCACAAATATGTTGCACTATCATTATCAACTTTGCATATTTTGGCGTCAATATTATGTATCACTACAATCGAGATTCAACAAGAATAGATCACTCTTCAAGTGTGCATGACCATAAAAGATATTATTCATATAAATAGGACAACCATTATTCTCTAACTTAAATGAATAACCGTCTTGTAATAAACAAGATCCAGATATAATGTTCATGCTCAAAGCGGGCACCAAATAACAATTATTGAGGTCTAAAACTAATACCGAAGGTAGATGTAGAGGTACCGTGCCGACGGCGATCACATCAACCTTGGAACCATTTTCGACGCGCATCGTCACCTCGTCCTTAGCCAATCTTTGTTTATTCCGCAGCCCCTATTTTGAGTTACAAATATGAGCAAGCGAACCAATATCAAATACCCAGGCGCTACTACGAGCATTAGTAAGGAACACATCAATTACATGTATATCAAATATACCTTTGTTCACTTTGCCATCCTTCTTATCCGCCAAATACTTGGGCAGTTCCGCTTCCAATGACCACTTCCTTTGCAGTAGGCACTCAGTTTCATGCTTGGGTCCAGCTTTGGGTTTCTTCCCGGGCGTGGCAACTTGCTTGCCATTCTTCTCGAAGTTCCCTTTCTTTCCCTTGCCTTTTTTCTTGAAACTAGTGGTCTTGTTAACCATCAACACAATTGATGCTCTTTCTTGATTTCTACCTCCACGGCCTTAAGCATTGCGAAGAGCTCAGGAATTGTTTGTTCATCCCCTGCATATTATAGTTCATCATGAAGCTTGGTGGCAGTGATTGAAGAACTCTGTCAATAACACAATCAACTAGAAGATCAACTCCCCGCTAAGTCAAGTGACTATAATACCCAAACATTCTGAGTATGTGTTCACTGACAGAATTGTTCTCCTCCATCTTGCAGCTATAGAACTTGTTGGAGACTTCATATCTCTCAACCTGAGCATTTTCTTCAACTCTTGGAACATCTCATATGCTCCTTGACGTTCAAAACGTCTTTGAAGTCCCAGTTCTAAGCCGTAAAGCATGGCACACTAAACTATTGAGTAGTCATCAGATCGAGCTTGCCATACGTTCATAACATCAGCTTCAACTCCTGCAGTAGGCCTTTCACCTAGCGATGCATCAAGGACATAATTCTTCTATGCGACAATGAGGATAATCCTCAAGTTACGGACCCAGTCCGTGTAGTTTCTATCATCATCTTTCAACTTAGCTTTCTCTAGGAACACATTAAAATTTAGGGGAACGGTAGCACAAGCCGTTGATCTACAACATAGATATGCAAATACTATCACGACTAATTTCATGATAAAATTAAGTTCAATTAATCAAAATTACTAATGGACTCTAATAACTCACAAGTATAGGGGATCAATTGTAGCCTCTTTCGATAAGTAAGAGTGTCGAATCCAACGAGGAGCTAAAGGTAGAACAAATATTCCCTCGAGTTCTACCGACCACCGATACAACTCTACGCACGCTTAACGTCCGCTTTACATAGAACAAGTATGAAACTAGAAGTACTTTGTTGGTGTGATAGGATAGGTTTGCAAGATAATAAATAACACATAAATAAAAACTAGGGGCTGTTTAGATAAAGAAACAACTAAGTTAGTTTTAGTAGAGAGCTTTTGTCACGCAAGAAAGTTATCTGTCCCTAGGCAATCGGTAACTAGACCGGTAATCATTATTGCAATTTTATATGAGGGAGAGGCATAAGCTAACATACTTTCTCTTCTTGGATAATATGCACTTATGATTGGAACTCTAGCAAGCATCCGCAACTACTAAAGATCATTAAGGTAAAACCCAACCATAGCATTATAAGGTATCAAGTCATCTTTACTCCCATACGCAAACAACCTACTTACTCGAGTTTAAGCTTCTGTCACTCTAGCAACCCACTATAAGTGAATCATGAGCATATTGCAAACCCTACAACGAGGATCCCTCACGCTTGTGCGACGCAGAGAGCACCATAGGACAGCACCATAATAAAACATACAACTCAATCCAATTATGATCATCAATCAACCCATAGGACAAAACTGATATGCTCAAACATCATAGGATAGCCATACATCATTGGGAAATAATATATAGCATTGAGCACCATGTAGGTGTTACACCACTGCATAGAGAGGGGAGAGAGTTAGTGATGACGACGGCGAAGTTGTTGGTGTAGATCATCATCTCGATGATGGCCCCGGCGGCGTTCCGGCGCCATCGAGAGAGAGGGAGAGAGAGTCCCCCTCCTTCTTCTTCTTCCTTGACCTTTCCCCTTGATGGGAGAAGGGTTTCCCCTCTAGTCCATGAGCCTCTTCGAGATTGGACCCCTCTCTCTATTTCCTTCTGTTTCTATGCTCCCAGATTCTGGCCTTTCAGCGTTTCTTAAATTCCCGGAGATCTGTAACTCCGATTGGGCTGAAATTTTGACACGATTTTTATCCAGATATTAGCTTTCTTGTGGCTGAAGAAGGGAACCAACTGCCTTACGGGATAGCCACAAGGGCCCAAGGGCACCCCCTGCCTTGCCGCCGCCTCGGGCATCGTCTCGCGTTGATTCCACTTCCCAAAATTCACATATATTCAAGAAAAATCTCCGTAAGTTTTTATCATGTTTGGACTCTGTTTGACATGGATTCTCCACGAAAAAAAACATGCAACAAACGGGAACTGGCACTGGGCACTGGATCAATATGTTAGTCCCAAAAATAGTATAAAAAGTTGCCAGAAGTATATGGAAGTTGTATAATATTGGCATGGAACAATCAAAAATTATAGATACGATGGAGACGTATCAGCATCCCCAGGCTTAATTCCTGCTCATCCTCGAGTAGGTAAATGATAAAAAGATAATTTTTCTGTGGAATGCTACCTAGAATAATCTTGATTATGTAATCTAATCATGGCATGAATATTAAGACACGAGTGATTCAAAGAAATAGTCTATCATTTGACATTAAGACAATAATACTTCAAGCATACTAATAAAGCAATCATGTCTTCTCAAAATATCATGGATAAAAGAAAGTTATCACTACAAAATCATATAGTCTGGCTATGCTCCATCTTCATCACACAAAGTATTTCATCATGCACAACCCCGATGACAAGCCAAGCAATTGTTTCATACTTCTATTGTTGTCAAGCCTTTACAACTTTCAGGCAATACATGAGCGTGAGCATGGATATATCACTATAGCTAGAATAGAATATGATGGTGGAGGTTGTGTGGAGATGACAAAAAGGGAGAAAGTCTAACATCAACTAGGAAAATTAATGGGCCATGGAGATGCCCATCAATCAATATCGATGCAAGTGAGTAGGGATTTCCAAGCAATGGATGCACTAGAGCCATAAGTGTATGAAAACTCAAATGGAATACTAAGTGGGTGTGCATCCAACTTGCTTGCTCATGAAGACTTCGGGCATTTGAGGAATCCCATCATAGGAATATACAAGCCAAATTCTATAATGAAAATTTTCCACTAGTATATGAAAGTGATAACTCAAGAGATTCTCCATATAATGAACATGGTGCTACTCTGAAGCACAAGTGTGGTAAAACGATAGTAACATTGCCCCTTCTCTTTTTTTTCCTATTTTTGTTTTTTGGGCTCCTCTTTTTTTGGCCTCTTTATTATTATTATTTTTCTTAAAAATCGTCCGGAGTCTCATCCCGACCTGTGGGGGAATCACAGTCTTCATCATCCTTTCCTCACTGGGGCAATGCTCTAATAATGTTGATCATCACACTTTTATAGTTTTATTTACTTACCATTCAATATTACAACTCGATAAAGAACAAAATATGACTCGATATGAATGCCTCTGGCGGTGTACCAGGATGTGCAATGATCTAGCATAGCAAAGATATCAAAAAAGGACAATCCATGGAAATATCATGCTAGTTGTCTTACGATCATGCAAAGGAATATGGTAATGAATGCTCAAGTCATGTATATGATGATGATGGAAGTTGCATGGAAATATATCTTGGAATGGCTATGGAAATGCCATGATAGGTAGGTATGGTGGCTGTTTTGAGTGAGATATAAGGAGGCTTATGTGTGATAAAGCATATCATATCACGGGGTTTGGATGCACCGCGAAGTTTGCACCAACTCTTGAGGTGAGAAAGGGCAATGCACGGTACTGAAGAGGCTAGCAATGATGGAAGGGTGAGAGTGCGTATAGTCCATGGACTCAACATTAGTCATAAGGAACTCACATACTTATTGCAAAAATCTATTAGCTGTCAAAACAAAGTACTACACGCATGCTCCTAGGGGGATATATTGGTAGGAAAAGACCATCTCTCGTCCCCGACCGCCACTCATAAGGAAGACAATCAAAAATAAATCATGCTCCAACTTCGTCACATAACGGTTCACCATACGTGCATGCTACGGGAATCACAAACTTCAACACAAGTATTTCTACCGATCCACAATTACTCACTAGCATGACTCCAATATCACCAACTTTATATCGCAAAACTATTTCAAAGAATCAAACATATCATATTCAGTGATCTACACGTTTTATGTAGGATTTTATGACTAACCATGTGAATGACCAATTCATGTCAACTCTCTAAATAGATATAAGTGAAGCAAGAGTTTTTAATTCTTTCTACAAAAGATATGCCCATGCTATAACAAATATAAGTGAAGCAAAAGAGCATTCTACAAATGGTGGTTTTATGTGTAGAGAAACAAGCAATCCAAACTTCAAATGATATAAGTGAAGCACATGAAACATTCTATAAAGCCATACTCAAAAGATATAAGTGAAGTGCAAAGAGTATTCTATAAATCAACCAAGGACTATCTCATACTAGCATGATGCATTTATTAAAATAAAAATAAAAAGGCACACGACACTCCAAGATTTACGCATATCATGTGATGAATAAAAATATAGCTCCAAGTAAAATTACCGATGATCGTTAGAAGAAAGAGGGGATGCCTTCTGGGGCATCCCCAAGCTTAGTTGCTTGGGAGTCCTTGAATATTACCTTGGGGTGCCTCGGGCATCCCCAAGCTTAGGCTCTTGCCACTCCTTATTCCTTCATCCATCGTGATCTCACCCAAAAGTTGAAAACATCAATCACACAAAACTTAACAAAACCCTCGTGAGATCCGTTAGTATAATAAAATAAATCACCACTTTAAGTATTGTTGCAAACCCATTCATATTTTGATTTTGCATTGTAGCTACTGAATTATAACTTCTCCATGGCTTATAGCACTGATAAAATCGATAGTTTCATCAAAACTAGCAAAACAATGCATCAAAAACAGAATTTGTCTTAAACATGACAGTCTGTAGCAATCTGAACATCTACAATGCTTCTGTAACTCTAAAAATTCTAAAAATTTAGGACAAAATAAAAAAATTGTATAGCATTACTGTGTAAAAATTTCAGAAACATTCGATGTTCCAGTAAAAATGAAAATTCATGCGCTACAGCCAAAGTTTCTGTTTTTGTACTACACAAACCAAACAAGCCATATAATCATCCTAAAGGAAAATCTTGGCACATTATTTTAATAATACAATGAATTTATACAAGGGGATTATTATTTTTGTTGAAAAGTTTCTGTAATCGAGATTCACAAAGTTTCCATGGGCATGAACAAAGTTCAAGGACGCCCCCACTTCAATGGTGTTCGTCTTTCTCACTTTCACTTTTCTTTTTTGAAAAGTTTTAGGTTCCCCACTATATTTTTTGTTTTTAAAATTTATAAGATCACACAAAAGAAATAAATGACTCTATAAAACATCCAGGTCGTCTCCCTGGAAGCGCTTTCTTTAAAGCCGTTAAGGTAGGCATATAGTGCTCAAGTAATGGATCCAGCCGGATCCCAAGGTATATTAAAGCCAATTTTAATTAACAATGATTTATGATTTAGTAGTGAGCACAAAGTAACATATATCATGCAGTGACAAAGTCTAACTCTCTTCCTATGTGTCGGGGAAACGGATCCACGAACACCTATGGGGTCGGCGGATCGAGGCCCTTTCGGTTCGGCGGGGGGCGGAGACCGCGTGAAGAGCGGATCGAGGCGAAGCACACGAGCAGTTTACCCAGCTTCGGAGCTCTCCGGAGAGATAATACTCCTACTGCTGCATGTCTGAGTGTATTGAGTTCTTGCTCGGGAGCGCTGAGTGCTACAGTACACACTAGCTGCTAACGAGACCGAGCGTGAGTGTTTTGTGTCTCCGAAAACCTCCCTCTACGTTGCGCATGGGCCTCCTTTTATATGCTCAAGGGGTCACTGACAGGTGGCAACGCAGACAAGGGTAAAAATGGAAAGGTGTTGCGGTTGGTACAACTACCTGTACAGTGTATCATACCTAACCCTAACGGCAGGGGACAAAGGCATTAAATGTCTGTCTGCATCGCCCAAACAGTGCAAAAAAAGGGACCGTCAGGGACGCCACCGCTTGCCACGATGGCAATCTTGTCAGCGCCGCTTGCCACCGCGCACCACTGGCTGCACAGCCTCCTGCCACGCGCGCCTGGAAAGGTCCCAGGGCAACACGTTGGTGGATGTGCTGGAGCGCGGGTACAGAGTGGTAGCTTGTCGCGGCAAGCGCCTTGCCGCGGTCGTTGTCTTGTCGCGTCCGGAAGCTTGTCGCTCACCGGGCCTCGCCGGGAAGCGTGGCGCGTCGCGGCAAGTTCCTTGAGATGCCTTGGTTGGCCTTCCCGGCAAGCTCCTCTTGCCGGGGCCTTGTCTCCTTGGCTTGAATACTTTGTTCTTGAATGGCTCCAAAGGGACCACGGAGGACCTTGGCGGTCACCCGGCAAGCCTTGCCACGGGGTGCTGCGACTGCCCATGCACAAGTTCAGGATACTAGGGTACCCCTACTCTAGTACACCGACAGGAGCCCCCGGGCCTGGGCCACACACGGTGCCGAGCGCTGTTGGTCCAGGCCCAAAACAGGGCACGGGCACGCGCGGCCTGGGTTACGCCGTATCTCACTCCGTATCCACCGCGCTCTCCCCGAACGACATGCGTCGAATGCGGCATCGTGGGAGAGATTGTGGGTGGTTTCTTTATTCGGAAAGACGGAACGTCCGCCCCCTCCCTCTTTATAAGCAGGGGAAACAGGGGCAGTTCGCCCATCTCGCCGGTTGCTATTCCAATCTCAAAAAACCTCAGCCGCTCCCCCCTTCTTCCCAAAGCTGAAAGAGAGCAGCGCTCCGCCCCCCATCGCCACCGGCACCACCAACGCCGTCGATCTCTCTCACCACCTCCGCCATGGCTCCGAAAGCCGGGAAGGTCGTGAAGTCGGCCGAGGCGCAGCGGCTCACGGCGCTGCGAAAG
>NC_041381.1:336220609-336277169 GCF_002162155.2 Triticum dicoccoides | reverse complement strand
GGGAGTATTACTACCTCTTCTGGTCGACGGAGACGCGAGCGCATCCGCGCACGAAGGTACTCTCAGCTGCCGCTTCGGAACTGGTTCCGAATGGATATCCCTTCTTCGTGTTGTTCTTCTACTGCGGGCTCTGCCCGCCTTTCTCTGAGTTTTTCTACGACATTATGAACACCTACGGGTTCCGCCTCCTTGACTTCACCCCAAATGCCGTTCTGACCATGGCAATTTTCGCACATCTCTGCGAAAACTTTGTCGGAGTCTATCCAAATGTAGCTCTTTTTCGCCACTTCTTTATGCCCCGAGTTGAGAGAGGGGAGCCTTTATCCGGCGGAATCGCCTGGATCTCGAGAGCTGGCAAGAAGGAAGCTTATCTGGAGGAAGAGCTCCGCAGCAAGTGGGAGGAATGGAGAGCAGACTGGTGTTGGATTGTCGAGGAGAACCCGCAGCCATTTACCGCCCAGCACCAAGGCCCAGTAGCGCGTGGCAACGATTGGAGCAACGTGGCCCCGGAAGACGATAGGCTGAAGATTGCCGTCACCCGGATCCTACGCCTCAGGCTTGCCGGGCTCACTGTAGGCGCCGTTGGCGCAGATTTTCTTCGCCGCCGCATCGCCCCCCTGCAGGAGAGGAGGAGACCGCCTGGGAGTTCCAGAATGCGACGGATATCATGAGGCTGCGCCCGGGCCTCAACTTCAACTTCACTGTCCTGGAACAGGACACGATGCTCCAGGAACTGTTCAAACACGACCCTCAACATCCCGAAGTGTTCAGGTTGCCGAAGGGTGTCGTTCCGCTGTGCAACAACTCCTCGCTCGACCGCATCCGTGCAATGATGCCGCTGTGCGATTCGCATGGAATTGTCCCAACTTGGCAAGAGCCTGCAGACGACGTCGTGCAGGAGTTCTTTAACGGCCTGGTAGAAGTGCCGGTCCGCTCCGATGAACAGAAAAGCCTTACTCGCGACACCACCGATGCGGAGATGCAGCGCATCGCCACTAGGCTGGAAGAGGCAGTGGCAGCCGCTGCCGCGGGCGACTTTGGATTCACCGTGGAGGAGGCAGAGGCAGCAGAGGCGGCAAGCCTTGCTGAGCGAGAGGGGCTTGCCGGCGAGGGAGAGCTTGCCGGGCCTGAAGTCGAGTCGAGCGAGCCCGCCGAGGGTGCGAGCGGCTCGTTGAATACCAACTCCTCTTCCTCCTCATCTTCAGACAGCTCGCCGCAAGCAGAGCCCCGAGCTCCACCAAGAAGGCGTCTCCGCAAGGCCGGGGATGTAGCGGGGCGGCAGACGAGTCAACAGCCGCCTCGCCGCACGACACGCTCCACCGTGGCAAGCATTGTTGCCGCGGGAGCACCTCACGCCGCTGCGGCAACTGGAGCGGGGTCCTCCCAGACCACCGCTTCTGCTCCTGCCGCTTCTCACGCCGCGGCGGCGGCCAAAGCTGGGCCGTCTCAGACCACCGCCACTGCCCCCGCCAAGCGGCTAAGGGAACCTACTCCTCCGCCTCGTCACGCCAGAGGTGAGCCGGACTTCGACCTCTCCGCGCTCAGCTCCGACGAGGAAGAAGAAGAGTAAGATTCTCTGATGTACTTGTAGTTCTTCAATTCTTGTTGTTTTGTCTTGTATCTGATTTGCTTTACTCCGAACTCATTCCTTTTCAGGACTCTGGCCCAGAGAGCGGCGAAGAGAGCCAAGGTCCCGGTGATTGTCATTGAGGACGAACCCACCGCGACAGCAGGGGTGTGTCTGAGACCACCTTGCCGGACCCAGCAACAATTCCCCAAAGCAGCCCCCAGCTGACATCTGACTATTGGCTTGTGTAGGAGCGGAGCAGCTTCACCAGGAGCGCCCGGAAGCCGCCCCCGACATGCCATCTGCTTCGACTACACCGCCAAGGGAGGGTTCCCCGGCAAGGGAGCGTTCTCCGGCAAGGGAGAATTTTCTGGTAAGGGAGAAGTCTCCGGCAAGGGAGAGTTCTCCGGCAAGGGACAGCACCAGCGACCCCCCGGTGGCGGAGACCATGACTGTAGAACCCAGTACAGGTAATCCTCTTGCTTGAAAACTTCCCTTGGGTTCTTCTTCTTATGATTTTCTTTTTGGATATTTGCTTGACTTTTCTCCCTTTTTCGGCCATCACATCCATCTGCCGTGGAGCCGATGGAGACCGAGGTTGCCCGCGAGGAGAACGCGCGCGGCAATACCGACGATGTCGCTGCTACCAAGAAGCAGTTGGCGCTGATGATCTCGCCAGTGAAGAGGCCGCCAAAGCTGCTATCGCAAAAGCTGGCGAGGGGTCTGGCGATCGCACTGACGGTCCTGAGGACGCAGGAGTGCCAGGCGCTACGCCGACCTCCGATCCCTCCGCCGCTGCCGCAGCGTCAGGCTCTGAAGAGCCCCAGCCCGGCGCCTATTTGAAGGCCGACGATGGCGTCTTCATCAAGCTCCCCTGGGCGTCAAGCTCCAGGGCGCTGATCGAAGGAGAAATCTTTGATGAAGAGGTGCTCGCCTCCGCTGGGCTGACGTTGGTTGACGCGCCGAGCAGCAGCAGCGGCGAGCCTGAGGAGGAGTGGCTGCTGCGGAAGCTGTTGTCGCTCTACCGCACTCGACAGGCCAAGCTGGAATCTCGAGAAGCGCTTGCCGCGAAGGCGGGAGTGGACATCGAGAAGCGCGCGGAGGAGCTCTGGGGTCTTAACCAGGAAGCTCTCCGGTCTCTGGCGGAGGAGCGGGAGCAACTCGCCGAGGAGCGGAAAGCCTTCCTCCTCGAGAAGGCTGAAGTTGAAGAGCAACAGCGGCTTGCCGCCGAGCAGCTGTCTGCGCAGGAGGGTGAGTTGGCACAGCGGAAGGTCAACCTTGACAGCCACGAGGAGGAGCTTCTGCGCGCGAGCAAACATTCGGCGGGGCTCTCAAGCAAGCAGAGGACACTGCCGCGGCTGCTGAGGCCGCCAAGAAGGAGCTGGAGACGAAGGTGGCGCAGCTGGAGGCCGATCTGAAGGCGAGCGGTGAAGAGCTTGCTGCACTCAAGCGTGAGCGCGAGAAGGACGCCTACAGCTTTGGCGAGCTACAGGGTCGTCTCGCCGAGAGGGGCAAGGAGCTTAGCGCCGCCAAGGACTCCAACGCAGATCTTGAGTTGAAGCTGACTACTTTGACCAAGACGTTGGACGGCACCAGGGAGCAGGAGGTGGCCTTGAAGGAGAAGATCAAGGCCGACAAGGCACTGCTGGCGAGGGCTGCTGCCGCCCAGAACACTTTTAGGGAGAATGTGGAGCACTGGACGGAGGGTCTCGTGGATGTTGCCGCAGCCATCGACAGGGAGCTGGCGCAGCTGGGGATGGAGGATCTCGGGTATCCCTCTGATGAAAATGTCCAACCCAGCGCCAAGCTCAGCTTGTTCTTCAAAGGCGTGGTGACGGCCCTCCAGCGACTCCGGGAGAAGATCCCAAAGCAGCTAGCCGACGAGTCGCGCAAGATCTACGCGGGAGCTCTTCAAAAGGTGTTGGTGAAGGTGGCCTTCCGCAACCCGGGCCTCAACCTCACCAACGTCCTCAAGACCCTGCCGCCGAATGCTGATCTGGAAGCGCTCAAGACCCTTGTCGCACCCATTGTGGACAAGGTGAGCGGGATCAAGAGGGTTGAGGGCGATCGCATAGATTAGGCCGCCTGTTTTCTCCTTTTCTTGTCGCTGTTGGTCATGTTATGAGAACAATCTGTTAGAGCTGCGACAAGCTATCTTGTAATATAACTCTATTTTGGGTAGCGATTGCTATGTTATTTCCTTTACTTGATTCCTTCCTTTGTATGTCTTTTCCCTACTCTTTTAGGGAACTTGCCGGTGTAGGCACCTTAGCCGCGAGCACTGAGTGTGGGACGTCAGCAGCCTGTCAGCGGCGCCGCTACCGACAAGAAACCTTGTTGCAACTAGTCGCAGGTAACTTAAGTTGTTGAGCGGACTCGAAACAAAGTAAGGGCGCAACTAGTTACGAGTTGGTTCCTCCGCGCACAGGTTTTCCATACAAAGCACGGTCGTTCGAGGAAGATAACTTAAAAAAATTTAAAATTGATTGCTCAAACTTTGGCAACTTAGCTTTTCTGTCGTTCGCTTCCCGGTAAGGCGAAACTTTCTTGAACGACGCCTGGTCCACACCATTATCTTCTCCTTTCCCCCCGGCAAACTTGTGGGCGAAGGAACCTTCCTTTCTTTAAGAAAAAGAAAGAAGAGAAAATAAAGATATGGAGCCTTACGGCTCGTTATTGCTTACCGGGGGTAGGCGCTGCACAAAGTGTCAGATAACACATGCAAAAAATAGAAAGCATGAAATTGACAAGATGTGCGGAGCACATGAGCTTTACTTATGCACGGGGTCTGCGCCCAGCTTTGTACAAAGGATTACATGCAACATCGGCAACACTTGTACAAAAGGTGGTTGCCGGAACAGGTTCCGGCAACCGCGCCCTACGGGTAAAACTTACGAAGATGCTCAATGTTCCAGGAGTTGCTCACCGGAATGCCATCTTCGGTCTCAAGGCGGACAGCGCCAGGCCTAGTGACTCGTTTCACCCGGTAAGGGCCTTCCCACTTCGGTGCCAATTTGTTGGAATTCTTGGCGGACTGAACACGCCGAAGAACAAGGTCGCCTTCCTCGAGACTTCTGGCATTAACTTTGCGGCTATGGTAGCGGTGCAAAGCTTGCTGGTATCGAGCAGCTCGTACAGCGGCCTGAAGACGGTCTTCCTCAAGGAGCAGCGCGTCATCTTGTCGCAGCTGCTCTTGCTCAAGCTCATCATAAGCGAACACTCGAGGTGACCCGTATACGAGTTCCATGGGGAGAACTGCCTCTGCTCCATAGACTAGAGCGAAAGGTGTCTGGCCAGTGGCTCGATTTGGCGTCGTCCTGATCGACCAAAGAACCACCGGAAGCTCCTCAATCTAGTTCTTTCCGCACTTGCGCAGCCTGTCGAAAGTCCTGGTCTTGAGCCTGCGCAGCACTTCAGCATTTGCCCTCTCCGCTTGACTGTTGCTTCTCGGGTGAGCAACAGAAGCGAAGCAGACCTTGGCGCCAAGATCTTGGATGTACTGCATGAAGGTGCGGCTCGTGAATTGCTTGCCGTTGTCGGTGATGATCCTGTTTGGGATCCCGAAGCGGCACACAATCGACCTGAAGAACTTGACTGCTGACTGTGCTGTCACCTTCCTCACTGCTTCCACTTTCGGCCACTTTGTGAACTTGTCGATTGCAACGTACAAGTACTCAAAGCCCCCGACAGCTCGGGGAAAGGGGACGAGGATGTCGAGCCCCTAGACCGAAAATGGCCAGGATAAAGGGATCGTCTGGAGAGCTTGAGCTGGCTGGTGTATCTGCTTGGAATGGAACTGGCACGCTTCACACTTGGTTACTTGTGCAGTTGCATCCTGGAGGGCTGTCGGCCAAAAGAAACCTTGACGGAATGCCTTGCTGGCAAGTGCTCTTGCGCCAATGTGGTGACCACATACGCCTCCATGTATCTTTGCCAACAGCTTTTTTCCGCCTTCCCGGTGAATACACTTCAATTTCACATAGTTGAGTCTTCTTCTGTACAGTGTGTTGTCGACAAACTGGTACATACTTGATTGCCGGGCTACTCTTTCCGCTTCTTCTTGCTCTTCGGGAAGTTCTCCTGTCTGAAGGAAACGGACAATCAGTTGTGCCCATGCTGGAGCTTGCGGCTCGACAACAAGGACTAAAGGCACATCTGCTGCTGCGGGAACATTCGCTTCTACGGCAAGAACCTGCGGCTCAGCCGGAGCTTGACGTTCCCCGGCAAGCTTGCCGGAGCAAAACTTGTCGGGAGCGTCTGCTTCAACGGAACAAACCCTAGGGCTTGCCGGAGCAGACTGCTCCTCAGCACCCTTGGTGTTGATCTTGGGGACCTTCTTGGCGGCGGCTTCGGGGAGCTCTGCCGGAAAATAGTCACCAGAAATCATCTTCCTCTTCTTGCTCTGTCCAGTTGATGGCGTTACAGACGGTTGAGTCAGTTTGAGCACAAAGATCCCTGGTTCCACAGGTAACTTAAGTGCGGTGCACTTCGACAGGCCATCGGCAATGTCATTATCAGCTCTTGGAATATGCTCCATCTGTAGGCCGTCAAAGCGCTCTTCTAGATTTCTCACTTCATCAACGTAAGCTTCCATCAACGGACTCTGATAATTCTTGTTCACTTGGCGGACGACAAGCTGCGAGTCACCCCTGACGATGAGCTTCTTGATCCCAAGGTCTGCCACGATCCTGAGACCGGCAAGCAAACCTTCATACTCTGCGGTATTGTTTGTTGCTTGCTCCCTGGGAAAGTGCATCTAGACTACGTACTTGAGGTGCTCTCCGGTGGGTGCAACAAGTAGCACGCCCGCACCGGCGCCTTGCAGCGAGAAGGCACCATCAAAGTACATCAGCCACTCTTTGCTTGCTTCCTTGACGGGGATGCTCGTTTCTGGAATTTCTTCATCTTGTGTTGGTGTCCACTCTGCTATGAACTCTGCCAATGCTCTGCTTTGGATAATTGAAGTGCTCTCAAACTTGAGGCCAAAGCTTGACAGTTCCAGTGCCCACTCGACAATCCTGCATGTTGCTTCTGGATTCTACAGTATCCTCTTCAGCGGAAAACGAGTGACAACTATGATCTCATGTGCTTGGACGTAATGGCGCAGCTTTCTCGAGGCCATGAGAAGGCCGAAAAGCAATTTCTGCACACCAGAGTACCTCGACCTAGCCCCCTGCAGAAGGGAACTGACAAAGTAAACTAGGCGCTGCACCATTCTCTGCTGCATTTCCTCACGCGCCTGCGCAGATCCATCTTTGTCGGGACCAGAGCTTGTCGGTGAAGTCCCCTGCTTGTCGCTGGATGCATCTACCGTGGTTGCTAGCTCATCATCCGCCTCCCTCTCCGCTACTAACGCAGCACTAACCACTTGATTGGTTGCTGCTATATACAGCAGCAACTTCTCTTGTGGCTTAGGTGCGACAAGTGTTGGAGTGGAGGACAGGTATCTCTTTAAGTCCTGCAGCGCAGCCTCCGCTTCCGGAGTCCATTTCATTGGACCTGCCTTTTTCAATATTTTGAAAAACGGCAGGGCGCGCTCGGCAGACCTAGAGATAAACCTGCTGAGAGCAGCCACGCAACCGGCAAGTCTTCGTACATCCTTGACGCGCTTTGGTGCTTCAATCTGCTCAATGGCCTTGATCTTGTCGGGATTGGCTTCGATTCCCCGCTGAGACACGAAGAACCCGAGAAGCTTGCCGGAGGGGACTCCAAACACACACTTCTCGGGGTTAAGCTTGAGGTTGATCTTGCGCAGATTTGCAAAGGTTTCGTCTAAATCTTGAATCAAAGTTGCCTTGTCCTTGCTCTTGACCACTATGTCATCCATGTAGGCTTTCACATTTCTGTGTATTTGTGGCTCAAAAGCGTCATGGACTACCCTTGCAAATGTTGAACCAGCATTCTTTAAACCGAAAGGCATCCGTACGAAACAGTACGTGCCACATGGAGTGATGAATGCGGTCTTCTCCTCATCCTCTTCTGCCATGAAGATCTGATGGTATCCTGAGTATGCATCAAGAAATGAAAGCAAGTCACATCCGGCCGTGGAGTCAACAATCTGGTCAATGCGCGGCAAGGGAAATGGGTCTTTGGGACAAGCTTTATTGACATCGGTAAAGTCGATACAAAGCCTCCATTTCCCGTTTGCCTTGTGCACGACTACAGGATTGGCCAACCACGTAGGATGGAGCACCCCTCTGACAAGGCCTGCTGCTTCCAATTTCTTGATTTCTTCTGCGATGAATTCTTGGCGCTCCACTGCTTGTTTCCTGACTTTCTGCTTGACGGGCCGTGCATGAGGACAGACGGCAAGATGGTGCTCGATTACTTTCCTGGGAACACCGGGGATGTCAGACGGTTGCCACGCAAACACGTCGACGTTCGCCCGCAGGAAAGCAACGAGCATGCTTTCCTATTTAGGGTCGAGAGTGGCACTGATGGTGAAGGTACCACCAGTGTCGTCCTCCTTGGCGGACATCTTCTTGGTCTCTGGTGGAGCTGCCATTGTCTTCTTACACTTGCCGGTGGAGCTCGATGGTGCGTCCTCGACGGTAGCACAACACTCCGAAGAGGTGCGCTTGCCGGAGTGGGCACCAGAACTCTTGCCGGACTTGGTCTTCTTCTTCCCCCCTGGAGCTTCAACGGCAGGTGACTTGCGATCTGTTGCGGCTGCTGCTTCCCGTAGATCTTATCGGCGCAGATAAGAGCATCCTTCTTGTCGCCAGGGATAGAGATGACACTTATCGGGCCTGGCATCTTTAGCATGTTGTATGCATAGTGAGAGGCTGCCATGAATTTGGTGAGTGCTGGACGGCCGAGTATCCCATTGTAAGGTAATGGAAAGTCAGCAACGTCAAAAGTGATCCTCTCAGTCCTGAAGTTCAACTCGCTACGAAATGTCACCGGCAACATGATCTTTCCCTTCAGCTTGCTCCTTCCCGGATTGATTCCTTGGAATGTGCCGGTCTCTTCGAGCTCGCTGTCAGGGATCTGGAGTTTCTGGAGTACCCCAGAGGAGATCAGGTTCAAGCCGGCCCCGCCGTCAACTAGCATCTTAGTGACCTTGAGGTTGCGGATAGTTGGTGAAACCAACATCGGCAAGCACCCGACCGCAGTTATGCGATCAGGGTGGTCCTCAATATCAAAGATGATAGGCGTGCTGGACCATTTCAGAGGCTTGCGTGACTCGACGGGTGTTCTGCCGCGTTGACCTCCCGCACCCACTACTTGAGCTGGCGGTGTGAAGTATGCAGAGAAGAACCGCCGTCAACGCACAGGACCTCTGTGGCTTTCTGGAACTCCTGCTCACCGGTGTCGTCATCATCCATATCTTCATCGTCGTCGTCATCTTCATCCTTGTCGCGGCCGCGGGGAGGTCTGTCTCCTTGCCACTGCTTGGCCTTGCCGCGGCGTCCTCCTCGGCCGGGGCGTTTCTTGCCGGCTCCCCCAGCACCTTCTTGGGCCTTCTCCTTGTCGCGTCGCTCGTATTCGGCCTTTTGCTGCTCGACAAGCTGCTCGACCTTCTTGCAGCTCTGGAGGTCATGGCCCTTGGTGCGGTGGATCTTGCAGTACTACTTGTTGGTGCCGTCCTGCTTGTCGGCGACCGCCACAGCCTGGTAGTTGGTGCCTGCGGCAATCTCCTCGCCGGAGCTACCAGCTTTGGCTTTCTTGGCGCCACCTCCGTTGCCGGACTGCTCAACGACTAGCACATCTCTGCCTTTCTTCTTCCTGTTGTTCCACCGCCGGTTTTTCTTTGCCGGGGCAGCATCCTCGCTATCAGATCCTCCTGCTTCTGTATTCTCTTTGGGGAGTTTCCTCCCTTCCTCAGCACATGCACACTTGTCGGCCAGGGCATATAGCTCACTGACGTCTCTGATCTTGCACATCGCCATCTCCTCCCGCATCCTACGGTTTCGCATGTTCTGATGGAACGCGCTGATGACCGCGGCAGGGTGGACATCTGGGATGTTGTGCTGTACACGGCTGAATCTCTGAATATACTTGCGCAGGGGCTCTCCTTCCTTCTGGGCGAGCAGATGAAGGTCGCTCTCTTGGCCATGAGGCTTGTGGCTGCCTGTAAAGGCGCCAACGAACTGATGGCATAGGTCTGCCCAGGAGGATATGGAGTTGTCCGGCAAGTGCATGAGCCAGGATCTGGCATTGGGCTTGAGCACCAGCGGGAAGTAGTTGGCAAGGATCTTGTCGTCCCGCCCCCCGGCAGCTTGCACCGCGATGGTGTAGATGTTGAGCAACTCCGATGGACGCGACTTGCCATCGTACTTCTCTGGTACGTCTGGCTTGAAATTCTTCGTGCCGGGCCACTGGACTTGCCGTAGCTCACGAGTGAACGCAGGGCAACCTACCGCGTACGGAAAGTCGCCTGGTTCCCCTGGCGCATGCATGTCGGTAGAGGGCCCAGCGCGCTGGTCCGATTGACGCCGTGCTTCTCTTTGGCGCTCCATGCGAGTACGAGCGTCTTCTTGCTGTCGTTCGTAAAGAACTTGGCGCTGATCTCGACGAGCTCGTGGATCTGATGATGCGGTGGAGTCGCTGTCGAGGTAGATCCGGCGAGTCGGCGATCTTGGCCTTCGGGCGGAGAGTGCACGGTGTTTGCACCCCCACCGGTTTTGTCGCCATCGGCTCGTGCCTGGCAGTCTTGCCGCGGCTGCGATGTACTCGGCTGCCGTGGAGTGTCGCCATTGGCGAAGCCGATGAGACTCTGAATGGTGGCCCTCCATTCGTCGATCTTGTCTGCCGCTGGAGGGTAATCCAGGAGCAGTCGAGCTCGCGCCAAAGCTTCTGCTGGAGTGGTGGGTGGCAGTGGCGAACGGTGCGAGGAGCGGGATATGCTCGGACTTCTAACTGTGTTGGAAGGAGCAGTATCCCATCCAGGCGACCGTGTCTTGCTCGTGCCAGCATGTTGGCGTGCATGCTGGTCTTGAGCACCCCGAGATCCACCGGCTCGATCTTGGTCCAAAGAACATATGGTACCGCGAGAACCATGACGCTGTCGGTCCCGCGCCTCCTGAGATGGGCGCGGTGCATGTACGGACGCCGAGGTCTGCGCAGCCTTGTCCTTGGACCTGGCAGCACCATGAGCTCCCTCGTCGACGCCCGTTCTTCCGCTGGCGTCTACACCACCACCCGTTTGCTCCGGTGGTGGTGGGATCGACGCGGACGGAGTAGCCTCCTCTGAAGCCTTCTTCTTCGGTGGCATGTCGATGAAAAAGATGAAGATCTAGCTCATATGAACGCTGGATCAGGTTCACACAACCTCGATGCCCCCCTACCTGGCGCGCCAAAGATGTCAGGGAAGCGGATCCACGAACACCTATGGGGCCGGCGGACCGAGCCCCTTTCGGTTCGGCGGGGGGCGGAGACCGCGTGAAGAGCGGATCAAGGCGAAGCACACGAGCAGTTTACCCAGCTTCGGAGCTCTCTGGAGAGATAATACTCCTACTACTGCATGTCTGAATGTATTGAGTTCTTGCTCGGGAGCGCTAAGTGCTACAGTACACACTAGCTGCTAACGAGACCGAGCGTGAGTGTTTTCTGCCACCGAAAACCCCCCTGTCGGTGTCAAAACCGGCGGATCTCGGGTAGGGGGTCCCAAACTGTGCGTCTAGGCGGATGGTAACAGGAGACAAGGGACACGATGTTTTACCCAGGTTTGGGCCCTCTCGATGGAGGTAAAACCCTATGTCCTGCTTGATTAATATTGATGATATGGGTAGTACAAGAGTGGATCTACCACGAGATCAAGGAGGCTAAACCCTAAAGCTAGCCTATGGTATGATTGTTGTAATGTATGTTGTGTCCTACGGACTACAGCTCTCCGGTTTATATAGACACCGGAGAAGGCTAGGGTTACACAGAGTCGGTTACAATGGTAGGAGATCTACATATCCGTATCGCCAAGCTTGCCTTCCACGCCAAGGAAAGTCCCATCCGGACACGGGATGGAGTCTTCAATCTTGTATCTTCGTAGTCTTGGAGTCCGGTGGACGATGATAGTCCGGCTGTCCGGACACCCCCTAGTCCAGGACTCCCTCAGTAGCCCCCGAACCAGGCTTCAATGACGATAAGTCCAGCGCGTATATAGTCTTCGGCGTTGCAAGGCGGGTTCTCCCTTCAAGTTCCATGTACCTGCCGAACAGTGTCCGGCTTCATCATAAATACTGTGCTTCTTGGCTTCTACGCCCAATAATGGCCTTCTTCCACGCGTCGCACGAATGCGAAAAGCCAGGGTGTCTTTTATGTTTCACCCCCTAGTCGTGCGAGTCATCCGCCTACAAAAGAGGCTAAAATCCAGATCCAAACCACACCATCTTCCTTCCGCGAATACTCATCGGAGCGCCTTTGGCCTAAAAATCCATTCCATCATGGACCGCCGACGCGGCTCCTCTTCTCGCGCTCCCAGCCCACCGCCAGGAGATTGGAGGAGGTGCTCTGTTCCACACAACGAGCTAGTGAAGCTCCAAGCGGGGGGATATCTCCCTCCGGCCTTCATGGTCCCGGTTCGAGCTGGGCTGGCCACCTACCAAGGCGGGAAGCAAGCGGAGGCTACCCCAAGTCCCAACAAAGGGGAGCGGGTATGCTTCGTCCCCTATCTGATAAGGGGACTCGGATTTCCAATACATCCGTTTCTCTGCGGGCTCCTGGAGTTCTATGGACTCCAGCTCCACCACCTTACGCCCGCCTCTGTCCTGCATATCGCGGGCTACGTAGCTCTTTGCGAGCTATTCCTGGGCATCGAGCCCCATTTTGCACTATGGAGGAGGCTGTTTTGCCTCGTACCCCGTTCTCACGAGGGGTCTATATATCAAGTGGGCGGCGCCGAAATATGGCGCATTGGCGGGACCGGATACCCATCCGGTACCCCTAAGAAGGCGTCCGAAGACTGGCCTTCAGAGTGGTTTTACATAGAAGACGCTCCGCTGCCGGACCCAGTCCGGATTGGCCTCCCGGAGTTTAGTGCTGCTCCTTTGAAGAAACGCCTCAGCTGGCGCCCACGGAGCCCCCGATTGGAGGAACACAAGAGCGTCCATCACCTGATGGGCCGAATAAGATTACTGGCCCATTTCGGGTTGACCATGATTGGAGTCATGGCAACCTGCATCATGCGGGGGGTATAGCCATTGCAATACAGAGGCCACCCCATGTGGGATTTCAACGGGGAAGACGATGCCACCCGTCATGGCCGCAAAGGGCCGGATTCGACCGAGGATCTAGTGCAGATCCTGTCCGGCCTGTACAAGGGGGAGAAGGAGGACTTCCTTCGAACGAACCCCTTGAATGGGTTTTCCATGAACAACCCTAGAGGCTGGGTAAGTGAACACTTTTAAGGACTCAACCCATGCTTTCGAAGTTTAGGCTTCTTACATTATGTCTTCGGCGCAGGAACTATGCCGGATTGTGGAGGACATGGTAAGTCCCGCTCCGCAACCCGAGGATCCAGAAAGATTCCAGGATCCGGCCTCCGAAGAGGACCCGGATATCAAGGTGGAGCTGATCAACGGGGTGTTCTACCAACTCAGCGTGGATAACGCTCTAGTTGCCATTACAGCGGACTACCCCGGACTATGTCCGGCTTCCCAGGTGACTGTGACCGAGGTCCGGACACCATTACCTCTTCCTTGCCCATTTCTGACCTTCACGAACGATGGTGTTTTGCAAGAAGCGCCTTCAAGGCGGGAAGCTGAGCCCGCGGCGGCTGACCAACGAAGGTCAGTCCGGACCAGCAGGCGGAAAAGGAGCGCGGCACGGACTGAGGTGTCGCCGCAAAGGTATAGCTCGTACTTAAATTTTCAGAGCAACGTTCCTAGGAAGCGTCTGAGTGCTCATGATCTTTGCAGGAGAAAAAGCGCCCGCCGAACTGCGGGCGTAGAGGTTGCCGATCCGACCTATACCAGCCAGGCTCCAACGCCCGGCCTGGAGGGGGAGGCAAGCGCAAGGCGCGGGCCGGATACTCCTCCAACGGAGGATGCCGACAGACTGTCTGCCACCAAGTCTGAGGTGGAGAGCGCCATGAACCACAGGCGCCGCCGGACATTATTTCGTGAAGCGTGCTTCTCCCCTGAGGCATTGGACGCCTTTAACGCAAGGGACGCGCATCTCTGTGCTGCTCAAGACAGTTTTACTAGAGCCACGGAGCAGTATGTGAAAGACATACGGGTAAGGGAATTTAATGGTTATATATGCCAGTAGCCCCCGAGACTTAAAGTAGTTATGTTAACTGATTTAAGGATCATTTGAAACGCAGGCTCTTACTGAGAAGAATGCCCAGCTGTCTCAGGAGCTGCAAGAATGCAAGGCCCAACTTGAGGCCGCACTCGCTGCCGCGGAAGGAAATGCAGAGACCCCTCTTGGTAACATATTTTTATTAATAAATATAAGCGCTGTGCGGCGTGCGCGCAAGTCTAATGATGACATTGCAGGTGCCGCCGGACAAGATCCGGACAGGCAGGAATTACTGCGCCAGCTGAAGGCCGGCGAGAGGGTGTTGAATAGGGTGCAGCAAGAAAGGAACCAGCTCCAGGATGCCAACGCCAGGCTCGGAGAAGAGCTGAAAGGCGCTCAGGCCGGGCTGTCCGGCTCCGTTAAGGAGAATCAGCGGCTTTGTCGCGGCATCTATAGTAAGTGCTTGAGCGGACTCCTTTGAAAAGAAGAGTTCGGCGAGGAAGCAAATTGACATAATATGTCTTATAGGTATACTCACAGGTCGCCCTGCGGAGGAGATGCCCATATCAACGGGTGATCAACTTCCCGAGTTGTTGCAACTACTCGAACGAGTTCGGCAGGCAATGAGCGGCGGCGTCCAGGCTTTATGGCCAGCCCTTTCCCTACCCGAGGGCCTTGGGGAGCTTGCGGAGAAGCTTCAGGGAGTGCGGCAGCGCTTCCATTTATGGAAGATTTCGGCTTGCAGTCAAGGTGCCAGGGAGGCTTGGGCCATGGTGAAGACGCGTTACAAGAAGGCGGATCCCAACCACATGGCCGAAGTTGGACCGGTGGGGCCCGATGGGAAGGAGATCCCTGTGAGTTTAGTGTACAGCCAAGTAGAGGTTGCTGCCAAGTTTTCCCAACGGGACTGTAAGTTAGACAGCCTGTTAGACGGGATTGAGGAGGAATACAATCAGTAAATTTGACGATGTATTTTAAAATGACATGTGAAATGCCTTCTAGCCGGATTGTAGATCGTTTGTCTTTGCCGACCTTTTCGCTTCAACCTCGGGACCCTAGAGTCCGGAGTGTGTCCGAATACCTTCTTGGTTAAGAAACAACCGAGGTATGCATGGAGACCAGGCGTAGGGGTCATTAGTGCTTTATCAGACAAGTGCTCAACTAGTTATGTTATATTACATGGTTAGTAAGAAACATCTTCCAGGGAGAATAGTTCCGTTAAGGGTTCCTTTCCCTGGGAGGCATACCCTAAAGTGTATGCCCGGACTGCGAAAAAAGCAGAAAAACATCTGGGCGCAGATAAATAA
Source organism: Triticum dicoccoides (assembly GCF_002162155.2). NCBI lineage: Eukaryota > Viridiplantae > Streptophyta > Magnoliopsida > Poales > Poaceae > Triticum > Triticum dicoccoides. Next base: position 336,262,115 of record NC_041381.1, on the reverse strand, counting down.
GTAGGTAAAAAGTCATCCTTCAAATCTCCGACCGAATATTCCCTTAAGAACGCTAGCTTTCGGCTTCACCCAGTCTGAGGTACACATCCGGTTGACCCGGCGGTAACAATCGCAGAGGTGCTCCCTTTACCTCCTAGCCGAACAATCGGGAACGTAGGGGTAAGCACAGGAGCCAGGCAACCCAGCTTGGCCAAAACTTAAGTCATATCGATGCATATAATGGTGAGTAAAAGGTACATGTGGAAGCTTGACACATGTGTTGGGCATGAAGCCCTTATAATTTGAGCTTCTGGAAAAGAAGCCCCCAGGTATAATGAGTGCGGATGGCACATCAAGTGTATGCGAACAATGCGCGAGTAGGCCCTTAAGGGCTTTTTAGTAGAAGGGGTAAGAGAAGAAAGAGAAACAAAAGACAGCTGAAGTGTAAAAATTTGAACGGGGGAAGGGGACGAACTCTTAATCCGGCACTAGGCATAGAATCTTCGGAGGCGGGCTGTGTTCCATGGGTTCGGCTCGAGTCGGTTATCCGACGCATTTCGTAGACGGTACGCTCCGCCGGTCAGGACTTGATCGATAATGAAGGGGCCCTCCCATTTGGGCTTTAGCTTGTCCTTTTTCTTGTCCGGCAAGCGTAGAACTAGTTCGCCAACGTTGTAAGTCTTGGCCCATACTTCTCTGCTTTGATATCTACGAGCCTGCTGCTGATAGAATGCGGAACGAGCCTGGGCGACGTCGCGTTCTTCCTCCAATGTGTCCAAGTTGTCCTGTCGATCCAGCTCGGCCTCTCTTTCTTTGTACATGCGCACTCGAGGTGAGTCATGAATAATGTCACAGGGCAGAACTGCCTCTGCGCCGTATACCATAAAAAATGGTGTGAATCCGGTAGTACGGTTGGGCGTTGTCCGCAACCCCCAGAGTACGGAGTCAAGCTCCTCTACCCAGTGCGTGTCGGATTTTGTAAGTGACCGCACTAGTCTGGGTTTGATGCCGCTAATTATTAGACCATTTGCTCGTTCCAGTTGACCGTTGGTTTGAGGGTGATAGACTGAAGCGTAGTCGAGCTTGATGCCCATATTTTTGCACCATGACCTGACCTCGTCGGCCGTGAAGTTCGTGCCGTTGTCGGTGATGATGCTGTGGGGGACACCGTAACGGTGTACTACCCCGGATATAAAGTCTATCAGTGGTCCGGACTCTGCCATTTTGACCGGTTTGGCCTCTATCCATTTGGTGAATTTATCCACCATGACCAATAGGTACCTTTGCTTGTGGTTTCCCCCTTTAAGGGGTCCAACCATATCAAGCCCCCAGACCGCGAACGGACAGGTAATGGGTATAGTTTTGAGGGCGGTGGGTGGCATATGGCTCTGATTAGCGAAGAGCTGACAACCGACGCATCTCTGGACTAAATCCTGGGCATCTGCCCGGGCCGTCGGCCAATAAAATCCTGTACGGAATGCCTTTCCTACAAGGGCCCGGGCTGCTGCGTGGTGTCCGCCTAGTCCGGCATGAATTTCAGCCAGGAGGTTTCGCCCTTCCTCTTCGGAGATACACCTTTGCAGGACTCCGGTTGTACTTTTCTTATAAAGTTCTCCCTCATGGACCTTGTAGGCTTTCGATCGGCGGACTATGCAGCGGGCCTCGTTTTGGTCTTCGGGGAGTTCCTGCCTAAGCAAGTAGGCTAGGAATGGTTCTGTCCACGGGGCGATTACCGCCATTATGTCGTGGGCTGAAGGTGTTATGTCATCGGCTGGATCGCCGGTTGGCGCAGTTATTTCCGGTTTGTCATTTCCGGACTCCTCTTCCCATAGTACGGATGGCTTGAAGAGCCGCTCCAGGAAGATATTTGGAGGGACAGCGTCACGTTTTGCACCGATGCGTGCCAGTACGTCAGCAGCTTGGTTATTATCTCGGGCTACGTGATGGAATTCGAGTCCTTCAAACCGAGCTGACATTTTTAAGACAGCATTGCGGTATGCTGCCATTTTCGGGTCCTTGGCATCGAAATCTCCATTTATTTGGGATATTGCAAGGTTTGAATCCCCGCGCACCTCTAGGCGTTGAATGCCCATGGAGATTGCCATCCGGAGACCGTGTAAAAGGGCCTCGTATTCGTCTGCGTTGTTGGAGTCCGTGTACATTATTTGAAGTACGTATTGGACTGTGTCCCCAGTTGGGGACGTCAAGACGACGCCAGCCCCCAGTCCGGCCAACATTTTAGAGCCGTCGAAGTGCATAATCCAATTGGAGTATGCACCGTACTCTTTAGGGAGTTCGGCTTCGGTCCATTCAGCAACAAAGTCAGTCAAAACTTGTGACTTTATAGCTCGCCGAGGTTTGTAAGTTATATCGAATGGTAGGAGCTCAATGGCCCATTTTGCAATCCTGCCCGTTGCGTCGCGGTTATTGATAATGTCATTGAGTGGTACTTCAGAGGCCACTGTTATCGAACACTCTTGAAAGTAGTGTCGGAGCTTCCGGGATGCCATGAACACCGCATATGCTATCTTCTGATAGTGTGGGTAACGGGACTTGCAAGGGGTTAACACAGTGGATACATAATACACTGGTTTTTGAAGAGGGAATTTATGCCCTTCTGTTTCTCGTTCGACGACGAGTACTGCGCTTACAACTTGATGCGTTGCTGCGATGTATAACAACATTGGTTCGCCCAGATTGGGCGCAGCCAGGACCAGATTTGTTGCCAATATGGCCTTTATTTCTTCGAGTCCGGTAGTGGCAGCATCCGTCCACTCGAAGTGTTTGGTGCGCCTGAGGAGGCGATAGAGGGGCAATGCCTTTTCTCCTAAATGGGAGATAAAGCGGCTTAGAGCCTCCACGCATCCAGTCAATTTTTGTATTTGCTTGAGGTCTTTTGGGATATCTAACTGTGACAGAGCTCGGATCTTGGCTGGGATTGCTTCAATTCCTCTACCGGATACAATGAAGCCCAGTAGCTTTCCGGCTGGTACGCCGAAAACGCATTTTTCCGGATTTAGCTTGATGTCATATGCTCTAAGGTTGTCGAATGTGAGCCTCAAGTCGTCTACTAGAGTTTCAACGTGTTTAGTTTTGACGACTACGTCGTCTACGTATGCCTCTACTGTTTTGCCGATCTGGGTGGCCAGACATGTTTGAATCATGCGCTGATATGTTGCGCCGGCGTTTTTAAGTCCGAAGGGCATCGTGTTGAAGCAGAATGGTCCATATGGAGTGATGAATGCCGTTGCGGCTTGATCTGCTTCCGCCATCTTGATTTGATGGTAGCCGGAGTATGCGTCGAGGAAGCACAACGAATCATGCCCTGCGGTGGCATCGATAATTTGGTCGATGCGGGGGAGAGGAAAGGGATCTTTTGGGCAAGCCTTATTGAGGTATTTAAAATCGACACATAGGCGCCAGGATTTGTCCTTCTTTGGTACCATTACTAGATTTGCTAGCCAATCCGGATGTTTGATATCTCTGATGAATCCGGCTTCCAATAGTTTGGCTAGCTCTTCTCCCATTGCCTGTCTTTTGGGTTTGGAAAATTGTCGAAGAGCCTATTTGACTGGCTTAAATCCTTTTAGGATGTTTAGGCTGTGTTCTGCCAACCTGCGTGGGATTCCGGGCATATGCGAAGGATGCCAGGCGAAAATGTCCCAATTTTCCCGAAGGAATTCGCGCAGTGCGGCGTCTACTTCGGGGTTCAATTGTGCCCCAATGGAGGCCGTCTTTGTTGGGTCCGTTGGATGGACCTGGAATTTTATTATTTTATCTGCTGGTTTGAAGGAGGTGGACTTGGATCTTTTATCGAGTATCACATCGTCCCTGTTCACCGTAGAGCGCAGCGCGGTGAGTTCTTCTGCCGCTAGGGCTTCGGATAGTGCCTCCAGGGCTAGTGCGGCTGTCTTGTTTTCGACGCGGAGTGCTATGTCCGGATCACTGGCGAGAGTGATTATACCGCCGGGCCCAGGCATTTTGAGCTTCATATACCCGTAATGGGGTACGGCTTGAAAAATTGTGAATGCCTCTCGTCCTAATATAGCGTGATATCCGCTGTTGAACGGGGCCACTTGGAACGTGACTTCTTCGGATCTGTAATTGTCCGGCGAGCCGAACACCACATCGAGTGTGATTTTTCCGATGCGGCGCGCTTCCCGGCTAGGGATTATACCTCTGAAGGTTGTGCTGCTTCGCTCAATACGGCTCCAGTCTATTTCCATTTTTTGAAGAGTTTCCTCGTAGATGAGGTTTAGACCGCTGCCGCCATCCATGAGGACCTTTGTAAGTCGAAAGCCGTCCACTATGGGACTAAGCACCAGTGCGGCTGGTGCTCGGGCTGTTCGGAATTTAGGTTCATCGCTGGCGTTCAAGGTGATGGCTGTGTCGCTCCATGGATTTACTGTTGCTACTTGGTAGACTTCGGCGATGCCGCGGATTGTTCGTTTTCGCATATTATTTGATGCGAAGGTCTCGAAGACTGTTGATACCGTACCGGTATTGTTGGAGTGGTTTTCCGAGGCTAGAAGCTCCTCGCCACTTTTGGCCACCTGCCGTAGTATCCAACATGCTCGAAGGCTATGTGTTGGGACGGCGCCCTCTGTACTATGAAGCTTACAGGGTCTGCTGAGCCATCCTTCCAGTACGGTTCCGTGCCCTTTAAGGGGTTTTTGCTTTTTGGCTTTTTCATCTGGTGCCTCAGTATGATGCACCCTTTTGTTGCGGACTAGGGTTGTATCCGGAGCCGGATTGTCCCAAAACTGATTTTCGGTTTTTCGGAAACTTTCCATCGCACAGTATTTTCGTACTATGGATGTCAGATCGGCGAAGCGTGTGATTTTACGGTGGCCGATGGCGTTCAATATTCCCTTGTCCGCGCAATTATTGCAAAAGATTGAGATTGCGTTTTCCTCTCGGCAGTCCTTTATCCTGTCCATAACCAGGAGGAATCTGGCCCAGTAGTGATGTACTGTTTCAGCAGGCTCTTGTCGTATTAGAGATAGATCGCATATGTCTGGGCGGGTGGGTGGAATAAAATCCGGATCCCTACCCATCATGGGGCTTAAAGGCCGTGAAGTTTCCAATTTTGGAAGCTTAGATTGCTGGATGCTGTCCAGCGAGTCCGGTCCGATGCCTGACTTTGAGTTCAGTGCTCGATCGAAGTCCGTTCCTCCGCAGAAATCCGGCGTGGAGGGTTCGGGAGCCCGGACATGTTTAGTTTTTAATACAGGAGGAGAGTCGCCGTATTATTCCTCTACCACTGCGACGTGGTGGGTAACCTGGGGAGAGTTAATCTCTCTCAGATCGGTTTTAAGCCCAATCTGATTGTAGTCCGTAGCGACTCCCAGGGCGGCGATGCGATCCAAGAGTTCGTTGACAGAGGAGAGCTCTATCGGATCTAGCCGCTCGGCGAATTCCGAGCTGACATGGAGATTGCTTTTGACGACTTGAGAAGTCATCGTCGAAGCCATGGCCGGACAGGCGGTCATAAGAAAACCACCTAGCCGGATAGTTTGGCCGGCAGCCAAGGCCCCTTTGGCGAAAACGCCGTCTTTGAAGATGGGTGGAGGCATCGTTCCTATCGGTGACGACACAGAGGAACTCTCAATGAAAGCACCAATGTCGGTGTCAAAACCGGCGGATCTCGGGTTGGGGGTCCCGAACTGTGCGTCTAGGCGGATGGTAACAGGAGACAAGGGACACGATGTTTTACCCAGGTTCGGGCCCTCTCGATGGAGGTAAAACCCTACGTCCTGCTTGATTAATATTGATGATATTGGTAGTACAAGAGTGGATCTACCACGAGATCAAGGAGGCTAAACCCTAAAGCTAGCCTATGGTATGATTGTTGTAATGTATGTTGTGTCCTACGGACTACAACCCTCCGGTTTATATAGACACCGGAGAAGGCTAGGGTTACACAGAGTCGGTTACAATGGTAGGAGATCTACATATCCGTATCGCCAAGCTTGCCTTCCACGCCAAGGAAAGTCCCATCCGGACATGGGACGGAGTCTTCAATCTTGTATCTTCATAGTCTTGGAGTCCGGCGGACGATGATAGTCCGGTTGTCCGGACACCCCCTAGTCCAGGACTCCCTCACCCCCTCTACGTTGCGCATGGGCCTCCTTTTATATGCTCAAGGGGTCACCGACAGGTGGCAACGCAGACAAGGGTAAAAATGGAAAGGTGTTGCGGTTGGTACAACTACCTGTACAGTGTATCATACCTAACCCTGACGGCAGGGGACAAAGGCATTAAATGCCCGTCTGCGTCGCCCAAACAGTGCAAAAAAAGGGACCGTCAGGGACGCCACCGCTTGCCATGATGGCAATCTTGTCAGCGCCGCTTGCCACCGCGCACCGCTGGCTGCACAGCCTCCTGCCACGCGTGCCTGGAAAGGTCCCAGGGCGACACGTTGGTGGATGTGCTGGAGCGCGGGTACAGAGTGGTAGCTTGTCACGGCAAGCGCCTTGCCGCGGTCGTTGTCTTGTCGCGTCCGAAAGCTTGTCGCTCACCGGGCCTCGCCGGGACGCGTGGCGCGTCGCGGCAAGTTCCTTGAGATGCCTTGGTTGGCCTTCCCGGCAAGCTCCTCTTGCCGGGGCCTTGTCTCCTTGGCTTGAATCCTTTGTTCTTGAATGGCACCAAAGGGACCACGGAGGACCTTGGCGGTCACCCGGCAAGCCTTTCCACGGGGTGCTGCGACTGCCCATGCACAAGTTCGGGATACTAGGGTACCCCTACTCTAGTACACCGACATATGCATCGGCATGTCATAAAAGAACAACTCATGCACAAAAAGTAAAGGCCGATACATAGCATAAACAGCTTCTTGCAATTTTATTGTATTGGAAACATAGAGAGGCGGAGATGTAGTTCCTCTCTCATAATAATTGCAAGTAGGAGCATCAATTTATCAAAATCATCATGTGCAATAGTAGGACGCAACCCATCAATATAATCCTTAATAAGCACAAACTTATCCGATATAGTGTAGTTGGGAGAATTCAAAAAGATAATAGGACTATCATGCGTGGGTGCAACAGCAACAAATTCATTCTTAACATAAGGAACCATAGCAAGTTCATCTCCATAAGCATAGTTCATATTGGCATCATGGCCAGAAGCATAGCAAGCATCAATTTCATCAAAAAGGGATATTTCAAATAAATCAACGGGATCATAGCAATCATCATAGCATTCATCCTTCGGTAAGAACGAAGGGAAATTAAACAATGTATGAGCTGAAGAGTTACTCTCATTAGAAGGAGGGCACGGGTAGCTAATCTACTCTGCCTCCTTTTGTTCTTTGCTCTCCTTGTCATCTTTTTCATCTAATGAGCTCACAGTGTCATCAATTTCTTCTTCCATAGTTTCCTGCAAAATATTAGTCTCTTCTTGGACAGCAGAGACTTTCTCAATAAACTAATTAATATCGGCACTATATTCATAATTCCCATAGCAATATTTCAATATAGAAAAAAATTCAGGTATGTAAACAGCATCACCAAGATTTTCACACTTTTCAAACAAAGATTCAATTTCATAAGCACCCTTAAAAGCAACGAATTCTTCTATTTGTTCCACATCATAGTAATCATATATACCATTAGCATAAGAAGCCAAGGTTTCATTATCATTAAATTTACATGAAAAGGGAAGGTGTAGAGCCTTCATCCTAGAGCAACAAGTATAATCATATCTCAAGCATAAATTCCGAGAATACCAATGCAACATATGAATTTGATCCCATAACAGTTTCCCTTTTTGAGTCAAGCGATAATACCTAAAGTATTCATGCTGATCCAACGTGTCTCCCATTATATAATTGAATGGGGTTTTCTCAGGATTATTAAAGTAGTGCATAATATCTTTCACATAATGAGCATCGAGGGTTTTAGGAGGTTCCCCATCTCCATGAGTAGCAAGTACACCTAAAAAATTTGGTATTTCGTGTTCCATATCCATAACTAAAGATAGGAAACAACTTAGAACAACAAATAAAATCTACTTACTGATAAAGCAAACAAGCACACACGAGAATATTAACCCCACACTATTGCTCCCCGGCAACGGCGCCAGAAAAAGGTCTTGATAACCCACAAGTATAGGGGGTCAATTGTAGCCTCTTTCAATAAGTAAGAGTGTCGAACCCAATGAGGAGCTAAAGGTAGAACAAATAGTCCCTCAAGTTCCATCGACCACCGATACAACTCTACGCACGCTTAACGTTCGCCTTACCTAGAACAAGTATGAAACTAGAAGTACTGTGTAGGTGTGATAGGATAGGTTTGCAAGATAATAAATAGCACATAAATAAAAAGTAGGGGCTGTTTAGATAAAGAAACAACTAAGTTAGTTTTAGTAGAGAGCTTTTTGTCACGCAAGAAAGTTATCTGTCCCTAGGCAATCGATAACTAGACCGATAATCATTATTGCAATTTTATATGAGGGAGAGGCATAAGCTAACATACGTTCTCTTCTTGGATCATATGCACTTATGATTGGAACTCTAGCAAGCGTCCGCAACTACTAAAGATCATTAAGGTAAAACCCAACCATAGCATTATAAGGTATCAAGTCCTCTTTACTCCCATACACAAACAACCTACTGACTCGGGTTTAAGCTTCTGTCACTCTAGCAACCCACCATAAGAGAATCATGAGCATATTGCAAACCCTATAGCGGGGATCCCTCATGCTTGTGCGACACAGAGAGCACCATAGGACAGCACCAATAATAAAACATACAACTCAAACCAATCATGATCATCAATCAACCCATAGGACAAAACGGATCTACTCAAACATCATAGGATAGCCATACATCATTGGGAAATAATATATAGCATTGAGCACCATGTTTATGTAGAGATTACAACAGGGAGAAGAGGTGTTACACCGTTGCATAGAGGGGGACAGAGTTGGTGATGATGGCAGCAAAGTTGTTGGTGTAGATCGTCGTCTCGATGATGGCCCCGGTGGCGTTCCGGCGCCACCGGGAGAGAGGGGGAGAGAGCCCCTTATTCTTCTTCTTCCTTGACCTTCCCCCTAGATGGGAGAAGGGTTTCCCCTCTGGTCCATGGCCTCCATGGAGGCGGAGGGGTGGGAGCCCGTCCGAGATTGGATCTCTCTCTCTCTCTCTCTTTGTTTCCTTTTGTTTCTGTGCTCCCAGATTCTGGCCTTTCACCGTTTCTTAAATTCCCGGTGATCCGTAACTCCGATTGGGCTAAAAATTTAATGTGATTTTTGTCCAGATATTAGCTTTCTTGCGGCCGAAGAATGGCACCAACCTCCTTACGGTGTGGCCACAAGGGCCCAGCGCACGCCCCTCTGCCTTGCCGCCGCCTCGGGCATTGTCTTGCATTGATTCCACTTCCCAAAATTCACATATATTCCAGAAAAAATCTCCAGAAGTTTTTATCGAGTTTGGACTCTGTTTGATATGGATTTTATACGAAACAAAAAAAACATGCAACAAACAGGAACTGGCACTGGGCACTGGATCAATATGTTAGTCCCAAAAATAGTATAAAAGTTGCCAAAAGTATATGAAAGTTGTATAATATTGCCATGGAACAATCAAAAATTATAGATACGACAGAGACATATCAAACTCCCACTTAAATATACATCCCTCAAGTTATATAAGTGATACATGATCCAAATCAACTAACCCAAGTTCGATCATCGCGTGAGATGGGGTAGTCATCAATGGTGAACATCTCTATGTTGATCATATCTACTATATGACTCATGTTTGACCTTTAGGTCTCCAGTGTTCCGAGATCATGTCTGTACATGCTAGGCTCGTCAATTTTAACCCAAGTATTTTGCATGTGCAAAACTGTCTTACACCAGTTGTATGTGAACGTAGAGTCTATCACACCCGATTATCACGAGCTACTTTGAAACGACGAACTTTAGCAATGGTGCATACTCGGGGAGAACACTTTTATCTTAAAATTTAGTGAAGGGGTCATCTTATAATGCTACCGCCGTTCTAAGCAAAATAAGATGCATAAAGGATAAACATCACATGCAATCAAAATATGTGACATGATATGGCCATCATCATCTTGTGCTTTTGATCTCCGTCTCCAAAGCTTCGTCATGATCTCCATCGTCACCGGCTCGACACCTTCATCTCCATCGTTGCTTTGTGCTTATCTCGCCAACTGTTGCTTCTACAACTATCACTAGCGCATAGTGATAAAGTAAAGTGATTACATGGCGTTTGCATTTCATACAATAAAGATACAAACATAAGGCTCCTGCCAGTTGCCGATAACTTACAAAACATAATCATCTCATACAATAATGTATATCACGTCATGTCTTTCCATATCACATCACAACATACCCTGCAAAAACAAGTTAGATGTCCTCTACTTTGTTGTTGCAAGTTTTATGTGGCTGCGATGGGCTTCTAACAAGAACTGTTCTTACCTACGGCAAAACCACAATGGTGATTCGTCAAGTTTGTTGTTTTAACCTTCTTCAAGGACCAGCCACAGTCAAACTCGATTCAACTAAAGTAGGAGAAACAGACACCCGCCAGCCACCTTTATGCAAAACTAGTTGCATGTATGTCGGTGGAACCGATCTCATGTATGTGGACATGTATGGTTGGTCCGGGCCGCTTCATCTTACAATACCGCTGAATCAAAATAAGACATTGGTGGTAAGCAGTATGACTATCACCGCCCACAACTCTTTGTGTTCTACTCATGCATATCATCTACGAATAGACCTGGCTCATGATGCCACCGTTGGGAAATGTTGCACGGAAAACAAAAAAAATTCTACGCACACGTGATAACCCACAAGTATAGGGGATCGCAACAGTTTTCGAGGGTAGAGCATTCAACCCAAATTTATTGATTCGACACAAGGGGAGCCAAAGAATATTCTCAAGTATTAGCAGCTGAGTTGTCAATTCAACCACACCTGGAAACTTAGTATCTGCAGCAAAGTGTTTAGTAGCAAAGTAATATGATAGTGGTGGTAACGGTAACAAAAGTAAAGACAGCAAAAGTAATGTTTTTGGTATTTGTAGTGATTGTAACAGTAGCAACGGAAAAGTAGATAAGCGAGAACCAGTATATGGAAAACTCGTAGGCACCGGATTAGTGATGGATAATTATGCTGGATGCGGTTTGTCATGTAACAGTCATAACATAGGGTGACACAGAACTAGCTCCAGTTCATCAATGTAATGTAGGCATGTATTCCGAATATAGTCATACGTGCTTATGGAAAAGAACTTGCATGACATCTTTTGTCCTACCCTCCCGTGGCAGCGGGGTACTATTGGAAACTAAGGGATATTAAGGCCTCCTTTTAATAGAGAACCAAAACAAAGCATTAGCACATAGTGAATACATGAACTCCTCAAACTATGGTCATCACCGGGAGTGGTCCCGATTATTGTCACTTCGGGGTTGCCGGATCATAACACATAGTAGGTGACTATAGACTTGCAAGATAGGATCAAGAACTCACATATATTCATGAAAACATAATAGGTTCAGATCTAAAATCATGGCACTCGGGCCCTAGTGACAAGCATTAAGCATAGCAAAGTCATAGCAACATCAATCTCAGAACATAGTGGATACTAGGGATCAAACCCTAACAAAACTAACTCGATTACATGATAAATCTCATCCAACCCACCACCGTCCAGCAATCCTACGATGGAATTACTCACGAACGTCGGTGAGCATCGTGAAATTAGTGATGGAGGATGGTTGATGATGACTACAGCGACAAATCCCCCTCTCCGGAGCCCTGAACGGACTCCAGATCAGCCCTCCCGAGAGAGATTAGGGCTTGGCAGCGGCTCCGTATCCTAAAACGCGATGATTTCTTCTCTCTGATTTTTTTCTCCCCGAAAGCCAATATATGGAGTTGGAGTTCGCGTCGGAGGGTCTCCAGGGGGCCCACGAGGTAGGGGGCGCGCCCAGGAGGGGGGCACGCCCCCCACCCTCGTGGACAGGGTGTGGGCCCCCTGGTCTTCATCTTTGGCGAGGATTTTTTATTATTTTTTATAAGACATCTCGTGGAGTCTCACGTCATTCCGAGAACTTTTATTTTCTGCACATAAAACAACATCATGGCAATTTTTCTGAAAACAGTGTCGGTCCGGGTTAGTTCCATTCAAATCATACAAGTTAGAGTCCAAAACAAGGGCAAAAGTGTTTGGAAAGTAGATACGACAGAGACGTATCAACTCCCCCAAGCTTAAACCATTGCTTGTCCTCAAGCAATTTAGTTGACAAACTAAAAGAGAAAAAGAAAAAATTTACAAACTCTGTTTGCTCTTGTTGTTGTACCTATGTCAAGCCAGCATTCAGGTTTTCAGCAAAGATTATAACTAACCACATTTGCAATAATTCTCAGGTCTCATGTTTACTCATATCAATAACATAATCAGCTAGCAAGCCATAATAATAAATCTGGATGACAACACTTTCTCAAAATAATCATAATATGATATAACAAGATGGTATCTCGCTAGCCCTTTCTGAGACCGCAAAACATAAATGCAGAGCACCTTCAAAGATCAAGGACTGACTAGACATTGTAATTCATGGTAAAAGAGATCCAATCATAGTCATACCCGATATAAATTAACAGTAATGGATGCAAATGACAGTTGTGCTCTCCAGCTAGTGCTTTTAATAAGAGGGTGATGACTCAACATAAAAGTAAATAGATATGCCCTTCGCAGAGGGAAGCTGGGATTTGTAGAGGTGCCAGAGCTCGGTTTTGAAATAGAGATAAATTATATTTTGAGCTGCATACTTTTATTGTCAACATAACAACTAAGAGATGACGATATCTTCCATGCTAAACAAATTATAGGTGGTTCCCAAACAGAATGGTAAAGTTTATACTCCCCCTCCTCCACAAGCATCAATCCATGGCTTGCTTGAAACAACGAGTGCCTCCAACATTCAACGGGTCCCATGGGGAGTTTTGTTTGCGATTATTTTGATTTAGTTTGCATCAAGCATGGGACTGGGCATCCCGGTGACCAGCCATTTTCTCGTGAATGAGGAGCGGAGTCCACTCCTCGTGAGAATAACCCGCCTAACACGGAAGATAAGGGCAGCCCTAGTTGATATATGAGCTATTCGAGCATGCAAAACAGAATGTTTATTTGAAGGTTTAGAGTTTGGCACATACAAATTTACTTGGAACGGCAGGTAGATACCGCATATAGGAAGGTATAGTGGACTCATATGGAATAACTTTGGGATTTAAGTATTGGATGCACAAGCAGTATTCCCGCTTAGTACAAGTGAAGGCTAGCAAAAGACTGGGAAGCGACCAACAAGAGAGCGACAACAGTCATGAACATGCATTAAAATTAATAAACATTGAATACAAGCATGAGTGGGATATAATCCACCATGAACATAAATATCGTGAAGGCTATGTTGATTTGTTTCAACTACATGCATGAACATGTGCCAAGTCAAGTCACTTAAATCAAAGGAGGATACCACCCCATCATACCACATCACAACCATTTTAATAGCATGTTGGCACGCAAGGTAAACCATTATAACTCATAGCTAATCAAGCATGGCACGAGCAACTATGATCTCTAATTGTCATTGCAAACATGTTTATTCATAATAAGCTGAATCAAGAATGATGAACTCGTCATATTTACAAAAACAAGAGAGGTCGAGTTCATACCAGCTTTTCCCTCTCAGTTAGTCCATCATATATCATCATGATTGCCTTTCACTTGCACGACCAAACGATGTGAATAATAATAAGAGTGCACGTGCATTGGACTAAGCTGGAATCTGCGAGCATTCAATAAACAGGAGAAGACAAGGCAATATGGGCTCTTTGTTAAATCAACAATGATGCATATAAGAGCCACTTCAACAATTTAATCATGGTCTTCTCCTACTGACCCCAAAGAAAAGAAAAGAAATAAAAACTATTTACACAGGAAAGCTCCCAACAAGCAAAAGAAGAACGGGAAATATTTTTGGGTTTTCTTTTTAATTACTACAGCAAAGAAATAAACTACTACTAACAATTTTTTGGTTTTTTCTTAAGGTTTATTAAACGCACAAGAAGAAAGCAGGAAAAAGAAAATAAACTAGCATGGATATTACAGTGAAAGAGTATGAGCACCGACATCTAGCAATGAGTGTGTGTGAACATGAATGTAATGTCGGTGGGAAATACGTACTCCCCCAAGCTTAGGCTTTTGGCCTAAGTTGGTCTATTGCCAGGGATAGCCTGGCGGATACTCGTAGGTAAAGCTGGGGTCATACTGCGATGAAGAAGACTCTGACTGCCACTGGCTGGCAACCACCTCTGGATCCCAAGAATAAACAGACTGTCGTGGAGGCTCATCTTGTGGCTCCAGTTCTGGGGCTGGTGTAGGATTCTGATAGGCTTGAATGGCCACCCACGGAACGATGTGAGGACCTGCAGACAAGTTAAACAAAGAGGGAGCATGCAAAGTAATAGTCTCAGGGTGATGTTTATCAAAGTATAATATATATTTGAGCTCCTCTTCACGACTCTTAACAAGAAAGTCATGCGCTAGCATACTCTTATAATCTAAATAAGCACAGGGCAACGATGTTTCTTCTTTCTCCTCATGCCTAATAGGTATTTCAAAATATTCAGCTAGGCGCGAAGCATAAATGCCTCCAAAGATAGGGCCCTTAGTACGGTTCAGACTTAACCGTCTAGCAACAATTCCACCCATACTAAAAGAGTTATTGCGGTATAAACCATGGAACAAAATAATAATATCAGGAACACTAAGGTTTCCACAGTTCCCGCGTCCAATCAAGCAACGACTAGCAAATAAGGCAAAGTAGCATAAAACAGGAAAATGTATGCTAGTAATCCTTGCATCAGAAACCTTCCTGGTTTCTCCCACAGTGATAGTGTTAATAAAAGCTTCTACTTCGTTACGGTGTGGTTCATCCAAGCTGCCCTCAAAGGGTATTTTGCAAACCTCGCAAAATTCAGCTAATGGCATCTCCTTAACAATGTCATATAAATGAAACTCTAATGATGGAGGTGATTTCTTAGGGGAAAAGTAGAAGTTTTGCACAAAAGTATTTGTGAGTAAGAGATACTGATGACGTTGTTCACGGAGGAAGTCGATGAGGCCAGCATTCTCAATCAATAAATAGAAATCCTCATAAATCCCGGCTCTCCTTAAGAAGTCATCGGAAGGCCATTCACACGGCCGGACCTCCGCGGTGCGAGGCAAATTAAATTTGGGCTTCTACTCTTCTTCCTTTTGTTTTTCCTTCGAGCTTCGGCTCGACGAGCCCCTCAAAAGTCTCTTCATTATTTTCTGAAATAATCTAAAAATTTTAGTAACTTCAAATAAAAGTGAGCCAACTTCAATAAAATTGATAGCAACAACTCCCACAAGTGCCTAGAGCTTATATCAAGCATTAGAACTACTTGGAACCATATAAATTTGACATGCAAGCTCAAGAACATGGTCACCTATGCAGCATAAATTTGCAACGAATAAAGCACTAGAACAAAAACTAATTGGACCAATGAAGGAGTTACATACCAAGGAACAATCTCCCCAAGCAGTTTTGCGAGAGGTGCTTTGAGCAAGGAGATTGGAAATCACAGCAACAGGGGCTGGAACTCGTGTTTGAGTTGGTTTTTCGTGTTTGTATGAGGCAGAGGAAGAAGATGGGTGCACGGATAAGTGGAGGAGGGCCACCGTGGGCCCACGAGGCAGGGGCGCGCCCAGGGGGTAGGGCGCGCCCTCCACCCTCGTGGCCAGGTGGCAGCTCCCCCCGCGGTAATTTTTGCACAGTAAATCCTCAAATATTCCCAAAAAAATCATATTAAATTGGCATGGCATTCTGAGGACTTCTATTTTTGGGATATTTTTATATTGCACGGATAAGTCAGGAAATAGACAGAAAAAATACTATTTTACTTTACTTTTACTAAATAACAGAAAATATAAAGAGGGTACAGAAGGTTGTGCTTCTAGTTTCATCCATCTCGTGATCATCAAAATGAACCCACTAACAAGGTTGATCAAGTCTTGTTAACAAACTCATTCCGAATAACACGAAACCGGAGAAATTTCGAATAACACTAAGTTACCTCAACGGGGATATGAAAATCCCCAATAATAAGAATATCATACTTTTTCTTGACAGTAGGGAGAGGAAATTCAAAAGCTCCAAATATAATCGATGGAATTTTTCCAATAGAGTTGATACTATAAACTTGAGGTTGTTTCCTCGGAAAGTGTACCGTGTGCCTCATTACCATTAACACGAAAAGTGACATTGCCTTTGTTGCAATCAATAACAGCCCCTGCAGTATTAAGGAAAGGTCTTCCAAGAATAATAGACATACTATCATCCTCGGGAATATCAAGAATAACAAAGTCCGTTAAAATAGTAACATTTGCAACTACAACAGGCACATCCTCACAAATACCGACAGGTATAGCAGTTGATTTGTCAGCCATTTGCAAAGATATTTCAGTAGGTGTCAACTTATTCAAGTCAAGTCTACGATATAAAGAGAGAGGCATAACACTAACACCGGCTCCAAGATCACATAAAGCAGTTTTAACATAATTTCTCTTAATGGAGCATGGTATAGTAGGTACTCCTGGATCTCCAAGTTTCTTTGGTATTCCACCCTTAAAAGTATAATTAGCAAGCATGGTGGAAATTTCAGCTTCCGGTATCTTTCTTTTATTAGTAATGATATCCTTCATATACTTAGCATAAGGATTTGTTTTGAGCACATCACTTAATCGCATATGCAAAAAGATGGGTCTAATCATTTCAGCAAAGCGCTCAAAATCCTCATCATCCTTTTTCTTGGATGGTTTCGGAGGAAAAGGCATGGGTTTCTGAACCCATGGTTCCCTTTCTTTACCATGTTTCCTAGCAACAAAGTCTCTTTTATCATAACGTTGATTCCTTGATTGTGGGTTATCAAGATCAACAGCAGGTTCAACTTCTACATCATTATCATTACTAGGTTGAGCATCATCATGAACATCATCATTAATGTTTTCACTAGGTTCATGTTCATTACCAGATTGTGGTTCAGCATCAGACATAGAGATATCATTTGGATTCTCAGGTGGTTCAGCAATAGGTTCACTAGAAGTTTGCAAAGTCCTATCATTTTTCTTTTTCTTCCTTTTAGAAGAACTAGGTACATCAATATTATTTCTCTGAGAATCTTGCTCGATTCTCTTAGGGTGTCCTTCAGGATACAAAGGTTCCTGAGTCATTCTACCAGTTCTAGTAGCCACTCTAACAGCATAATCATTTTTCTTACTATTCATTTCATCAAGCACTTCTTTCTGAGCTTGAAGTACTTGTTCTACTAGAGTGGTAACCATAGAAGCATGTTTGCTAACAAGTTTAAGTTCACCTCTAATATTAGCCATAAAATCACCCAAGCGTTTAATCATAAAGGTATTCTGTTTTAATTGTCTACCAAAATAAGCATTAAAGTCATCTTGCTTAAACATAAAGTCATCAAACTCATCCAAGCACTGACTAGCAATTTTAGTAGGAGGGACTTCAGCTTTATCATATCTATAGAGAGAATTTACCTTCACTACTTGTGTCGGGATATCGGAATCAGGAGGTTCTTCAGTGAATAAGGAATTGAGATCATATACTTCTTCAACAGGCGGTAAATTAAGACCGTGTATTTCTTCAATAGGAGGTAAATTCTTAACATCTTCAGCTTTAATACCTTTTTCTTTCATAGATTTCTTTGCCTCTTCCATATCTTTGGGACTAAGAAATAGAACACCTCTCTTTTTCGGAGTTGGTTTAGGAATAGGCTCAGTAATTGGCTCTGGAGCTGGCTCGGGAGGTGGCTCGGGAGGTGCCCAATTATTTTCATTTGTCAACATATTATTCAATAGAATTTCAGCTTCAACCGGTGTTCTTTCCCTGAAAAGAGAACCAGCACAACTATCCAGGTAATCTCTAGAACCATCAGTTAGTCCATTATAAAAGATATCAAGTATTTCAGGTTTCTTAAGAGGATGATCAGGCAAAGCATTAAGTAACTTGAGAAGCCTCCCCCAAGCTTGTGGGAGACTCTCTTCTTTAATTTGCACGAAGTTGTATATTTCCCTCAAAGCAGCTTGTTTCTTATGAGCAGGGAAATATTTAGCAGAGAAGTAATAAATCATATCCTGGGGACTACGCACACAACCAGGA
Source organism: Triticum dicoccoides (assembly GCF_002162155.2). Lineage (NCBI taxonomy): Eukaryota > Viridiplantae > Streptophyta > Magnoliopsida > Poales > Poaceae > Triticum > Triticum dicoccoides. Next base: position 336,243,888 of record NC_041381.1, on the reverse strand, counting down.
TCAAGAGAATTAAACCATATCTTAGCATCACCCTTTAATGAGAACGGAAATATTTTGAGTATATAAAGGTAGTGTGATCTCTCATCATTAGTAAACAGGGCGGCTATATCATTTAACTTAGTAAGATGTGCCACAACAGTTTCAGATTCATAGCCATAGAAAGGATTAGATTCAACCAAAGTAATTATATCTGGATCAATAGAAAATTCATAATAATCCTTATCGGGAACACAGATAGGGGAAGTAGCAAAAACAGGGTCGGGTTTCATTCTATCTCTAAGAGATTCTTTACTCCATTTAACTAGCAGCCTCTTAAGTTCGTATCTATCCTGGCAGGCAAAAATAGCTGCAGAAGATTCCGCATCAAAAAGATAACCCTCAGGAATAGTAGGCATATTCTCATCATCACTCTCATCATCGTATTCAGATTCAATAATTTCTCTTTCTCTAGACCTAGAAATCTGTTCATCAAGAAATTTACCAAGGGGCACAGTAGTATCAAGCATAGAAGTAGTTTCATCATAAGTATCATGCATAGCAGAAGTGGCATCATCAATAACATGCGACATATCGGAACGAATAGCAGAAGCAGGTTTAGGTGTCGCTAGCTTACTCATAACAGAAGGTGAATCAAGTGCAGAGCTAGATGGCAGTTCCTTACCTCTCCTCGTAGTTGAGGGATAAATTGTTGTCTTAGCGTCTTTCAAGTTCTTCATAGTGTCTAGCAGATATAAATCCCAAGTGACTCAAAGAATAGAGCTATGCTCCCCGGCAACGGCGCCAGAAAAAGGTCTTGATAACCCACAAGTATAGGGGATCGCAACAGTTTTCGAGGGTAGAGTATTCAACCCAAATTTATTGATTCGACACAAGGGGAGCCAAAGAATATTCTCAAGTATTAGCAGCTGAGTTGTCAATTCAACCACACCTGGAAACTTAGTATCTGCAGCAAAGTGTTTAGTAGCAAAGTAATATGATAGTGGTGGTAACGGTAACAAAAGTAAAGATAGCAAAAGTAATGTTTTTGGTATTTTGTAGTGATTGTAACAGTAGCAACGGAAAAGCAGATAAGCGAGAACCAGTATATGGAAAACTCGTAGGCAAATTATGTCGGATGTGGTTCGTCATGTAACAGTCATAACATAGGGTGACACATAACTAGCTCCGATTCATCAATGTAATGTAGGCATGTATTCCGAATATAGTCATACGTGCTTATGGAAAAGAACTTGCATGACATCTTTTGTCCTACCCTCCCGTGGCAGCGGGGTCCTATTGGAAACTAAGGGATATTAAGGCCTCCTTTTAATTGAGAACTGGAACAAAGCATTAGCACATAGTGAATACATGAACTCCTCAAACTATGGTCATCACCGGTAGTGGTCCCGATTATTGTCACTTCGGGGTTGCCGGATCATAACACATAGTAGGTGACTATAGACTTGCAAGATAGGATCAAGAACTCACATATATTCATGAAAACATAATAGGTTCAGATTTGAAATCATGGCACTCGGGCCCTAGTGACAAGCATTAAGCATAGCAAAGTCATAGCAACATCAATCTCAGAACATAGTGGATACTAGGGATCAAACCCTAACAAAACTAACTCGATTACATGATAAATATCATCCCACCCATCACCGTCCAGCAAGCCTACGATGGAATTACTCACGCACTGCGGTGAGCATCATGAAATTGGTGATGGAGGATGGTTGATGATGACGACGGCGACGAATCCCCCTCTTCGGAGCCCCGAACGGAGTCCAGATCAGCCCTCCCGAGAGAGATTAGGGCTTGGCGGCGGCTCCGTATCTTAAAACGCGATGATTTCTTCTCTCTGATTTTTTTCTCCCCGAAAGCCAATATATGGAGTTGGAGTTGGCGTCGGAGGGTCTCCAGGGGGCCCATGAGGTAGGGGGGCGCCCCCCACCCTCGTGGACAGGGTGTGGGCCCCCTGGTCTTCATCTTTGGCGAGAATTTTTTATTATTTTTTATAAGACATCCCGTGGAGTTTCACGTCATTCTGAGAACTTTTGTTTTCTGCACATAAAACAACATCATGGCAATTCTGCTGAAAACAGCGTCAGTCCGGGTTAGTTCCATTCAAATCATACAAGTTAGAGTCCAAAACAAGGGCAAAAGTGTTTGGAAAAGTAGATACGACGGAGATGTATCAACACGCAAGATCTATCAAGGAGATGCATAGCAGCGAGAGGGGAGAGTGTGTCTATGTACCCTCATAGACCATAAACGAAAGCATTTGACAACACGGTTGATGTAGTCGAACTTTCTTCATGATCGAACCGACCGAGTACCGAACATACGGCACCTCCACGTTCAGCACAAATTCAGCTTGATGACGTCCACGCCTTCTTGATCCAGCAAGACGGTGAGGTAGTGAATGATTTCCGGCAACACGACGGCATGGTGACGGTGATGGTGAAGTTATCTCCGCGGGGCTTTGCCTAAGCACTACGAAAATATGACCGGGGGTACAAACAGTGGAGGGGGGGCGCCGCACACGGCTAGGAAATTGTCTGGGGTGTGCTAGGCACCCCCTCCACATATATATAGGTGGGAGGGAGAGAGGAGAGGCCAAGGGGTGCCCCAAGTAGGTCCGAATCCTACTTGGGCTCCTGCTCTTGGTTGCCCCCCTGCCATGTTTGTCGGAGGGGGAAGGAAAGGGGGAGAGGAAGGAAGGGTGAGGCTGAATCCCCCCCCCTTTCCTTTCCCCACTAGGGCGGCTGCCATGGGGGGCGCGGCGGCCCCTTGTGGGCTGGTGTTCTCCCCTCTTATGGCCCAATAGGCCCACTAACCTCCCGGGGTGTCCAGTACCCCCTCCGGTACTCCGATGATCACCCGGTACACCACAAAACACTTCCGGTGTCTGAATACTATCATCCTATATATCAATATTTACCTCTCAACCATTTCAAGACTCCTCATAATGTCCATGATCACATCCAAGACTCCAAACAACATTCGGTCACCAAATCATATAACTCATATAACACTATATCGTCAATGAACGTTAAGCGTGCGGACCCTACGGGTTTGAGGACTATGTAGACATGACCGAGACACCTCTCCAATTAATAATCAATAATGGAACCTAGATGCCCATATTGGTTCCTACATATTCTACGAAGATATTTATCGGTCGAACCATTATGACAACATACGTAATTCCATCTGTCCATCGGTATGTTACTTGCCCGAGATATGACTGTTGGTATCTTCATACCTAGTTCAATCTCGTTACCGTCAAGTCTCTTTACTCATTCCATAATACATCACCTCGTGACTAACTCCTTAGTCGTTTGCTTGCAAGCTTTATGATGTGTATTACCGAGAGGGCCAAGAGATACCTCTCCGATACTCGGAGTGACAAATCCTAATCTCGATCTATGCCAACTCAACAAACACCTTTAGAGATACCTGTAGAGAATCTTTATGATTACCCAGTTACATTGTGATGTTTGATAGCACACAAGGTATTCCTCTGGTATCCGGGAGTTGCATAATCTCATAGTCGAAGCAATATGTATTTGACATGAAGAACGTGATAGCAATAAACTGAATGATCATTATGCTAAGCTAACGGACGGGTCTTGTACATCACATCATTCTCCTAATGATGTGATCCCGTTATCAAATGACAAAACATGTCTATGGTTAGGAAACCTTAACCATCTTTGACTAACGAGCTAGTCTAGTATAGACTTACAAGGGACACAATATTTTTTTATGTATTCACACATGTATTTAAGTTTCTGATCAATACAATTCTAGCATGAATAACAAACCTTTATCATGAATAAGGAAATATAAAATAACAACTTTATTATTGCCTCTAGGGCATATTTCCTTCAGCGACAAGCTCACCAGGCGCACCCCCCTGAACTTGTGGGCCCCTCATGGCACCTCTTGACCTAATTCCGCTTCTATAAATTCTCAACTATTCCTAATATACCATAGAGCCACCCAAAACACTTTTTCCGCCGCTGCAATCTTCTCTTCTTTCGTGATCCCATCTGGAAGCCTTTTCCAGTACCTGCCGGAGGGGAGTTGATCACGGAGGGCTTCTACATCATCCTTGCTGCCTTCCGATGATGCGTGAGTAATTCACCACAGACATATGGGTCCATAGCTAGTAGCTAGATGGCTTCTTATCTCTCTTTGATCTTCAATACAATGGTCTCCTCGATGTTCTTGGAGTTCTCTTCGACGTAATCTTCTTTTGCGGTGTGTTTGTTGGTATCCGATGAATTGTGGGTTTATGATCTGAATATTCGTCAGAAGTAATTGAGTCTTTTCTAATTACTATGCATGATTGTTATAGCTTTGTATTTCTGTCTGGCCTATCTATTTGGTTTGGCCAACTAGATTGGTTTATCTTTAGAGGGATAGGTACTTTGTAATGGCTTCAATCTTGCGGTGCTCTATCCCAGTGACAGAAAGGGACAAGACACATATTTGTATTGTTGGCATAAGAGTAAAACGCGGGTTTTATTCATATTGATTGGGTTTAATTTGTCTACATCATGTCATCTTGCTTAAGGTGTTACTCTGTTTTTATTAACTTAATACCCTAGATGCATGCTAGATAGCGGTCGATGGGTGGAATAATTGTAGTAGATGCAGGAAGGATTCGGTCTACTTGTCTCGGACGTGATGCATATATACATGATCATTGCCTCGAATATCGTCATAACTATGTCCTTTTCTATCAGTTGCCCAACAGTAATTTGTTCACCCACCGTATGTTATGTGTTCGAGAGAGAAGCCTCTAGTGAAAGCTATGGCCCTGGGGTCTACTTTTATCATATGTATAAAAAACCAAAATATCTTTGCTGCAATTTTATTTCTTTTATATTTTTTTTGCTATTTATCTATCTACCACTAGAAGATTTGATCCTAGCAAGTAACGAGTTCAAGGGGATTGACGACCCTCTCGCCCGCATTGGGTGCAATCATTTGATTTTGTGTGTGCAGGTGCTGTTCACGAGGCTTTACGCGATTCTCCTACTAGATTGATACCTTGGTTCTCACTGGGGAAATACTTATCTCTACTGTGATGCATCTCCCCTCCTCTTCGAGGAAAATCCCAACGCAGCTCACAAGTAGCAGCGGTCCCATCCTACGCCTACCTACAGCTAAAGATGCCTGGCCCGAACGGTACGATCACCATTCAGGGAAGCACGAAGAAGGCCTACAAGGCTGAAGTGGCAAACATGGAACTCACCGAGGCTGCCCTGGCCTCCGCCGACCTCGCCAAGATAAGAAAGCGGATAGGGCCATCATAGGTCGAGCTCCCCCAGAAACAAAGGGCAGATCCCGTTTTCCAACTAGCCAAGTAGACAAAAAAGTTCCAGGCCCACCCGGAAGATCCTGACAAAACAGTGACTATGGTGGAGACCACTCTGAGACCCAAGAGGTGGAGCTCATTGCTTTCCTCCGAGCCAACTAGAAAATATTCTCATGGAAACCCGACGACATGCCAGGAGTGCCAGCGGAGAAGGCCGAGCACTACCTAAACGTCTGCAAGGATGCGAGGCTGGTAAAACAGGCCCTACATCGCTTCACCACAAAAAATGAATGGTAATAGGAGAATAGGAGAAGAGATAGCATTCCTACTCGCGGCCAAATTCCTAAGATAGGTCGCACACCCGGAATGGCTGGCAAACCCAGTAATGGTACTGAAGAAGAACAACACACATCGCATGTGCGTGGACTACACCGACCTCAACAAAGCATGCTGCAAGGACCCATTCCCCGCTACCTAGGATCAGTCAAATAATCATCTCCATGGTGAGGTGCGAACGCCTATTCTTCCTGGACGCATACTCAGCATACCACCAGATATGGATGAAAGAGTCTGATCAGGAGACGACCTCGTTCATCATGTCATATGGACCCTTCTTCTACATCATGATGTCGTTCATCCTCAAAAACGCGGGGGCTACGTACCAAGGGATGATGACGAAGTGTTTCAACAAACAAATCAAAGTAAATGTGGAGGTCTACATCGATGACACCATGGTAAAATCCAAGCAAGGCTCAAGCCTCCTTACCGACCTTCAGCAGACCTTCGAGAACCTCCGCAATTTCAGCATGAAACTAAACCCCGACAAATGCGTTTTCAGGGTCTCAATAGGGCAGTTGCTTGGATTCATTGTATCCCAGTGAGGAATAGAGGCAAACCTAGAAAAAATACAAACCATAGTGGATCTTGAGACCCCTGAGACAGTACGCGACATGCAAAAACTCGCAGGCTGCATGGCGCCTTGAGCCGATTTATCTCACGGCTAAGCGAGAAGGCCTTGCCCATGTATCACCTTCTCAAAAAGGGCAACAAATTCTAATGGAGGGACGAACCCTAGCAAGCATTTGTTGACCTCAAGAAGTTATTACACTCAAACCCACTCCTAGTCTCCCAAGCCCAATCAGAGCCCATGTTGCTGTACATCCTAGCAACAACCCAGGTGGTCAGCGTGGTCATCGCTGTCGAACGGGAGGAGGCCGAAAAGGTACACCGTGTGCAACACCCGGTATACTACGTCAGCAAGGTTCTAACACCTTGCACGACAAGGTATCCACATTAATAGAAGATAACATATGGAGTGCTCATGGCCGCAAGGAAGTTGCAGCACTACTGTCAAGCCAACCCAATAACGATGGCCAGTCATGCACCGCTCTCCGATATGATCAACAATAAGGATGTCGCGGTCCGCGTGACAAAATGGGCAATCTAACTCCTGCAATTCGAGCTCTCCTACAAACTACATATGGCAGTCAAATCCCAAGCCATCACCGACTTCCTGGTGGAATGGACAGAGGCCCAGCAGGTCCCCAAGAACGTCGACCTCGAGTACTAGACTATGTACTTCGACGGGCGATGACTGATGTCGCTTGAACTACGTTGGTATTTCCCAAAGAGGAAGGGAAGATGTAGTACATCTACGGTAGGTATTTCCCTTAGTTATGAAACTAAGGTATCAATCTAGTAGGAGAACCAAGCAACACTATGTAAACGGTACCTGCACACAAAGAACAAATACTTGCAACCCGACGCGTAAGAGGAGTTATCAATCCCTCCACGGTAAAAAGATAGATAGTTTTGTGGCAGATTGGGTAAATAGCTCTCGATAAACGCGAAATAAAATAAGTAATAAAAAAGTGCAGCAATGTATTTTTGGGTTTTTGGAATAATAGATCTGAAAATAAAAGCAAATAAAATAGATCTCAAAGCAAATATGATAAAGAATAGACCCGGGGGCCGTAGATTTCACTAGTGGCTTCTCTCAAGAAAATAGCACATGGTAGGGGTAAACAAATTACTGTTGGGCAACTAATAGAACCTCAAATAATTATGACGATATCCAGACAATGATCATTATATAGGCATCACATCCAAGATTAGTAGACAGACTCCTGCTTGCATCTACTACTATTACTTCACACATCGACCGCTATCTAGCATGCATCTAGTGTATTAAGTTCGTGGAGAAATGGAGTAATGCAATAAGAACGATGACATGATGTAGACGAGATCTATTCATGTAGGTATATTGTTATCCTTAATAGCAACGATACATGCGTCTCTTGCTGCCCCTTCTGTCACTGGGAAAGATCACCGTGCGATCGAACCCATCACAAAGCACCTCTTCCCATGGCAAGAAAAATCGATATAGTTGGCCTAACTAAACCAAAGATTCGAAAAAGAAATATGAGGCTATAAGTAATCATGCATATAAGAGATCAAAAGAAGACTCAAATAACTTTCATGGATATAGATCTGGTCATAAACTCAAAGTTCATCGGATCCCAACAAACACACCGCAAAAAGAGTTACATCAAATAGACCTCCAAGAGACCATTGTATTGAGAATCAAAAAGAGAGAAGTAGACATCTAGCTACTGTCTACGGACCCATAGGTCTATGATGAACTACTCACCCATCATCGGAGAGGCACCAATGAAGATGATGAACCCCTCCGTGATGGTGTCTAGATTGGATCTCGTGGTTCTGAAACTTTTTGTGGCTGGAATGATTTTTCGTCGACTCCCCTAGGGTTTCTGAAATATTTGGGTATTTATAGGGCGAAGAGGCAGTGTGGGAGCCCACCGAGGTGGGCACAACCCACCAGGGCGCGCCTGGAGGCCCAGGCACGCCCAGATGGGTTGTGCCCCCCTCGGCGCTCCCCTCGGGTACTTTTTGGCCCATCTTGTGTCTTCTGGTCCAAAAAAATTCTCCAAAAAGTTTCTCTGCGTTTGGACTCCATTTGGTACTGATATTCTATGAAGTAAAAAACAAGTAAAAAATAGCTATTGGCACTAGGCACTATGTCAATAGGTTAGTCCCAAAAATGATATAAAGTTGCTATGAAATGATTGAAAAACATCCAAGAATGATAATATAACATGGAACAATCAAAAATTATAGATATGTTGGAGACGTATCAATGACCATGCAAGAACTGGGGGCTAGAGTGGCCCTCGTCTCCTCCAGAGGCAACAAAATGAACTACGTCCTCCAGCACCATTTTCAGGATTCCAACAACGTGGCAGAATATGAAGCCCTCCTACACGGGCACCGGATTGCGGCCTCCATGGGCATTTGACGTCTCACCTGCCGTGGCAACTCCGATCTCATGGTCGAATAGGTCATGAAAACATTCAACACTAAGGACCCCAAGGTGGCAGCATATTGCGTGGCTGTCCGGGCACTAGAAGGAAAGTTTGATGCACTCGAACTAAACCACATCAAAAGGGGCGACAACATCGCGACAAATAACCTCACATGTGTCGGGCCGTCCAGAGAGCCCGTGCCGGACGAGGCCTTCCTGGAGATACTACACAAGACATCCATCAAGATGAAAGGCCTCAACACAGCCACGACAGACCCCAACACCTCGAAAAATGCACCCCCAAAGGTCTCCCCACCACCCTCAGACACTTCAGAGGAGGCCCTGATGGCAATCCACACCCAAGACTGGATCCAACCTGATGCGGAGCATCCCTGGACTTCCCACACTGACACTCCATCACCACTGCAAGCACCGAGAGGACCGATGACAAGAGCCCGCGCACGCGCCATCGAGAACAAGGTGAACTCCTTCCTCTTCGAGCTCCATTCAAATTCACACGAGAGTTGGGTCCTACCTCAAACGAAAATATTATGCATCTTTAGGTACGAAGAAAATGACCATGGTGAGATCAAGACGGAGACCCAAGCACCCAAGGAGAAGGAGGAAGAGAACCACGGGAAGGACCAAGGAGAAGTGGCCTGGGCACTCCGAGCACCCGCAATCCGCTGCCCCCCGATGCCCGGGCTTTTAGCCGCACCCTGGACCGGTCCCTGGCCACCCTGGGTGCCCGGCCAACACGGGCCTGGGTGCCTGGCCAGGACCTGTGCCGCGCCCCAGCTAGCCCCGGGTGCCCAGGCCCTCAACCCCGGGTGCCCGGCCCCTCCCGCCAGCCACCAACTCCCGCCCGGGTGCCCGGCTGCAGTCGCCCAGCCGCCCACCCTACCCCGGGTGCCCAGGACTAAGTCCCTCGAGTGCCCGATCCCTCCACCATCGGGTCCCTAACCGGTGCAGGTGCCCGGCCCCCTTTGCACCGGTTGCCCGCACCACCCGAGGGCCTGCATGCCTCTTTGGGTTTTCACCCTTGTATTCCCCCTCCTCCTCTTATTTTGTCTCTAAACTATATAAGTACCTCCACTAGCTCATTAGAAGGATAGCAAAGTATATGCGAGACATTACAGAGCTTTGCTCCTTGTACCCACTCCTCTAGGATATCAAGACCTCCTAGGAGAAGATCCCTAGTGGATATCAAGAACCCCCATCTAGGGAAGGATCCCCATCATAGGATCATCAAGACCTCTTTCCTCATAGGATTGGGATGAACTAGTTACCTCTTGTATCTTCTTGTGTTGGATTTGGACCTTTGTATCTCTCTTTGTGTGATTGGATCTAGCACATGTGTGATTGGATCAAGTCAATTTGAGTGTACCTCTTGTGTTCCCCCTTTGTGTTCTTCTTGTTCTTGGGGATTTCCCCTCCAATTCGTGAAAGATCTCCATCCAGGGTTCCACCCTACAAAATCTTGGTATCATGAGCAAGGTTGATTCACATCTTGGAGTCCCATCCCCCCATTTGCTAGCTTGATTTTGTTGTTTTTCGTCCAAATTCGAAAATCCCCACAAAAATAGCCCCCAAATTTTTTTCTTGCAATTTGTTGGATCTTGTGAGATTTGGTTGTTTTGGTCCATGGATTTGATGTTTGGCAAGTGGATCTAGCCCCTACCCAACAATCCCCACCCTTTCCACCACGAAATCCTCGCAATTTTGCATTTCCCCCAAATTTTCCGCCCAAATTGGAGACCACCAGGTGCCCGCACCTCGAACCACCGGGCACCCGCACACCCGGGCCATTTCCCCCTGACCACCCCGGGAACCTGCACCATCCACCCCTGGGTGCCTGCACCCCCTCAAATCAACCCACCACCAACACCGTTTTGACCATAACTTCCACATCCCAAGCCCGGTTTTCGTGTTCTTTAGCTCATTTGGAAGCTCTTGACATCCCCCATCCACATATATCATTACCACCACCATTAGCCTCCATCCAAAAAATCATCCCAAAAACACAAACCTTCCGCATTTGACCGATTTTGAGTTGCGGTTTTCCGTTTCCTAAGGTGTTTCGGCTACTTAGCAACATGTGAAATCGACATCACAGCCATTCATCATTGCCTCGGAGTCATCTTCGCCAACGATCATCACTGTTGTCACCGCTAACCATAAGAAAGGACGGTAACCTTGACGAAACTTACATTTGCTTTTGCATTGATAACCCGAGCCATTTTGCGTCGCTTACCCATCAAGACTAGCAAGTTGAGAATTATCGGGCCACGCTATTGTGCACCATAGTGATCGTGTTATCATCTTTGTGCAATAAGTCTCTCCCACGCATATCTTACATACTTGTCTCATATCATACTTGGCTCGAGCATCAAGCATAGTGAAAAAAAAGCTTTTAAGCAAAAGAGGAGAAACAAAGAGCTTGTAAGCAATAGCATTGAACCATTTTGCATAGTCATATCATCTTGGTCACAGCATACATAGCATAGTTGGGATTGAAGACGGCACGTTTCTCTCATAGGTTGGTGCACAAGTGTATCTTGCCCATTTGAGCAAGCGAGCTAGCATCTCTCTAGCATTCGCACAACAAAAGCATTTTCCGTGGTTGCACATTTTGAGTTCACCCCTTGGTTGTGCGGATCCCATCTATCTTCCATGTGTGTGTTCCTAGTGTTATCCTTGGATTTGATATATTTGCTTTACTTGCATTTTTGCGAACCTTCTCAACCTTATCGATATCTTGACTAACATTTTGCTTGAAATTTTTGCCACCATCCTAACCGAGCTACTCCATAAGCCTTTTACTTGTAGGTGTGAGAAACAAACCCGGTTTCATTTCTCCTAATGTGGCATTACATTGAGTGACACTTGTTACATCCTCAATCCTCGGAGAAGGTAACTTCGGTATTGTTCTCTCATTTTCCTACTCACCCCACTTGGTTATGATGGATAGGGCAAGTTCGTCGGTGAACCCGCTTTTTGAGGAGCAAGATGGTGATAACGGCTACGTCACCAAGAACCACTTCTTCATCGCACAACGAGCGCTACATCAAGAAAGCGAAGCATTGGGTGAACGCATGGAGCAACTCGCCTCCGACCTTTGTCAATCGAAAACAAGGAACCGCGACTACATCGATGCCAAGTTCACCACACAAATGGAAGAACTCCGCAACATGATCGTGCGACGCCCGTCTTCCTCATCCTCTTCATCAAGACGATGCCACTCAAGCTACCGCTCAAGTCGGCAATCTTTGGACTACTCCTCTTACGAAGCAAGTCCCCCACGAGCTCGCTTTCCTCGACGTGATGATCCCCAAGATCGCCAAGCTCAAGAAAATCCATTCCATCACAATGGCTTACAAGGTCGAGTTCGAGCGCGTGATAGGGCGCGACAACAAGAGCATGAAGCAATGGAGCAAGAGAAAATACCGCCACAAGTACAACACCAAGAACCTCAAGTCGATGATGCAACCGACAAGCTCAAGAACGCCGTGAAGCTCAAGCACTCGAATCACAACATGCACTCCGCGAGGCCACTAGAGTCGTTGAAGAGCGCAACCACCAAGTGCGAGAATAAGAGGAAGCTCTTCGTCAGGAGATCCAAGAAGAAGCCTCGCATCACGAAGAACAACAAGAAAGGCGCAACCAAGTGCATATTCCTTGTCCTCCTCCACAACAAGAACGACACCAAGTGGAACAAGTGCTCCAAGACCCTCCCCCACGCCAAGAGCAACATCCGAAGGAACGAGCATTTGAGGACCTCCCTCCACGGCAAGAGCGACATCAAAACCGCTACTATGATGAAGAACTCCGCTACGGCAAGCTCAAATTCACCATGCCCAAGTTCTCCGGAAGAAATTATCTCGAAGAATATCTCTCATGGGCCTTGAAGGTGGACAAGATATTCTGTCTTTACAACTACGACGAGGAAAATAAGATCGCCATGGCCTCCCTCGAGTTCCAAGACTACGTCCTCATTTGGTGGGAACAAGTGATTGAGCGATGACAAACAAGAGGCGAACCACCAATCACAACTTGGACAGAAATGAAGGATGTCATAAGAGCTTGCTTCGTTCCTACACACTACACCCGTGATCTCTTCAAGAAGTTGCAACTCCTCAAGCAAGGCACGAAGACGGTGGAAGAATACTACCAAGAAATGGAGATTGCCATGATACGAGCAAATGTCAAAGAAGACAACGAGCAAACAATGGCACGCTTCTTGAACGACCTCAACCACCCAATCAAGTGGATTGCCGACTTCCAACCATACTCAAACCTTCTCGAGCTAGTTCATCAAGCGACCAAGCCCGAGTGACAAGTGCAAGATGACTTCAAATACCCAAGTACTCGTCCAAGACCTACGGCTCCTACTCTCAAGATCCCGTGACTTCGACACCTCCTACCTCAACTAGAGCATCACTAAGTACCGGCGACAAGTCAAGTTCCAACCAAACTACGCCTCCCTCGAGTCGTCCTCCAGCAAGCACCTACAAATCCAAGAATCCCTCATCTTCGGCGCCACCGATTGACCCCATCAAGACAAGTTCTTTCAAGTGCTTCACATGTGGTGGCCGAGGATGCAAGTCCTTCGAATGCACCAACAAGTGATACGTCCATTTTGTATCATGCTTTTATATTGATGTTTATTGCATTATGGGCTGTTATTACACATTATGTCACAATACTTATGTCTTTTCTCTCTTATTTTAGAAGGTTTACATGAAGAGGGAGAATGCCGGCAGCTGGAATTCTGGGCTGGAAAAGGAGTAAATATTAGAGACCTATTCTGCACAACTCCAAAAGTCTTGAAACTCTATGAAAGTCAGTTTTGGAATATATTAAAAATATTGAGCGAAGGAACCACCAGAGGGGGGCCACCCACTGTCCACAAGGGTGGAGGGCGTGCCCTACCCCCCTGGGCGCGCCCCCTGCCTCATGGGCGACCTGGAAGCCTCCCGATGCCCATATTCTGGTATAAGGTGTCTTTTGCGCTGGAAAAAATCATAAGGAAGCTTTCGGGATGAAGCGCCGCCGTCTCGAGGTGGAACCTTGGCAGAACCAATCTAGGGCTCCGGCGGAGCTGTTCTGCCGGGGAAACATCCCTCCGGGAGGGGGGAATCGTCACCATCGTCATCACCATCGATCCTCTCATCGGGAGGGGGTCAATCTCCATCAACATCTTCACTAGCACCATCTCCTCTCAAACCCTAGTTCATCTCTTGTATCTGATCTTTGTCTCAAAACCTCATATTGGTACCTGTGGGTTGCTAGTAGTGTTCATTACTCCTTGTAGTTGATGCTAGTTGGTTTATTCGGTGGAAGATTATATGTTCAGATCCTTTATGCACATTAATACCCCTCTGATTATGAACATGAATATGATTTGTGAGTAGTTACGTTTGTTCCTGAGGACATGGGAGAAGTCTTGTTATAAGTAGTCATGTGAATTTGGTATTCGTTCGATATTTTGATGAGATGTATGTTGTCTTTCCTCTAGTGCTGTTATGTGAATGTCGACTACATGACACTTCACCATTGTTTGGGCCTAGGGGCAGGCATTGGGAAGTAATAAGTAGATGATGGGTTGCTAGAGTGACAGAAGCTTAAACCCTAGTTTATGTGTTGCTTCGTAAGGGGCTCATTTGGATCCATATGTTTCATGCTATGGTTAGGTTTACCTTAATTCTTCTTTCGTAGTTGCGGATGCTTGCGAGGGGGGTTAATCATAAGTGGTATGCTTGTCCAAGGAAGGGCAGTACCCAAGCACCGGTCCACCCACATATCAAATTATCAAAGTAATGAACGCGGATCATATGAGCATGATGAAAACTAGCTTGACAATAATTCCCATGTGTCCTCGGGAGCGCTTTCCTTTATATAAGAGTTTGTCCAGGCTTGTCCTTTGCTACAAAAAGGATTGGGCCACCTTGCTGCACCTTGTTTACTTTTGTTACTTGTTACCCGTTACGAATTACCTTATCATAAAACTATCTATTACCGATAATTTCAGTGCTTGCAGAGAATACCTTACTCTTGTCATTTCCTTCTGCTCCTTGTTGGGTTCGACACTCTTACTTATCTAAAGGACTATGATAGATCCCCTATACTTGTGGGTCATCAAGACTCTTTTCTGGCGCCGTTGCCGGGGAGTGAAGCGCCTTTGGTAGGTGGAATTTGGTAAGGAAAAATTTATATAGTGTGCTGAAATTTACTGTCACTTGTTACTATGGAAAATAATCCTTTAAGGGGCTTGTTCGGGGTATCTTCACCCCGACCAGTAGAGCAAAGAGTTGCTACTCAACCTACTGAAAATGTTTACTTTGAAATTCCTTCGGGTATGATAGAGAAACTGCTAGCTAATCCTTTTATAGGAGATTGAACATTACATCCCGATATGCACCTAATCTATGTGGATGAAGTTTGTGGATTATTTAAGCTTGCAGGTATGCCCGAGGATGTTATCAAGTAGAAGGTCTTCCCTTTATCTTTGAAGGGAAAGGCATTGACATGGTTTAGTATATGTGATGATATTGGATCATGGAACTACAACCGATTGAAATTGGAATTTCATCAGAAGTTTTATCCTATGCATCTGGTTCATCGTGATCGTAATTATAATATAATATTTGGCCTCGCGAAGGAGAAAGTATCGCTCAAGCTTGGGGGAGGCTTAAGTCAATGTTATATTCATGCCCCAATCATGAGCTCTCAAGAGAAATTATTATTCAAAAATTTTATGCTCGGCTTTCTCTCAATAATCGCTCCATGCTCGATACTTCTTGTAATGGTTCTTTTATGTTGAAGACTATTGAATTCAGATGTAATTTATTGGAAAGAATTAAATGCAACTCTGAAGATTGGGAACTCGATGAAGGTAAGGAGTCAAGTATAACACCTAAGTTTGATTGTGTTAAATCTTTTATGGATATCGATGCTTTTCGTGAATATAGCACTAAATATGGACTTGACTATGAGATAGTAGCTTCTTTCTGTGAATCATTTGCTACTCATGTTGATCTCCCTAAGGAGAAGTCATTTAAATATCATCCTCCCATTGAAGTAAAAGTAGTTGAACCTATTAAAGTTGAAGAAAAGACTATCACTTATAATGTTGGTCCTATTGTTCCTACCGCTTATATTGAGAAACCACCTTTCCCTATTAGAATAAAGGATCATGCTAAAGCTTCAACTGTGGTCTGTAAGAGTAATGCCAGAACACCTACACCCCCTGAGCAAATTAAAGTTGAACCTAGTATTGCTATGGTTAAAGACTCTTGGTCGATAATATTGATGGGTATGTTATTTACTTCTGTGATGAAGCTGCTAGAATCGCTAGACCCGATACTAAAAATAAACATAGACCTGTTGTAGGCATGCCTGTTGTTTCAGTTAAAATAGGAGATCATTGCTATCATGCTTATGTGATATGGGCGCTAGTGCGAGTGCAATACCTCATTCATTATACGAAGAAATTATGCATGATATTGCACCTGCTGAGATAGAATATATTGATGTTACAATTAAGCTTGCCAATAGAGATACTATTTCACCAATTGGGATTGTAGAGATGTTGAAGTCTTGTGTGGGAAAGTTAAATATCCTACTGATTTTCTTGTTCTTGGTTCCCCACAAGATGACATTTGTCCCATTATATTTGGTAGACCCTTCTTGAATACTGTTAATGCTAAGATAGACTGAGAAAAGGATATTTTTACTGTTGGTTTAGGGGATATGTCTCATGATTTTTAATTTTGCTAAATTTTGTAGACAACCCCATGATAAAGAATTGCCTAGTAAAGATGAAATTATTAGTCTTGCTTCTATTGTCGTGCCTCCTAATGATCCTTTGGAACAATATTTTGCTAGACCATGAAAATGATTTATGAATGAAAGAAGGGAAATAGATGAAATATTCTTTAAATAGGGACCTATTTTGAAACACAACTTGCCTGTTGAAATTTTAGGGGATCCTCCTCCACCCAAGGGTGATCCCGTGTTTGAGCTTAAACCATTACCTGATACTCTTAAATATGCTTATCTTGATGGAAAAGAAGATATATCCTGTTATTATTAGTGCTAACCTTTCAGAGCAGGAAGAAGAGAAATTATTGAAAACTCTAAAGAAGCACCATGCTGCTATTGGATATACTCTTGATGATCTTAAGGGCATTAGTCGTACGCTATGCCAGCACAAAATAAAATTGGAGGAAGACGCTAAACCAGTTGTTGATCACCAACGATGGTTAAATCCTAAGATAAAAGAAGTGGTAAGAAATGGAATACTAAAGCTTCTGGAGGCAGGTATAATTTATCCTGTTGCTGATAGTCAGTGGGTAAGTCCTGTCCATTGTGTCCCTAAGAAGGGAGGTATTACTGTTGTTCTTAATGATAAAGATGAATTGATCCCACAAAGAATTGTTACAGGTTATAAAATGGTAATTGATTTCCGCAAATTAAATAAACCTACTAGAAAGGACCATTACCCTTTACCTTTTATTGATCAAATTCTAGAAAGATTATCCAAACATACACATTTTTGTTTTCTAGACGGTTATTCTGGTTTCTCTCAAATACTGGTGTCAAAAGAGGATCAGGAAAAGACCACTTTTACTTGCCCTTTCGGTACCTTTGCTTATAGACATATGCCTTTTGGTTTATGTAATGTACCTGCTACCTTTCAAAGATGTATGATTGCTATATTCTCTGACTTTTGTGAAAAGATTGTTGAGGTTTTCATGAATGATTTCTCCGTTTATGGAACTTCTTTTGATGATTGCTTAAGCAACCTTGATCGAGTTTTGCAGATATGTGAAGAAACCAATCTTGTCTTGAATTGGGAGAAGTGCCACTTTATGGTTAATGAAGGTATTGTCTTGGGGCATAAAATTTCTGAAAGAGGTATTGAAGTTGATAAAGCTAAAGTTGATGCTATTGAAAAGATGTCGTGTCCTAAGGACATTAAAGGTATAAGAAGTTTCCTTGGTCACGCCGGTTTTTATAGGAGGTTCATTAAAGACTTATCAAAAATTTGTAGGTCTCTGACTAATCTCTTACAAAAAGATGTTCCTTTTGTCTTCAATGATGATTGTGTAGAAGCATTTGAAATACTTAAGAAAGCCTTGATTTCTGCACCTATTGTTCAGCCACCTGATTGGAATTTACTCTTTGAAATTATGTGTGATGCTAGTGATTATGCTGTAGGTGTTGTTCTAGGACAAAGAGTTGATAAGAAATTAAATGTTATCCAATATGCTAGTAAAACTCTAGACAGTGCCCAGAGAAATTATGCTACTACTGAAAAAGAATTTTTAGTAGTTGTATTTGCTTGTGATAAGTTCAGACCTTATATTGTTGATTCTAAAGTAACTGCTCACAATGATCATGCTGCTATTAAATATCTTATGGAAAAGAAAGATGCTAAACCTAGACTTATTAGATGGGTTCTCTTGCTACAAGAATTTGATTTGCATATTATTGATAGAAAGGGAGCCGAGAACCCCGTTGCAGACAACTTATCTAGGTTAGAGAATGTTCTTGATGACCCATTACCTATTGATGATAGCTTTCCTGATGAACAATTAGCTGTCATAAATGCTTCTTGTACTGCTCCATGGTATGCTGATTGTGCTAATTACATTGTTGCTAAATTTATACCACCTAGTTTCACATACAAGCAAAAGAAAATGTTTTTCTATGATTTAAGAAATTACTTCTGGGATGACCCACACCTTTATAAAGAAGGAGTAGATGGTGTTATTACACGTTGTGTACCTGAGCATGAACAGGAACAGATCCTACGCAAGTGTCACTCTGAGGCTTATGGAGGACACCACGCTGGAGATAGAACTGCACATAAGGTATTGCAATCTGGTTTTTATTGGCCTACTCTTTTCAAAGATGCCCGTAAGTTTGTCTTGTCTTGTGATGAATGTCAAAGAATTAGTAATATTAGTAGACATCAAGAAATGTCTATGAACTATTCACTTGTTATTGAACCATTTGATGTTTGGGGCTTTGATTATATGGGACTGTTTCCTTCCTCTAATGGGTATACACATATTTTAGTTGTTGTTGATTGCGTTACTAAGTGGTTAGAAGCTATTCCAACTAGTAGTGTTGATCATAACACCTCTATTAAGATGCTTAAAGAAGTTATTTTTCTGAGGTTTGGAGTCCCTAGATAGTTGATGACTGATGGTGGTTCACATTTTGTTCATGGTGCTTTTCGTAAAATGCTTGCTAAGTATGACGTTAATCATAGAATTGCATCTCCATACCACCCACAGTCTAGTGGTCAAGTAGAACTGAGTAATAGGGAGATTAAATTAATTTTGCAAAAGACTGTTAATAGATATAGAAAGAATTGGTCCAAGAAACTTGATGATGCATTATGGGCCTATAGAACTACATATAAAAATCCTATGGGTATGTCTCCGTATAAAATGGTTTATGGAAAAGCATATCACTTACCTATAGAACTAGAACATAATGCATACTGGGCCATTACAGAGCTCAATTATGGTTTCAAACTTGCCGGCGAGAAGAGACTATTTGACATTAGCTCACTTGATGAGTGGAGAACCCTGGCCTATGAGAATGCCAACGAAAAAGTTAATAGATGGCACGACAAAAGGATACAAAAGCGTGAGTTTAATGTAGGTGATTATGTTTTGTTATACAACTCTCGTTTAAGATTTTTTGCAGGAAAACTCCTCTCTAAATGGGAAGGTCCTTATGTTATCGAGGAGGCCTATCGTTCCGGTGCCATAAAAATCAACAACTTCGAGGGCACAAATCCAAAGGTGGTGAACGGACAAAGAATCAAACATTATATCTCACGTAATCCCATAAATGTTGAAACTAATGTTATTGACACCGTAACCCCGGAGGAGTACATAAGGGACACTTTCCAGAATGTTTCAGACTACAAAAAGGAATAGGTATGTGGTACGGTAAGTAAGCCGACTCCAAAACAGTTATAATAGCAATTTTTCTCCGTTTTGGAATATATAAGAAAATAGGAAAATAAGAAGTAGTCCGAAAGGGACACGAGGCATCCACGAGGGTGGAGGGCGCGTCCCCTACCTCGTGGGCACCTCGTGTGCCCTCCGGACTCCGTTTTCTTACACGATAGTTCTTTTGGTCGGTAAATATTCATTATATAATCTCCCGAAGGTTTTGACCACCGTACCACGACACAATCCGCTGTTTTTGTTTTGAGTTGTTTCTACAGCAGATTTAGAGCAAGATGTCATCTCAAGACTCCGACGGAGAGAGCTATGTCTCGCATCTCATTGCTGACCCAAAGACCTATGGGGACCTATCTCCTGATGGTCGAACTATGGATGATGAGGAGGATGCTCATTTGATGAGGATCGATGATTCAAGTTCAAAGGAGGAGGATGTTCCTCTACCTCAACCTGGGGATATGCACGTAAAGCTCAAGAAGTCTAGTTTCCCTAAGAGGGCTAACCGGTCTGATAACCAATCTATTCCTTCTCGTTTTCGGCAGAAAAGCAAAGGAGATTTATGTGACAAGATCTTGAAGCTGGAGTTGGAGGTCGATGATTTAAAGGAGGAAATGGCCCTCCTCCACTACAATATGAAAAATCTGAAGGCACAATTGCCATCACCACCACCATCTTCTTCACCACCAAAGCAGAACTGAGTATCGGGTATGGGCACTCCCCTTGGCAACTGCCAAGCTTGGGGGAGGTGCCCCGGTATCGTATCACCATCACACTTCTATCTTTACCGTTTTTCTTAGTTCGATCCTTTTGGTTATATCTTGATCTAGTAGAATAAAGTTTAGCATGATCTAGCTTTGAATTTTTGTGTTGATCCTTATCTATGTAATCGAGTCCATGAGCTACATATAATAATGATTAGTCTTGAGTCGAGGGCTTGGTTATCTTGCTATGATCTTGAGGGAATAAAAGAAAAAAGAAAGAATAAAAAGAAATATAGAGATCATATTAATCTTATGGAGAGTAATGACTTCACATATAAAGAGTATGATGAATAAAGTTGTTGGGAGTTAACAAACATAGTTTTGGTCATCATTGCAATTAATAGGAAGTAATAAAGAAAGAGAGGTTTTCACATATAAATATACTATCTTGGACATATTTTATAATTGTGAGCACTCATTAAAATATGACATGCTAAAAAGTTGATGTTGGACAAGGAAGACAACGTAATGGGTTATGTTTTCTTATATCCGAAATAAATTATATTGTCATGGATCATCCAAAATGTTGACCTTGCCTTTGCCCCTCATGCTAGCCAAATTCATTGCACCAAGTAAAGATACTACTTGTGCTTCTAAATATCCTTAAACCCAGTTTTGCCATGAGAGTCCACCATATCTACCTATGGATTGAGTAAGATCCTTCAAGTAAGCTGTCATTATTGCAAGCAATAAAAATTGCTCTCTAAATATGTACGATCTATTAGTGTGTACGATCTATTAGCCCGAGGAAGGTTGCGGGCGGAGGGATCGAAGCGGCGGGATTCAGGGTGGCTGGGTTGGAGAGGCTAGCCGCACTGGAGGAGGGGGGCTCAAACCGGCGTGAGGTAACCGCACTGCAGCACCGGGGCGGCCTAACCACATCGGGAAGCAGGGGAGAACTACACCTGCGTGGGCCGCCGTGAGCTAGACGGGGCGAGAGGCTTGGTGGGGAAGGTGGGTGCGCCGACGAGCCTCTCCTGGTTGGGGTTGGGGTCGAGGCCGAGGACTCGCCGATGAGCACCACCATGATCCCACCGAACTGCAGAGGAGGTGGGGCTCAATCCACCGCTAGGAGTGCACAGCGGCACGGGCCTGATCCACCGGGATTGGATGACGGGGATGAAGGGGAAGTGGGGGTGGGCGGTGGCTAGCGGATGGATGCGTTGAGGCTGCACCGATGGCCGTGGCGGCCGTATCCGGTGGAGGAGGCCTCGCCAGGGGGTAGCCAGCATGGGGGGCTCTCGGATCTGACCACCGGCGGCACACTGGGGAGGGAAGGGGAATCTCCACTGTAGGAGGAAGGCGATGCTGGCTCGCGGTGGCGCTGGAGGTTGGTCGGGCCGGCGGTAGGTGGCTGAGGAAGGTGGGGAGGGTAGGGCGGCGGCTCGGGCCGGAGAAGGTAGGCCGGCGGCTCGGGTGGGCTGCGTCACACAGGAGAGGATGGGCCAGGTCGCGGGTGGGGAGGTGGGAATCGAGCGTGGGGGAGGAAGAGGGAGGTAGTGGGGTTGACTGGTTCGGGAGTGTTAGCAGAATAAGGGTTTGGTGTGCAGAATAAGACTCTAGAGGGTGTTATCATAATAGACCCACCCTATATATATATATATGTTCTAAGAATGATCATGATGCTCTCATGTCCGTATTTTATTTTATTGACACCTCTATCTCTAAACATGTGGACATATTTTTCGATATCGGCTTCCGCTTGAGGATAAGCGAGGTCTAAGCTTGGGGGAGTTGATACGTCCATTTTGCATCATGCTTTTATATCGATATTTATTGCGTTATGGGCTGTTATTACACATTATGTCACAATACTTATGCCTTTTCTCTCTTATTTTACAAGGTTTACATGAAGAGGGAGAATGCCGACAGCTGGAATTCTGGGCTGGAAAAGGAGCAAATATTAGAGACCTATTCCGCACAACTCCAAAAGTCCTGAAACTCTACGAAAGTCAGTTTTGGAATATATTAAAAATATTGGGAGAAGAAAGCACAAGAGGGGGGCCACCCACTGTCCACGAGGGTGGAGGGCGCGCCCTAACCCCCTGGGCGCGCCCCCTGCCTCGTGGGTCACCTGGAAGCCCCCCGATGCCCATCTGCTGGTATAAGGTGTCTTTTTCCCTAGAAGAAATCATAAGGAAGCTTTTGGGACGAAGCGCCACCGTCTCGAGGCAGAACCTTGGTGGAACCAATCTAGGGCTCCGGTGGAGCTGTTCTGCCGGGGAAACATTGTAACATCCCCAGCATCACCCTACAGTGATCTCCTCTTATTCATGACAAGTCATCATCATTGCAATGCTTGATCACAATGGTGAAACATCGTGTTTCAAAATCCTTATCCGAATTCAAATGCAAGTGGAATCTGAAGTTGCTCAAATATTGCTGCAAAAATGTTCATCATTCGTCAAAAATTCCATAACAAATGATTGTTAAGGAAAACAACATCACCATATACTACAAAATGGTCTTAAGCATTTTAAACAATGCCAAAATAGCACTATTAATGCCTTTTCCATTATTGAAAATCCCAAATGGAATCAAAACTTGTCCATACTTTTTATGGCAGAGCACATTATTCCCTAGTAATTGTTTTGGCCAGGCACACAATTTTACTAAGTCATTTGGTGGCTCGTTTAATTGCAAAAGCCTGCTGCTAAAAAATAAAAAGGGAAAGAAAGAGGGGTGGGAGAGCCCCTGGCCTTCCCATGGGCCTTGGCCCACCACAGCAAGCCGGCCCAGCTCCCCGCACCGCGCCCCCTTCCTGTTCCTCGGTCACGCGCCGCTACAGGGCGCGGTCGCCACCGGACCCCCTCGCCGGCGTCGAGGGGAGGATAAGGCCTCCACGCCCCGACGCCTCGGCCCCCTCGCCTCCCACTTGCCCTGCCTCCCCCCCC